>NC_042633.1:16695684-17010853 GCF_901001135.1 Rhinatrema bivittatum | reverse complement strand
TACCTCCACTCTGCCAGCCTGTCTTGCCCCTATCAGCTTTCTGCCACTCTGCTTTGCTGCCATACACCAGATGACTCACTTTACTCCTTGTGGTGTTCTTGCCACTCTCATGGTTCCTCAGTGTGTTGGTGCTAGTCTATCTGCTTGCTATGATTCCCCCTTCATTGTGCTGTTGGATGTCAATGCCACTTGTCTTGCCGCTTTGCCTGTCGTGCATGCCTTTTGATGGTTTCATGCATCTGCTATCGGTGCTCTGTTTTGAAGCTGTGGTGTGTTTTTTGACATTCTCACTGCTGCTTTGTTGCCTCTGTTAAAGCCACTCTTGCCACTTCTGGTACCCCTTTGCCACCTTTCCAGTGCCTTAGGCTATTCATGCCACTTTGGTTGCCACTTTGCCACAGTCTAAGTACCTTGGAGCTCTTTTGTTGTTGTGATGATTGCTCCCCAGACGTTTTATGAAAATTGATAAGAAAACCCCAATTCTGCAGCCAAAAATAGGCTGGAAATCCTTCCCCCATTGACTTTAATGGGAACCAGGAAACATATGGACAGATTGACAACTTATGGAATTCTCCATACTTCCGTATAAAACGGAATCGCCCCTCAACGAAAACGTATCACTAACGCAACGAAAACTTTTTGTCTGCACATCCCTAGTGGGTGTCTCGCGGGAATGACGGCTACTGCCTGGAGATAATACCCTTATTCAATAAACATACACACCGGTTAATTGCGACTCCAACATTGCTCTAAGCTTCAACGGCAAGAGGAAACGTGGACAAAAGATTTGCATTCACAAAAAAAGCGGGGAGTAGCTTGCTTGTTACGGCGGGTTACTACCCCAAACCAAATAAGCCTGGTACTTCACGTTCAATGCATATCCAGCATAGCTCTCTGCTTCAACGGCATGGGAGAAAGACTGATACATCACGCATATCCAGCATAGCTCTCTGCTTCAACAGCAGGGGAGAAAGACTGATACTTCACTTTCGATGCATATCAAGCATAGCTCTCTGCTTCAACAGCAGGGGAGAAAGACTGATACTTCACTTTCGATGCATATCAAGCATAGCTCTCTGCTTCAACGGCATGGGAGAAAGTCAGATACTTCACTTTCAATGCATATCCAGCATAGCTCTCTGCTTCAACGGCACGGGAGAAAGACTGATACATCACGCATATCCAGCATAGCTCCCTGCTTCAACGGCAGGGGAGAAAGTCTCATAGTTAACTTTCAATGCATATTCAGCATAATTCTCTGCTTCAACAGCAGGGGAGAAAGTCAGATACTTCACTTTCAATGCATATCCAGCACAACTCTCTGCTTCAACAGCAGGGGTAATGAAGAAAAGTAGATCTATATACAGAAAAAAACAACAAGGTCTGAATTATTTAGTCTTGGTAAACAAATAAACATGGGTAATAGCTTGCTTACTGGCGGCGGTTACATACCCCTAACTAATTAGGCTAGATATTTCACTTAAGGCAGTTCCACACTGCTCTCTACATTATGGGGGGGGATAAGGGAAAATAGAATCAAAAGGTTACTAAGAGCCAAGAGTAACAGATAAGGTCCATCAGGTCATAGAGGACGTGTATATAAAGAGGAGGCACAAAAAAACACTGCATGGAGCAGCAGTAGCCACAGAGGTATTCACGGAGCGGGGATGCCAGTGGCCATGGTTGGTGTTTCCACCATTCACGAGCAGGAAGGATGGAGGGCTGCCATCTCCAACATTAAAAAAAAAAAACAAAAGCCCCAGGGATGGGTAAGAGTATGTAAAATTAACGGAGAGTTCAAAGGCTATAGGTATTACCAATTATTAGGCTTATTCATATTGTTGATAGTTAATGTGGCTTTCAATGCATTACTTCCCTTTCAATGCATATACAGCATAGGCTCTCTGCTTCAAACAGCAGGGGAGAAGTAAAACTAATACTTCACGCATATCCAGCATAGCTCTCTGCTTCAACGGCAGGGGAGAAGAAAAACTAATTACTTCACGCATATCCAGCATAGCTCTCTGCTTCAACGGCAAGGAAGAAGAAAAAAACTGATACTTCACGCATATCCAGCATAGCTCTCTGCTTCAACGGCAGGGGAGAAGAAAAACAACCAATACGGGCTGAATAACATAGTCTGAATTATTTAGTCTTGGTAACAAATAAACATGGGTTGTAGCTTGCTTATTGCGGCGGTTACTACCCTAACTAATCAAGCTTGATATTTCACTTGGATTGCAGCTCCATCACTGCGCTCTAACATTAATGGTGGGGGGTGAAAGGGAAATAGAACCAAAGGTTACTAAGAGCCAAGAGAAACAGATAAGTATGAGAAAAAGAAGTTGTGAAGCTTTGTGGGCAGACTGGATGGGCCGATTGGTCTTCTTCTGCCGTCATTCTATGTTTCTATGTTTCTATGACGTGTTCCACGTGTTATTGCTGAAGCCTCTTGTCTTGTCTCGATACCACTCCCGGGCTCCTGAACCGTCGGATCCTTCAGTACCGAACGATATTATGTATCAAGTACGTGAGATCTTGATGTACGGTTCCATCAACGACGCTGGGAGTACCTGCTTGCTTGGGAGGGTTGCGGACCCGAAGAATAATTCGTGGGAACCTGCCCGTAACATCCTCGACAAGGACGTATTACGGCAGTTCCATCTGGATCACCCAAGTAAACCTGGGTGATCCAGATGGAACTGCTAAGAGGGGGCATAAGAGAGGGGCATAAGAGAGGAGGTACTGTTATGGTTCTGGCCGAGAGCGCCGCGACCAGACCCTTACCTCCATGTTCCTGGACCTTTTCCCGCTTCCGTTGGCCTAGTTTGTGGCCTGTTCAGCCGGTGTCCCCGCGAGGGCCGCGCCGCCGGGAAGCCTCCCATGGACGCCCTGTCTCTAGGCGCGCGCGTGCGCCACTTGGGCGCTTTTCTAGGCCCTTTCCCGCCAGTGGTGGACTCCGCCCAGTTCCTGACGTCAGACGCCGCGGCCTTGATAAGCCGGCCACGGACACCCAGTCTTTGCCTTACAACGGCTTACCTACCAGTTCCCTGTTTGCGCTGTGCCCCGGAGTGAGCTGCCTTTGGGACTCGCTCTGTTCCTGCTTGCCTGCTACAGTCCCTGCCTGGTTCCAGTACCCGAGTCTTGCTACAGTTCCTGCCTGGTTCCAGTACCCGAGTCTCTTGCTGCAGTTCCTGCCTGGTCCAGTACCCAAGTCTTGCTGCAGTTCTGCTGGTTCCAGTACACGAGTCTGCTGCAGTTTCCTGCCTGGTTCCAGTACCCGAGTCTTGCTACAGTTCCTGTCTACTGTTCTAGTCTGGTTCCAGTTCCCAGTCCTGGCTCATCAGCCTACCCACTTCAGTCTCAAGATCAGAACCCAGCCTAAGTCCCAGCGGCCGGGTTCCTACGGGCTCCTCCCAGGGGAAGCCCCAGCTTCCAGGGTGAAGAGCACCTCTACATCCTGCCTGAAATATCTGCCTCCCGGCCTGCGGTGTACCAGAGGCATTGAACACCTTTCCCAGTCTCTTGCAGGTCGGCCCAAGGGTCCACTAAATTGAGACTCCATAACACTAACTTCTGCTTACTAGCTGCCTCATTTGAGTATTTATTTAAAAAAATACAAATAATGGTACCTAATCAATCAAACAAACAGCCTTAACACTTCAGTTTGTCAGCCAGAGTGACTCACTGCTCTCTTTGATTAACAAATGTTGGTCACTAATTCAAATCAAAATCACACTACCTCAACACCTAATTCGATTATTAGGAATGTAGACAGCTGGGTGGCTGGGTGGGCCTGGTAACATGCCTACCTGGTGCGGAGGTGGTGGACCAACCACATAGGAAATGTGGGAGGGATGTTCTGGAAGCCAAATTTAGGCTCTTAGATAGAAATGCTTAAATCAGAACCTCCAGGGTGGCATTCTCTGAAATGCTCCCTGTTCCACGTGCAGGTCACCAGAGGCAGGCAGAGCTCCGGAGTCTCAATGCGTGGATGAGACGATGGTGCAATGAAGAGGGATTCAGTTTTTGTTAGGAACTGGGGAACTTTTTGGGGAAGGGGAGTCTCTTCCGAAGGGATGGGCTCCAACCTTAACAAGGGTGGAACCAGACTGCTGGCACTAACCTTTAAAAAGGAGATAGAGCAGCTTTTAAACTAGAACAAAGGGGAAAGCTGACAGTCGCTCAGCAGCGCCATGGTTCGGAGAAATGGTATCTTCAAAGGATACTAATGATGCATTAGAATTAGGGCATCCCGACAGTTGTGGTTCCAATAATTAGAAAAGTAGTCCAAGTGCCTGTAACTAAAACTCACCTGAGCTAAAAAATGTTGAGATTACTTACCTGGTAATCTTGTTTTCCTTAGTGTAGACAGATGGACTCAGGACAAATGGGATAGTATCCGCGTGCTAGCAGTTGGAGACGGATCTGACGTCAGCACGGGGGCGTGTATATATCCCCACAGGAAGCGCAGCTGTTCAGTAATCTTCCTTGCAAAAGCTGTTATGGATGTTGTGTACTGACGCTCAATGAAAAGTAAAGAAAAAAGTGAAAACAGGCCTCCCCTGACCAATGACAGTGGCTGGAGACCGCCAGCCTTCCCAACCGGAAGGCGTGGATATAGGCAGAGTGTCAGAGTGTACGCTCTTAGGAAAACAAAAGTCAAAGGCTTCCTGGAATCAGTGAAAACCCATGTACACAGGCAGCTGGGCGGGATGGCTGAGTCCATCTGTCTACACTAAGGAAAACAAGATTACAGGTAAGTAATCTCAAACATTTCCTGGCGTTGTAGCCAGATGGACTCAGGACAAATGGGATGTACCAAGCTTTACACCCCGCCTGGGCGGGAGGCTGCCTGAGGACCATGCCCGTACCGCCCCTCGCAAAAGCCGAGTCCTCCCTGGCCTGGACATCCAGACGGTAGAACCGAGAAAAGGTATGGAGGGAGGACCATGTCGCCGCTTTACCGATGTCCGCCGGTGACAGCATCCGGGATTCAGCCCAAGACGCCGCTTGTGGCTCTGGTAGAATGAGCCTTAACCTGTAGAGGCGGCGCCTTCCCAGCCGCCACGTAGGCGGCTCTGAACCACGTCTTTAATCCAGCGGGCAATGGTGGGCCGAGAGGGCCGCTTCACCTTGCTTCTTCCCGCTGTGTAGGACGAACAGATGGTCAGCTTCTTCCGCAGGTCTTGAGTCATAGTCAGATACCTGGGCAGCAATCTGCCGATGTCGAGATGGCGTAATAAACGGCCTTCTTTCAGATTTCTTCAAAACCTACCGTGGTAGGCAAGGATATGGTTTGGTTAAGATGAAATTGTGAAGAAACCACTTTAGGGAGAAAGGAGGGAACCGTCCGAAGATGGATAGACTCCGAAGTGATACGTAGAAAGGGATCAACGGCAGGACAGCGCTTGTAGTTCAGAGACGCGGTGTGCGGAGCATACGGCCAGCAGGAATACCAACTTCAGGGTCAGAGACCGTAGAGACAAGCCCGAAGGGGTCGGAAGGTGGATCCCGCAAGGAAATCCAGAACCAGATTAAGGTTCCATAAGGGTATAGGCCACTTTAGTGGCGGACGAATATGCTTGACGCCGTGCAGGGAAACGAGAAACATCAGGGTGCTTGGCGATAGTCTTGCCACCTCTCCTGGGCCCATAGCAAGATTAGCGCCCGCTACCTGAACCTTGATGGAGCTGAGGGAGAGGACCCTTCTGAAGCCCATCATGCAGGAAATCCAACACACAATAGGAATAGTGGCGGCATTTGTGGACTGGTGCCATGAAAGTCGCACCATGCTTCAAAGATTCTCCAGATCCGTACGTAGGTGAGGGAGTGGAAAACTTGCGAGCCCGGAGGAGTGTATTAATCACAGGCCCCGAGTAACCCTTTTTCTTCAGTCGAGCCCTCTCAATGGCCAGACCGTAAGAGAGAACTGAGCCGGATCCTCGTGCAGAATGGGACCTTGACGTAGAAGGTCCCGGAGAGGAGGCAGGGGGAGAGGCTCCCCTGCCAGCAGGCGTCTGAGGTCCGCGTACCAGGGTCTTCTTGGCCAGTCCGGGGCCACCAGAAGAACTAGGCCCTGGTGTGACCGAATCCTGTGGATGAGGGCACCCAGTAGAGGCCACGGGGGAAAGGCATATAGAAGAGTCCCCGGAGGCCACGGCTGGACCAGAGCATCAATGCCGTGCGAGCACGGGTCGCGCCTGCGGCTGAAGTATCTGGGTACCTGAGCATTGGACTTGTCTGCCAGTAAATCCATGGCCGGGATCCCCCAGTGATCGACAATCATCTGGAAAGCTGTGGGGGACAGCTGCCACTCGCCTGGATTCAGGCGTCCCCTGCTGAGGAAGTCTGCTGTGGTATTGTCCTTCCCGGCAATGTGGACGGCGGAGATGTCCCGCAGATTCGCCTCTGCCCAAACCATGAGTGGGGCGATTTCAGAGATACCTGTCGGCTTCTGGTTCCGCCCTGACGGTTGATGTAGGCCACCGTGGTGGCGTTGTCGGACATCACCTGACAGCTCTGTGCCGCAGCCGTGGAGCGAAACGAAGGCAGGCCAGTCTGACTGCCCGGGCTTCCAGGCGATTGATGTTCCATGTGGACTCCTCCCTGTTCCAGCGCCCTTGCGCAGTGAGTTCTTCGCAATGTGCTCCCCAGCCGCTAGGCTGGCATCCGTGGTGAGCAAGATCCACGTGGGCGAGGACATCCGCGACCCCCTGCTCAGGTGGTCGGACCGCAACCACCACCGCAGCTGGGTCCGAACATGGACCGGTAGAGGGAGGGGGTGCGTGGAATAGGCTCGGTGATGGGGGCTCCAGCGAGAGAGCAGGGAATGCTGTAGTGGTCTCATATGGGCTCGTGCCCAAGGCACCACGTCCAGAGTGGAGGCCATGAGACCCAGAACTTGCAGATAATCCCAAGCTAACGGCCGACTGGTTCCCAACAGATACTGGATACGCTGCCGAAGTTTCAACTGTCTCTTGACGTAAGACTGACCGTGTCCGCCCGAGTGTCGAACCGTACCCCCAGATATTCTATGGACTGGGAAGGCTGTAGGCAGCTCTTGCTGAGGTTGATGACCCAGCCCAAGCTTTCCAGAAGGGCGATCACCCTGTCGGTTGTCCGCAGGCTCTCCGCTCGGGACTTCGCCCTGATCAACCAGTCGTCTAGGTAGGGATGGACCAAGATCCCGTCCCGCCTGAGCGCCGCCGCCACAACCACGATCACCTTGGTGAATGTCCTGGGGAGGTGGCCAACCCGAAGGGGAGAGCTCGAAACTGGAAGTGGCGGTCCAGAACCTTGAAGCGGAGGAAGCGCTGATGATCGGATGTATCGGAATATGAAGATAGGCTTCGGACAGGTCTAATGCCGTGAGGAACTCTCCGGGCTGGACTGCGGCTTTGACGGAGCGCAGAGTTTCCATGCGAAACCTCGGCACCCGTAAGTACCGATTGAGGGATTTGAGGTCCAGCACAGGCCGAAAAGTGCCCCCTTTCTTGGGTACTATGAAATAATGGAATAGTGTCCAGAATTCACTTCCCAGGCAGGCACTGGGAGGATGGCGTTCAAGGTCAGGAGCCTCGTCAGGGTGGCCGCCAATGCTGCCTTCTTGAGCGGGGAACATGAAGACTCCACAAACTTGTCCGGAGGAAGATGATGAAAGTCCAGATAATACCCCTCTCGGATAACTGCGAGGACCCACTGGTCCGACGTGATCTCGACCCATCTGGGGTAGAAGAGGGTCAACCTGCCCCCTATGGCTTCGTCCCCCAGATGAATCGGCAAATTCTCATTGTGGGATGCGACCGGGACCCCCGCCCGGCCCGTTCCCCCGTCTGCGCAGCCTGGACCGAAAGGACTGATTCCTGGCCGGAGGACGCGGCGTCTGGTAGCGCCCTCTATATGGAACAAATCGCTGTGAACCCCTGCCCCTGGAGGGCCGGGGACCGGAGCGCTGTCCCCTCCTGGACCGGTCTTCTGGTAGGCGAGGCACAGGAGAGGCACCCCAGGAAGCGACAAGCTTATCAAGGTCACTGCCAAACAGAAACGAGCCCTGAAAAGGCAATTTGGTGAGGCGAGACTTGGAAGGGGTATCAGCGGACCATGGCTGGATCCATAGGTGTCTCCTGGCGGCCACGGAAGACGAGATCCCCTTAGCCGTGGTTCGAACCAAATCCGATGCGGCATCGGTGAGGAAGGAAAGAGCGGGCTCCATGTCAGCCGCCGGAGCGTTGTTCCGGACCTGAGACAAGCAGGCACGAGTGACCACCGTGCAACAGGCCGCAATCCTCAAAGAAAGAGCCGCCACCTCAAAATCTTGCTTCAGAATGGCGTCCATCCGCCTGTCCTGGGGCTCCCTGAGGGCCAAACCCCCTTCCACAGGAATGGTAGTGCGCTTGACCACAGCGCTAATTAAGGCGTCCACCTGAGGGCATGCCAGGAGGTCCTGGAGAGCCGGTGCCAATGGGTACATGCCTTTCAGGGCCCGGCCCCCTTGAAATGAGGCCGCCGGTGCTGCCCATTCCAAATCAATGAGTTGCTGAGCTGCCTGCAAGAAAGGAAAATGGCGGGCTGTAGGACGAAGACCTTCCAGCAGGGGGTTCTGCGCAGAAGGAATCGAAGCACTGGGTCCAGTGATCTCCAACTCCGCCAGACACTGAGACACGAGGTCCGAGAGGTCCTCCTTAGGGAAAAAGCGCCGCATAGTCCTATGGCGCAATCCCCGGGGGGAGGTCCCCTTCGTCCGGGAGTTCGGACTCGTCCGGTGAAACCTCCAGGTCCGAGTGATCGGGACTGTCCAATAGCGGGAGGTCCCGCTCCCGAGAAGGCTGCGAGGGTCCCGGAAGGATCCCTAGAGGCTGCCATCATGGCGGCAGCCGCAGTATGCGCCGGAGACGCCGCCCCGCAGGAACCGCAGCAACCGCCGGAAGAACAGGCGCAGCAAGGACCGTAGGGGCAGGACGCGAAGCCGTCTGCATCTGGACAAAGGCATGAATTCCCTGAAAAAGATCCACCCAGGAAATGGAAGCCGCCTCAAAACGGGGGTACCAGATCCCCCGGGATTCCCGAGCGGTCGAGACCGCCTCCCAAATCCGGGGTAGCCGCAGGTGAACTATCAAAAAACTGCGGCTGAGATTGGTCCTGGCCGGAGAGTCCCCCGGCCGCCGCACATTGGGTACACAGGGAGTCGGGGTCAGTACCGCGCGTGGCACGAAGGTGGCATGCGGAGCAGAGGCCCAGAGCTGAAACGTCTAGGGCAAGTGGCGGCGCAGCTGCGGCGCGGCTGCGAGCTGATCCATGAGCAAATATAGCAAGCGTGCGCTTCCTATGCGGCAGCAATAGGCGCAGGCTAGAACAGGCGCACAATAGCAATAGGATGCGGCAGCAATAGGCGCTGAATAGAGCAAGCGCACAATAGCAAAGGCAAGCGGCAGCAATAGGCGCTGAGCAAAACAAGCGCACAACAGCAATAGTAAGCGGCAGCAATAGGCGCTGAGCAAAACAAGCGCACAATGGGCCTCGGCGGGACCGAGGACTTACACCTCCGGGGGACCACGGCAGTCACCCGGGAAGCTCAACTGGGGGGCACGGCCAGAACGGCCCCTGAGGAGCGCGGGGCTCAAAAAGGTGTTGAAGAAAGGTAAAGTAGAATCTAGAAGAGAAGAAAACAAAAATGAAAGTAGTCTTGGAAAGCACGCTGAACCAGCGTGCAGGCACTCCAAACTGCTTTGGAGACGGAAATTACTGAACAGCTGCGCTTCCTGTGGGGATATATACACGCCCCCGTGCTGACGTCAGATCCGTCTCCAACTGCTAGCACGCGGATACTATCCCATTTGTCCTGAGTCCATCTGGCTACACGCCAGGAAATTCTAATTTATCCCTATCAATTAAAAAGCAGAATGTAAATACAAACAAAAAACAAACTTTGAAATGTTTGTATGCTAATGCCAGAAGTCTAAGAAGTAAGATGGGAGAATTAGAATGTATAGCAGTGAATGATGACATAGACTTAATTGGCATCTCAGAGACATGGTGGAAAGAGGATAACCAATGGGACAGTGCTATACCGGGGTACAAATTATATCGCAATGACAGAGAGGAGCAGCCGGGAGGCAGTGTGGCATAGAGTCCAACAGGATAAACATTTTGCATGAGACTAAATACACAATTTATTTATTTATTTATTTAGGATTTTTATATACCGACATTCTCGATACAAATATCAAATCAGGTCGGTTTCCATAGAACAAAACTGTCGCGGTTAAGGCGTTACATTAAACAGAGTTTCTGAACATAAGAACATAAATATTAAATATTAAATAGACAACAATAACTCATCAAAATAACGTGAATAAATGTAGGGAATAGCTAAAAAAGAGGGTAGGCTAAATTGGGATTGAATTGAATCTTAATGGGTAGAAATCCCTTGTGTGTCGGGGAAGACTACAGTGATAGTAGTATACCTCCATCCACCTGGTCAAGATGGTGAAATGCTAAGAGAAATTAGGGAAGCTAACCAAATTGGTAGTGAGGTAATAATGGGAGACTTCAGTTTTGATCTGAAAGGTATGTACTTTAATTGTAACTTTTGCCTTTAACTAAGTAGCCCTTTATTTTGTGGTCTACCATTTATATTTGTTTGTGTTGTAGATTTAAATATAATGATGGTCCCTCCCGATGCAGCAACAAGCGAAACACGGGACCGTGTCGGGAGACTTATATAAATGACTTTGTGATTCATGTGGAGTTGCCGATTATAAATCATATCTTATGTAAACAAAGAACAATTAAATTCTATTTGAATAATCGGTGAATCCTTAAGACTGTATTCTTGCACCGTTGTCTATTGGTACTTGCTGATGTGCAAGGTTTGCTTCGTGATTTAGTTGGTGGGAGACTTCAGTTACCCCTAATATTGGGGTAAATGTATTATTGGTACATGCTAAAGATATAAAGTTCCTAGATGGAATAAATGACATTTTTATGGAGCAATTGGTTCAGGAACTGACAAGAGAGGGAACAATTTTAGATCTAATTCTCAGTGGAGCACAGGATTTGGTGAGAGAGGTAACGGTGGTGGGGCCGCTTGGTAATAGTGATCATAATATGATCAAACTTGAATTAATGACTGGAAGGGGGACAGTAAGCAAATCCACGACTCCCATGCTAAACTTTCAAAAGGGAAACTTTGATAAAATGAGAAAAAGTTTTAGAAAAAAAAACTGAAAGGAGCAGCTACAAAGGTAAAAATTGTGCAAGAGGCATGGTCATTGTTAAAAAATACCATCCTAGAAGCACAGTCCAGATATATTCCACACATTAAAAAAGGTGGAAAGAAGTCAAAATGATTACTGGCATGGTTAAAAGGGGAGGTGAAAGAAGCTATTTTAGCCAAAAGATCTTCATTCAAAAATTGGAAGAAGGATCCAACAGAAGAAAATAGGATAATGCATAAGCGTTGGCAAGTTAAATGTAAGACATTGATAAGACAGGCTAAGAGAGAATTTGAAAAGAAGTTGACCGTAGAGGCAAAAACTCACAGTAAAAACTATTTAAAATATATCCGAAGCAGTAAGCCAGTGAGGGATCGAGGGGTTAAAGGGGCACTTAGAGAAGATAAGGCCATCGCGGAAAGATTAAATGATTTCTTTGCTTCGGTGTTTACTGAAGAAGATGATGGGGAGGTACCTGTACAGGAGAAGGTTTTCATGGGTAATGATTCAGATGGACTGAACCAAATCACGGTGAACCTAGAAGATGTGGTAGGCCTGATTGACAAACTGAAGAGTAGTAAATCATCTGGACCGGATGGTATACACCCCAGAGTTCTGAAGGAACTAAAAAATGAAATTTCAGACCTATTAGTAAAAATTTGTAACCTATCATTAAAATCATCCATTGTACCTGAAGACTGGAGGATAGTGAATGTAACCACAATATTTAAAAAGGGCTCCAGGGGAGATTCGGGAAACTCCAGACCAGTTAGCCTGATTTCAGTGCCAGGAAAAATAGTGGAAAGTGTTCTAAACATCAAAATCACAGAACATATAGAAGGACATGGTTTAATGGAACAAAGTCAGCATGGCTTTACCCAAGGCGAGTCTTGCCTCACAAATCTGCTTCACTTTTTTGAAGGAGTTAATAAACATGTGGATAAAGGTGAACCGGTAGACGTAATGTACTTGGATTTCAGAAGGCGTTTGACAAAGTTCCTCATGAGAGGCTTCTAGGAAAAGTAAAAAGTCATGGGTTAGGTGGCGATGTCCTTTCGTGGATTACAAACTGGCTAAAAGACAGGAAACAGAGAGTAGGATTAAATGGGCAATTTTCTCAGTGGAAGGGAGTGGACAGTGGAGTGCCTCAGGGATCTGTATTGGGACCCTTACTTTTCAATATATTTATAAATGATCTGGAAAGAAATACGACGAGTGAGATAATCAAATTTGCAGATGATACAAAATTGTTCAGAGTAGTTAAATCACAAGCAGATTATGATAAATTGCAGGAAGACCTTGTGAGACTGGAAAATTGGACATCCAAATGGCAGATGAAATTTAATGTGGATAAGTGCAAGGTGATGCATATAGGGAAAAATAACCCATTGTTATGAACCCTCCTGTAGCGGGGCTACGGGAGGTGCCTTACCTCTTCCTGGAGGCCGTTCCAAGCCAGGGCCTCGCCTGCGAACTGTCCAGGATTTGCTCCAGGGCCTGGGAGGCCTCGATGTCTGTGGGGCTGCTTGTGTTTGCATGGACTTCCTGGTTTGAGCCACGCCCTAGCCTAGGGGCCGGCCCGCAGCACTTCTCCGTAGTTATAGGGCCAGCTAGGTGTGGGCCTGCCAAACTCCTCCCAGGGAGTCGCCGGTCTGCAGCCCTATAAAAGGACTTCAACTTCAGCCTTGCATCAGCGTGAGTTCTCTCTGGAGGCTCCCGCCTGCCAGAGCTTTGTAAGGTTTTCTGTTCTTCGTGGAGCTCCTCATCTCGTCTGCCTTCATACCACGTCTTCGTTTCTTGATGTCTTGCCTGAGGTCCCTGACCATGTCCTGATGTTCCGCCATGATCTTCCTCGTCCTGATGTGTCTACCTACCAGGATGTTCTTCCCTGTGTCTTCGTCTGGAGCTCTCGAGCCTTCTGTTCCTATAAGCCTGTTCTCTCGGATGATGTGTGCCCGGGAATAAGGGGGCTTGCAGGTGGGAAGTGTCCCTGTGCCCCTGAGTCTCCATTCCTGCCAGCCTTGGGGGAAGCTTCGGGTGACACCGGCTTCATCATTGGAGTCCCTCTTTGCCTGGACCTTTCCTGCACTGTCCCATTCTCCTCGTGGTCCGTGACCAGCCTGCAAGGGCTGTGTAGGGCGCGCAGTGGGACAGGGTGGTACACGACTCAGTCCCGCGGGTGGCCTGAGTAGGGCACCCTGAGAGACAGTGTCAATGTCCATGCCTTATGTGTGCTTGTTTGAATGTTGGCCTTGGGAGCTTGCAGGCCTGGCAGAGGGTCAGCCCGTCAGCCATGCGGAGCCACCGTCAACCCTCGGCTCGGCCTTGAAGGTCTGGGCCTGGGCTGAGGCCCAAGGGCACACTAAACACCCCCTTCTCAACAGAATACAAGGCCTTTCGAGGCCGCTCTCAACACCCATGCTGTAGTTACACAATGTTAGGTTCCATATTAGGTGCTACCACTCAAGAAAGAGATCTGGGCATCTTAGTGGATAACACATTGAAATTGTCGGCTCAGTGTACTGCAGCAGTCAAAAAAGCAAACCGAATGTTGGGAATTATTAGAAAGGGAATGGTGAATAAAACGGAAAATGTCATAATGCCTCTGTATCGCTCCATGGTGAAGACCGCACCTTGAATACTGTGTACAATTCTGGTCGCCGCATCTCAAAAAAGATATAATTGCGTTGGAGAAGGTACAGAGAAGGGCGACCAAAATGATAAGGGGACTGGAACAGCTCCCCTATGAGGAAAGACTAAAGAGATTTGGACTTTTCAGCTTGGAGAAGAGATGGCTGAGGGGGGATATGATAGAGGTGTTTAAAATCATGAGAGATCTAGAACGGGTAGATGTGAATCGGTTATTTACTCTTTCGGATAATAGAAAGACTAGGGGGCCCTCCATGAAGTTAGCATGTGGCACATTTAAAACTAATTGGAGAAAGTTCTTTTTCACTCAATGCACAATTAAACCCTGGAATTTGTTGCCAGAGGATGTGGTTAGTGCAGTTAGTATAGCTGTGTTTAAAAAAGGATTGGATAAGTTCTTGGAGGAGAAGTCCATTACCTGCTATTAATTAAGTTGACTTAGAAAATAGCCACTTCTATTACTAGCAACAATAACATGGAATAGACTTAGTTTTTGGGTACTTGCCAGGTTCTTATGGCCTGGATTGGCCACTGTTGGAAACAGGAAGCTGGGCTTGATGGACCCTTGGTCTGACCCAGTATGGCATGCTCTTATGTTCTTATGTTATGTTTACGTACCAAACTTGTAACTACAAAAGAGGCCTACTGGGGATTTGGCTTTAGAGAGCACTGCTGTCCCAATATATGTTAGTCTGCAAAACTGCTCAGTTCCCACTGATGCCTAGTGAGTGCACTGTCTAGTGCCTTCTTGGCTTAAAAGAGCATAAAGAGAGAGTCTGTGTTCAAGAAAAACAACTGCAGTTAAATAAAAAGCATGGCTTGGCACAGCAGAAAAAATGAAGAAATATCTTTTCCAATGGAAAATTCTATCAAACTAGCTAGAAATTGAATATATCTCCCACCCACAACACCCAAATCCTGCTTGCAACCTACCCCAAGGGGTAAAATATAAAAATAACCAGCAAAATGCCACTGCTAGCAGCTTGTCTCAGTGGGACAGACAGAGAGACCGTCTGAGATCAATAAAAAAAAAGTGCAGTCAAAAAAAGCATGGCTAGCTGGCGGCAGACAAGGCACTGCAGCAAAATCGAAAGAATAAATATATTTTTCAATGGAAAATTCTATCAAAGTTGCTAGCAATTGAATACAGATTTCAGACATTCAGACTAGCTCTGAGTAAAGCCACCATCCCCGGACCACCTCCCCTGACCACCCCCGCAAAGAAAGAGTGTGGCATGCCACGTGCTTAAGGTATAAATAGTACAGCGTCATCAGGAATAGCGTCACAGAGCACTGAGTGAGAGCGGTGATTGGCTGCATTAGAAAAAAGCTTAGCTCTGATAGGTTGCATTCTCGTCTCCTTGCCAACCTGTCTAACCCACTCTATGACAGGGCTGTGAGGTCACTTATGACTCACAGGAAAGGGCTGCTTTTTGCTATGGATACTCCCACATGGCCTTCTCATATTTCAAACGGCCATTAAGAAATCACTGCGAGCCAAAAGAATGAAACTAATATGATATGTTTTATTCGAGGGGGATCGCGATGCGTTTCACGATCCCATAAATACAACGAATAGGGACTTATGTGTTGCGGATTGCCCATGCGTTGAAAACGAATGCACATGCCTAGAGAACACCACCAATGACAATGCACTGTCAGATGGTGGTAATGGTAATACTAGTCAGATTGCAAAAACCACTGCAGTGCCAGCATCACCCCTACACCATTTGAACATTGGCAAGTGACTACACCTACTACTACTACTACTACTACTATTGCTACTACTAGTATGAAAATGACAACAAGTGTCCAGCCTAGAGTAAAGAACAGTAGAAAGACATCTAAAATATGGAATCATTTTCATGCTGTGGCTGATCAGAGATTTGCTGAATGTATCCATTGTAAAAAGATGGTGAGCCGTGGAAGAATTATTGGACATCTTACTAACAGCAACATGAAATATCACCTTGAAAAAGAACATAGAGCACTGTTGCTTGCAGAAGAAGCTGGTCCCACCATTGTGCTTGCCCAGGCTTCAAGTAAAGCAACAGGGAAGCCACAGAAGGAAAGTAGTACAGAGGATTGTGTGCATCTGCAGAAGCAGCAGTCTTCTCCTCCTCTTCCCCAGCAGCAGCGGCAAACTACCATTGAGCAGATGGGGTGGTGTCCTTCTGCAATTTCACAGAGTAGGAAGCAGGCAATATCCAAAGTGGCTACACGACATATTGCTGTAATGATTGCTGAGGATGATCAGCCACTGCAGATTGTAGAGAATGATGGATATAAGCGGCTGATCCATTTTTTTGCCCCTTACTACAAAGTTCCATCAAGAACTATATTTAGCCATTGGGTGATTCCTTCCCTGTATACACAATGTCGTGCTCAAATGCAGATTGTGATGGCAAGGGCAAAGGGGAGGAGCATCCATCTCACCACTGATGTTTGGACTAGTATGAATGCAATGCATGCATATTTGTCTCTAACAGCACATTGGTAGCAGCTGGATGAGGCATTACCTGTAAGCAGTGGCAGTAGCACCAGCAGCTCCAAAAACGTTTTGCCAGGATACCGGTGGGATTTACTGCATGCTCAAGTGCTAGACAAGAGCCACACTTCAGAAAATATCTTACAGGCAATTCAGGGGATGATGAAAGGATGGAATGGGCAACTTAGAAGCAGTGATATGGAATGTTTAA
The DNA here is from genome assembly GCF_901001135.1 of Rhinatrema bivittatum. Classification (NCBI taxonomy): domain Eukaryota; kingdom Metazoa; phylum Chordata; class Amphibia; order Gymnophiona; family Rhinatrematidae; genus Rhinatrema; species Rhinatrema bivittatum. The sequence goes on along the minus strand of NC_042633.1, from coordinate 16,994,289 downwards.
ATGGATATTTCATTACTGACAATGGTGCCAATACAATTAAGGCTCTGGCTGATGGTGGATTAAAGGGCATCTGATGCTTCGCACATACACTGCACCTGGTTGTGAGGGATGCTTTGGGGCTTAGTGACAAGGAAGGTGGTAGTCAAGTCCTGAAGCGGTTGATTGAAAAGTGTAGCAAAATAGCTGGGCATTTCAATCGTAGTGTGAAAAGTGGGAAGGAACTCAGAGAGAGGCAAATAGCAGTTAGGGCACCATTGCACAACCTTATTCAAGATGTGCCTACCAGATGGAATTCCACCTATCTTATGTTGGAGAGGTTGTCTGAACAGCAGACACCGCTTCATGATTTGGCAATGGCATCTGAAATTGGATTGGAAAGTCCACTTGGATGTCAGGATTGGACAAACATTGCACAGATGGTGCATATCCTCAAGCACTTTCAAAGAATATACTGATGAACTGAGTTCAGCTACAGGCACTGTCTAGAGGAGATAGTTGAGAATTTCTGCATCAGCCAGATTTCTTGAAGGAAGTGTTACTGCTTGTTAAATGCTTAAAAGAGCAAGTACAGAAAAGGTTGAAACCTCTCATGCAAAGGATTGCTATATGTTAGCCGCCATGTTGTGACCCACATGTGAAAGGCAGTATTGCTCGCAAGTGCAATGCTCTTACACATTGGAAAAAAAGTTGATTACAATGGTTGAAAAGATAATGTCAAAGAGGGTCAGTTTTAAGGATGATGATGACAAATTAGGATCTCAGTCTCCAACTCAATCCTGCTCAACTGGTTCCACCCAGCTGCTCCCCTCCAATGAGACACTATTCTCATCCCAAGTTTGATGAATTGGGTCACATGTCACAGGCAAGAGCTTTACTTGTTGGCAGAATTGTGAGTGGTGCTGAACAGCAGCAATACCTGCAAGAGAAGCTTTCAGAAATTCATGTTAAGAGTTTTCTGTCTGAGCCAATTCAGAGCATCGACTCAGATCCCTTGAGATATTGGGCACAGAACGCTTCAATGTGGCTTGATCTTGCCATAGTAGCACAGCACTTTCTTTCCTGCCCAACAACCAGTCTGCAAAGTGAAGGAGTATTTTCAATAGCAGGGAACATTGTGAGTCCACACCGTGCACATTTGTCTCCAGACTTAATAGAGCAATTGGTTTTCATCAAAATGAAATTTCTGCTGCTTGGGTATCGGAAATTTCCTGTGATTGGGAGGAGAAGTGAGCCTCCTGTCCAGGCCCAAGTTCCACAAGGTTCGGCACTTTCAGCCACCCTTTTTAATGTATATTTTTTACCAATATGTCATCTACTAAATGGTTTAGGATTAAATTTTTATGTGTATGAGGATGATATACAATTTCTTGTCCTGATCAATGATACAATTGAACAAACATTTAAAATTATAGTAGTCTACTAACTGCCATAAAGCAACTCCTACAGCACATGAAGCTTATGATAAACATGAATAAAACTGAAATAATTATGTTAGAAAGAAAATGCAGGAAGAAGAGCTTCCCTATCTGACTCTTGACAATGACATACAAATTAAACCCTCTCAATTTGCAAAAGACTTGGGTGTCACAATTGATTCAGAACTGAACTGGAACAAACACATTACGACTAAACTAAAGGACGCGTATTTTAAATTATTAACTTTCCGGAAATTAAAACCATTACTTGAACCAAATGATTTCAGATAAGTTCTACAGGCATTGATATTTGCAAATATTGATTACTGCAACACACTTCTATTAGGTTTACCATATAATTCTATTCGACCACTTCAAATCCTGCAGAATGCTGAGTTCTAACGGGCAATAAAAGATTTGACCACATAACCCCGATCCTTATCTCCTTACATTGGCTGCCAATCAATCACCGAATACAGTACAAAATTGCTTGTATTATTCATAATATAATTTACTGCACAAATACGGAATGGCTAAATACAGCAATACATCTACATATCCCTCAAAAAAACCTGCGGTCAGCACACAAGGGACTAGTAACGATCCCTACAATTAGATCAGCTCGGCTAACTCAGGTACGCGAACGAGCAATCTCTATAGCAGGCCTGAAACTTTGGAACACCCTTCCTGCAGAAATAAGACTGCAAATCAAATATTCCTGAAGAAAATGGAGGGTGGGAGACTCACTGAGACCTCATATGTTGCGTGCCCAATGTCTAGGCTTAATGAGAGCTTATAGTGGCGCAAGCTTCTCCTTATGGTATAATCATAGGTCTCAATGAGCTAAATGTTACGGGACGCTTATAGACAACAGCTGTCCCAATGCACTAATGGTCTCAAGAGTGCTGAAAGAGTTGTATTTAACTTGCAACTTCAATAACCGACGTCAAGTTGACAAAAGCTAGTGAAGGAGATGGTAAGGTCCGACTTCTTTCCGACACGACGTGTTTCGGAGGGGAAACCTCCTTCCTCAGGGGGTCGGATACCGCTGTTTCCTGCTTTAGTCTCTTGCCGAAAATGCTTGACTTGCTACGGGTGAAAAAGAAAGGAGCACAAGAGAGATAGTGCGTATTGAGTCCCACCACAAAATTACGATGGCAGTATAAATAGGAAGAACACTCACAGTATGCGATACACTGACTTGAATTGCTGTTCTGATCGGCGTCTCTGTTACGCTCTATAAGTAGAACAACATAGAATGAAAATCGCCCCTTTAAGCTGATGGAAACTACATGCCTTAAGTCCATGTACACTACCTTGTCAGAATGCTGGAGTCAATCGCTGTGCTATGGATGCACTATCGGCAGCGCGCGGTTCAAAAACGCCGACCTTTAAGCAGCTGAAAAAAGCGCCAAAAATAGTGGGTGTATCCTATTATGGGCACTTACGTCACTGTGGGGGCCATTTTGGGACAATAACTGTCCATATATGAACAATGACGTTGGCAGCGGCCATTTTGGAATTGCTGCAGCTGGGGAACACCCATATCGCAGTCTGCTGTTAAACACTGTCCATGAAAGGATACTGACGTAATCAGCTGCCATTTTGAAACAGCTTGAAACATTTTGAATCATTACATTACATAGATTTTTTCGCTCGCTCATTATCAAGCTTCATTTTTCTACGGCTTCCACCACTCAAGATATGTCCATTGTCCGGCCCAAGTCTCATTGGCTCCCACCAGGCTCAGTTGATCCACTGATTAAAACTTTTCAAACGCTAGTCCTACAGGATATTGCCAACCTCGAAACACAACAAAGACGTACCTTTTATAATTTATCAAAGGCGAGAATCACGCATTAAAACAATTGGCACAAAACACAGATATTATTATCAAACCCGCGGACAAGGGTGGGGCCGTAGTCATTATGGATCACTCCATATATCAACAAGAAATTTATAGACAATTGGAGGATCATAAATATTATCGCAAATTGACAGCAGACCCCACAGTAGAGCTTTCTCATCAAATTCAGGATCTATTACATATAGCCTCTCAGGCTAATTTCCTTACAACAAAAGAACATAGATTTTTGAATGTGGTGTCCCCCAGGGTTCCGGTGATATACGGCGTACCCAAGGTACAGAAATCATTGGTTAACCCCCCATGTCGTCCCATAGTATCTGCTAACGGGTCCCTTTTTGAACCCTTGGTGAAATTTTTAGATCACTTTCTTCAACCTGTTGTTAGTATGTCTAAATCATACATCCAAGACACATCTCACATGTTAAGATTACTCCAGGATTTACCTCCAGTTGCAGAAGAAACCCTTCTTGTAAGTCTAGATGTGGAATCACTCTATACTAACATCCCCCAAGAGGAAGCCTTCCAGTTGGGACAAGATATTTTGAGTCAGCGCCCACGTCCACAACGCATACCCACAGAATTTTTGACGTCTTTATTAGAATTGGTTCTCTTTAAAAACTATTTTTCTTACCAGCAAGAATATTTTCTGCAAATCCATGGTGTAGCAATGGGGTCTCCGGTAGCCCCCGATATTGCTAACCTTTATGTCTCTCACTTTGAAGAAACAGTGTTATATCCATCGCCTTTTTTTAAATCCATCATTCGATGGTCAAGATACATAGATGACATATTTTTTATCTGGAATGATTCCGAGCATCAATTATCAGAATTTTTGAAATGGTTGAATTCAGTAAACCCACATTTGAAATTCACTATGACAGCAGATAGAGAGCAACTATCTTTTTTAGATATTCTCATTTCCAAAAAATCAGGTTCAATCCATACAACACTTTTTCGCAAACCAACGGATTGCAATAACTTTTTGAAATTTGAAAGCCACCATCCAAGAAGATTCAAAGAAGGTTTACCTGTGGGACAATTTTTCCGCATACGCAGGATCTGTTCTGATCAACACGATTTTTTACATCAAAGTGCAATCCTTAGTAACAGGTTTCAAGAAAGGGGATACCCTATTGCAACAATAAAAAGGGCCTTTAAAAGAGCCAGGTTCTCTCCCCGTGAATCCCTTTTACAATATAAAAGTAGGAGACAGATTTCACAGACAGTATGTGTGCTAGAACATACAAATTTCACCCAACAAATTAGACAGTCCATACAACGTAATTGGCATGTTCTCAGTCCACACCAGATTTTTTCCACTCCTCCTATGTTTGCATATAGCCGAGGCACCAACATCAGACAACAAGTAGTACGTGCCACTCAACAGCTTGATTGCGTCCCAGGCCCTCCGGGTCAGACACAGTGTGGCAACTGCAGTTTTTGCTCCCAAGCCATTACAGGCATCACATGGCAGGATCCTAACACCCAGGTCTATATCACACGGCGACATGCAGTACACTGTAATTCTGATTTTGTGGTGTACGGACTTATATGCCCATGCCATAAGATATACGTGGGCAGAACGACACGCAAGATTAAAGTCCGTCTGATTGAACATAGGAGCCGGATTAAGAACCTTGATATAAAAGCCCCTATGGTACTACATTGCATTTCACACCAACATAAATTTGAACAATTTCAGTGGCTAATTATTGAACAAGTGATACCATCCTGGAGAGGGGGAGATAGACTTTCAAGATTAAATCTGAAGGAACATCAATGGATTTATCGCCTTCAATCAGTTGAACCACATGGCCTCAATGAGAAGATAGAGTGGTACACTCTGATTTAAACTGTGTTCAGCGACTGCCCATACGGTCTGTGGACTCATTCCCCTTGTTTACCGGTTTCTTCTTTCACTTTAATAGTGGTAGTGATGTCACCATTCTTATCAGGACTTTTTGTGAGTTATTGTTCTGTTTTTGACATTTCCAATATGGCCTCCTACAACGTCATTTTCCTTATTTGGACAGTTCATCCTCGAAATGGGGCTATTCTAAGTTGTAGCTGTTTCAAAATGGCAGCTGATTACGTCAGTATCCTTTCATGGACAGTGTTTAACAGCAGACTGCGATATGGGTGTTCCCCAGCTGCAGCAATTCCAAAATGGCCGCTGCCAACGTCATTGTTCATATATGGACAGTTATTGTCCCAAAATGGCCCCCACAGTGACGTAAGTGCCCATAATAGGATACACCCACTATTTTTGGCGCTTTTTTCAGCTGCTTAAAGGTCGGCGTTTTTGAACCGCGCGCTGCCGATAGTGCATCCATAGCACAGCGATTGACTCCAGCATTCTGACAAGGTAGTGTACATGGACTTAAGGCATGTAGTTTCCATCAGCTTAAAGGGGCGATTTTCATTCTATGTTGTTCTACTTATAGAGCGTAACAGAGACGCCGATCAGAACAGCAATTCAAGTCAGTGTATCGCATACTGTGAGTGTTCTTCCTATTTATACTGCCATCGTAATTTTGTGGTGGGACTCAATACGCACTATCTCTCTTGTGCTCCTTTCTTTTTCACCCGTAGCAAGTCAAGCATTTTCGGCAAGAGACTAAAGCAGGAAACAGCGGTATCCGACCCCCTGAGGAAGGAGGTTTCCCCTCCGAAACACGTCGTGTCGGAAAGAAGTCGGACCTTACCATCTCCTTCACTAGCTTTTGTCAACTTGACGTCGGTTATTGAAGTTGCAAGTTAAGTACAACTCTTTCAGTACTCTTGAGACCATTAGTGCATTGGGACAGCTGTTGTCTATAAGCGTCCCGTAAAATTTAGCTCATTGAGACCTATGATTATACCATAAGGAGAAGCTTGCGCCACTATAAGCTCTCATTAAGCCTAGACATTGGGCACGCAACATATGAGGTCTCAGTGAGTCTCCCACCCTCCATTTTCTTCAGGAATATTTGATTTATAGTCTACATTGGTTGTTTCCTGGTATCTGTGGATTCTCGAATTAATGAAATAAGACTGCAAGCAGACATTAAAAAATTTAAAGCAAAACTTAAGACCTGGCTATTTAAATGTGCATATGCAGAAATTCAATGACAGAACCAACTTAGGCGTAACACAGGACTTTTATTTATCTCTTTTATCTCTTTTACTTTTTTAAGTTACGCTTATTGATAAATAAATAGTTTAATTAAATTATTATTTTCATTTATGTATTAACATGTTTAATATTTTAAAGATGCTTCCATTTATATTTTATACCTGTGTTTTTTATCTAATATTTTGATTTGACTGACCACTGTATTTTCCTGCTTTTAATATATTGTACACCATTATGATGGTTTTACTGATATGATGGTATAAATAACCAATAAACCATAAACCATTAGAGAGGCTTCGCTCTGTGCAGCTGTGTTCCCCGCACCGCCCACTGGAGCACCCTGTTGTTTGCCATTGCCACTACCACACTGCTGCTGCTCCCTCTTGTGGCCCCAAGAAGAAGCCAGTCCAGGAGCCACAACACATGAATGCTCTGTCCTGCTGCATCCACTACATCGCCCACTGGGGCGCACTGCAGCCGGTGACCAGTGAGTGCTGCTCCTGCCTCCTGTCCAGGCCCGAGATGCAAGGTCGAAGGCTGGAAGAGAGGCTTCGCTCTGTGCAGCTGTGCTCCCTGCACTGCCCGCTGGGGCACCCTGTGCTTGCCAATATCACACTGCTGCTGCTGCCTCTTATGGCTCCAAGAAGAAGCCAGTCTGGGAGCCACAATACATGAATGCTCTGTCCTGCTGCGTCCACAACACTGCCCGCTGGGGTGCACTACAGCCGGCCACCAGTGAGTGCTACCTGCTGTTCAGGCCCGAGATGTCTCCTGTCTGTGAGCTTCTCACTCCCATGCTCTCTCTCCTACAGACATGATACACACATAGGCTTCTCACACCTGTGCTCTCTCTCCTACAGATATGACACACACATAGGCTTCTCACACCTGTGCTCTCTCTCCTACAGATATGACACACACATAGGCTTCTCACTCCTGTGCTCTCTCTCCTACAGACACGATACACACATAGGCTTCTCACTCCTGTGCTCTCTCTCCTACAGACATGATACACACATAGGCTTCTCACTCCCGTGCTCTCTCTCCTACAGACACGATACGCACATAGGCTTCTCACTCCTGTGCTCTCTCGCCTACAGAAACGACAAGCACCCAGGCTTCTCACTCCCAGGCTGCCTCCTTTCCCCCAGCGTCCACCTCCGAGGCAGCTCCCCGCTGGGTTCCTTTGCCTCCTTTCCCCCAGCGTCCTCCTCCGAGCCAGGTCCCCGCTGGGTTCCTCTGCCTCCTTTCCCCCAGTGTCCTACTCTGAGGCAGGTCCCCGCTGGATCCCTCTGTCTCATTTCCCCCAGCATCCACGTCCGTGGCATGAGTCTCAGACTCATTTCCAAAACAAAATAATTGTGTGAATGAAGTATCAAAGAATTTCAGGCCAATGCAATAAAGTGCGCTTATATGCAATCTTTGTATCGTGCGTGCAGGGGGGCTGGATGGCTATGCGTCTGTTCTATCCCGCTACCGTAACAATGTACATACACAGATTAAAATATACACACCCTGGAGTGTGTGTTGTGCATCTAGAAACACTTCAATGCCAAAAATTGCCCCGTCTCCTAGGAACCCATTTAAAACAGCGGATGTAATGCTTGCTTGTCCGGGAGCTTTATGTGATTCTGCCGGTCCCAGTATTGTTGTTCATTGCAATACTCCTAGTAAAGTAGGACTAAGAAAGCAGAATTGTTAGGGCTTGTGGACCCTTGGGCCGGTCAGGACAAGAGCTGGAAGCTGCGGAGGACCTCAGCTATAGGTCCCAACCGGGAGGCGGCTCGATGGACCGGGGTAGGCTTGGACGCTGGAACTGGATGGAGTCCTATGCGACCAAGGACTCGAGGATGATACGGAGGCTGGACAGCGTTGGGCCCTGAAGTAGGGATCTCTTCACCCTGGAGACCGGCGCTCCCCCGAGAGGAGCTCGTAGGAGCCCGGCCGCTGGGACTTTTGGAGATTCGCCCTGGAAGCCGGAGCCCCCCCAGGAGGAGCCTGTAGGGACCCAGCCGCTGGGACTTAGGAGAATCTTCGGGCCAGTGGAGCGGTGAAGAACCGAGACGGAGTCCAGGAAGGCAATAATTTGGAGTCGAGGATGGAGCCGGGTCAAGCCAGAGATCAGAAGTCGTACCAAAAGCCAAAGGACAATTCCAGAAGCGGAGTCAGGGACGGAGCCAGGTCAAGCCAGGGGTCAGAAGTCGTACCGAAGCCAAAGGATAGAGCCGGAAGCGGAGTCAGGAACGGAGCCAGGTCAAGCCAGAGATCAGAAGTCGTACCAAAGCCAAAGGACAGATCCAGGAGCGGAGTCAGGAACGGAGCCGGGTCGAGACGGAGAATGGACAGCAGGCAAGCCGGGTCGGAGCAAAGCTGGAACCAGGAAAGCAGCAACTGAAGACAGGAACCCTGTGAACCTCGTTGCAAGGCCAGGAACGCTGTGACTGCAGGGCTTAAATAGCCCTGCAGCGTCTGACGTCAGCATCCGGCTCCCTGCATCTCCCGCGCTGGCCCCTTTAAATGCAGAGGCCTGCCGCGCACGCGCGGCTAGGGGGCGGGGCCAGCCGCGGGAGGACGCCGGCTGCTAGCTCGGTGTGGGAGCGCCGTGCCTGGGGCCTGCACGGCCCGACCGCAGCTCGAGGAGGACGGGGACTGAGCCGGCGGTAAGTGGCGGTCCCGGGGCCGACCCGGGATCGCAACAGTACCCCCTCTCCTGCGCCCCCTCCCCGGGGGTCTCGGCCTATCTGGGTGATCCAGATGGAACCGGCGGAGGAGATCCTTATCCAGGATATGTGAGGCGGGTTCCCAGGAGTTCTCCTCGGGCCCGTAACCCTCTCAGGAGAGCAGGTATTCCCAGTGACGGCGGCGGACCCGAACGTCCAGGACTTCTTTCACCGTATACTTGTCCTCAGGGTCAGCAGCGGTGGCACTGGGTTCCGGAGGCCGAGCATGGAATCGGGAAAGGACCACCGGTTTGAGCAAGGAAACGAGGAAGACATCATGTACCTTAAGAGTGGCGGGTAAACATAACCTGTAGGATACCGCCCCAATACGTTCGGCCACGATGAAGGGACCAATATAGCGAGGTGCTAGCCTCATGGACGGTATGCGCAGCCGAATGTTTTTGGTACTTAGCCATACCTTGGTCCCTGGTAGGAAGATGGGAGCAGGTCGCCGGGTTCTATCTGCATATACCTTGGATCGAGCGGCCGCCTGCCGAAGTTTCTCCTGCGTGGAGCGCCAGAGGCGATGTAGCTGGTTAGCCGTAAGTTGCGCTGCCGGAGAGGAGACTGTCAAAGGCAGCGGCAGAGGAGGTTTGGGAGTCCTCCCATACACCATCTGGAATGGGGACTGGAGAGTAGCGGAGTGTTTGTGGCGGTTATATGAAAACTCCGCCCAGGGTAAAGAGCGACCCAGTTGTCTTGCAAGTCACTGACGAGGCTCGGAGGAAGGTCTTCAGAGTTCGGTTGGTGCGTTCGACCCTGGCCATTGCTCTGGGGGGTGAAAGGCGGTGGTCAAGTTCAGTTGTACACTAAACTTCTTGCAAAGAGCCCTCTAGTATTTTGCCGTGAATTGAGGACCCCTGTCCGACGTAATGTGCAGAGTCAAACCATGGAGTCGAAAGATATGTTGGATGAATAGATCGGCCAGTTCGGGAGCTGTGGGTAGTTTTGCAAGGGGTACAAAGTGTGCCATCTTTGAGAAGCGGTCGACGGTGACCCAGACCACGGTCTTTCCCTCCGACGGAGGTAGTTCCACTATAAAATCCGTGGATACATGGGTCCATGGTTCCATGGGGATAGGAAGTGGCTGGAGAAGACCCCAGGGGCGGCCTGGCAGCGGTTTCTGTCGGGCGCACGTGGCGCAAGACCGGACTTAGAGTTGAACATCCTCCTTGACCCATGGCCACCAGTAGAATTCGGTTAAAAGCTCTAGGGTCCGAGCCATCCCCGGATGACCGGCGGTTAACGAATTGTGGGCCCATGCGAGCACCCTCCTCCTCGAGCGAGCTGGAACCACAGTCTTCCCTGCGGGTGCCACTTCGGACGCAGCCACGAGAACCTTGGCTGGATCCAAGATGTAACGGGGAGGTTCAATGGTGTCGTCCGTCTCGGTGTTGCGGGAGAGGGCGTCGGCCCTGACATTCCTGGCTGCCGGCCTGTAGTGGAGCGTAAAATTAAACCGGCTAAAGAAGAGGGACCAGCGCGCCTGCCGGGGATTGAGACGCTGGGCACGGCACAGATACTCCAGATTTTTGTGATCCGTGTAGACTATTATAGGATGCTGTGCTCCCTCTAGTCATTGGCGCCATTCTTCGAATGCCAGTTTGATGGCGAGTAGTTCTTTGTCCCCGATACCGTAATTCTTCTCGGCGGGGGAGAACTTCCGGGAGAAATATGAGCAGGGCCGGGATTGGCCTTTCTTGGAAAGTTGGGCTAGCACAGCCCCTACTGCCACGTCGGAAGCGTCGACCTCTACGATGAATTGACCCTGAGGATCGGGATGGCGGAAACAGGTGTCTTGTAGAAAGGCCTCCTTGAGAACCTGAAAGGCTTGTACGGCCGTGGGTGGCCATTCCTTGGCATCAGCACCCCTCCGGGTAAGGGCTGTCAAAGGGGCTACCAGGCTGGAGTAGTGTGGGATGAATTGGCGATAGAAATTGGCGAAGCCCAGGAAACGCTGAAGCGCCTTGACTCCCCGTGGTTGCGGCCAGTTCTTAATGGTGGCAACCTTGTCGGGGTCCATATGGAAGCCTGTGGAGGAAATGATGCACCCCAAAAAGGGTAAAGACTCCTGCTCGAATTGGCATTTCTCTAATTTGGCGTAAAGCCGATTCTCCCTCAGTTTCTGGAGTACTTGGCAGACGTGTTGACGGTGTGACTCAAGGTCCCGGGAGTATATTAGAACATCGTCGAGGTATACTACAACAGAGGTATGTAGCATGTCACGAAGTACCTCATTCATGAGATTCTGGAACACAGCAGGGGCATTACAGAGTCCGAAGGGCATGACGAGGTACTCATAATGGCCGTCCCTGGTATTGAAGGCGGTCTTCCACTCATCCCCCGGACGGATTCTTACGAGATTGTAGGCCCCCCTGAGGTCCAGCTTGGTAAATACTTTGGCCCCTTGAAGGCGATCCAGGAGTTCGGGAATCAAGGGCAACGGGTAGTGATCACGCCGGGTAATGTGGTTCAAGCCCCGGTAGTCGATACAGGGCCGAAGAGACCCATCCTTTTTCCCCACGAAGAAGAATCCGGCCCCAGCCGGGGAATTAGAGGGTCTGATGAAGCCCCGTTCCAGGTTTTCTTTGATATACGTGGACATGGCCTGGGTCTCAGGCAGGGATAGCGGGTACACCCGTCCGCGAGGTGGTGTGGTACCCGGCAACAGGTTAATTGCGCAATCAAAGGGCCGATGCTCGGGAAACAACTCGGCCTTCTCCTTGGAGAAGACGTCCCGAAAGGCGTGGTACTGCGGAGGTATGGCTAGAAGCGTTGTTAGAAGAGGAAGCGTGGGTCGTACGCAGGCAGGGAGACACTGACGGAAACATGTGGTCCCCCATGAAGTGATCTGGAGCAAGTTCCAGTCTATCACCGGAGAATGTTTCCTTAGCCACGGTAACCCTAGAATAACAGGGTGAATGGACTTCTCCAGGATGAGGGAGGAGATCTGCTCAGTATGAAGGGCCCCGACCTGAAGCTTGAGAGAACGAGTCCGAGTGGAGATAGACCCGGGAAGCGGGATCCCCTGGATGGAAGATACCTGTACGGGGGCTCCTGGGGCTGGGTCTCCAACTGAAGTTGCTGTACAAGATCTCGGAGAATAAAATTCCCCCCGGCCCCGGAGTCCAGTAGGGCTAAAGCGTCAAAGGGCCCCTCCGGGAGGCACAGTCGTACTGGAATAGTACATGGGGAGTTCGAGGAGGTGTTGCCTAGAGTCAACTCCCCACTAGACTCTAGGTTCGGGCGTTTCCCGGGCGTTCGGTACAGTGGGCCAGAAAGTGCCCCTTACCACCACAATAGAGACACAAGCCCTGGGAGCGACGCCGCTTCCATTCCTCCGAGGAGAGGGGACCCCGGCCCAACTGCATGGGTTCCTCGCCCTGAGTGGTAGTCGGGGCGTGCGGCGACGGCCGGCCCTGAGGAGGCGTGGTCCTACGGGTGGACTGTCCCTGGGTGGTTTTCCGCTCCCAGAAGCGGCGCTGAATGCGTCGGTCGACACGACCTGCCAGTTCAATCAGCTCATGGAGGTCGTCCGGGAGATCTCGCCCAGCTAATTCATCCTGGAGGCGTGGGGAGAGCCCCTCCAGGAAAATGCCGTGCAGACTGTCGGCTCCCCAACCCAATTCTGTGGCAAGGGTCTGGAACTCCATGGCATACTCCTCCAGAGGACGGTTCCCCTGTCGTAGTTGGAGTAGTTCCGAGGCGGCCGTGGAAGCACGAGACGACTCGTCGAAGATCCTTCGGAAGGATTTGACGAACTGAACGAGGCTGCCTAAACGGGAATCCTGACGCTCCCAGAGGGAAGACGCCCAAGCCAGGGGCCTCCCATCCAAGAGGGAAATGATGTAGCTTGTCTTCACATGGTCGGTAGGAAATTGTGCAGGTAGCAGGTTGAACCGGATGTAGCACTGGTTAAGGAAACCTCGACAAGATTTCGCATCCCCCGAATATCGGGACGGAGCAGGCATCTGGACAGGGATGGCAGGTCCGGGATTGGTCCGGGATGTAGACGCCGTAGAGCTGGCCGCGGAGGCCCCCTCGACTCGGTCTGCTAACCGTTGGACCGTCGACATCAGAGTGTCGAGGCAGCTCTGTTGTTGCTGGAGTTTCTGGGCGATGCCCGAGATGGCCTTCAGGCCTGCGCGGTCCGCCGGGTCCATGGCCTTGCAACTTGTTAGGACTTGTGGACCCTTGGGTCAGGACAAGAGCTGGAAGCTGCGGAGGAAGCTGCGGAGGACCTCAGCTACAGGTCCCAACCGGGAGGCGGCTCGATGGACCGGGGTAGGCTTGAACGCTGGAACTGGATGGAGTCCTATGCGACCAAGGACTCGAGGATGATACGGAGGCTGGACAGCGTTGGGCCCTGAAGTAGGGATCTCTTCACCCTGGAGACCGGCGCTCCCCCGAGAGGAGCTCGTAGGAGCCCGGCCGCTGGGACTTTTGGAGATTCGCCCTGGAAGCCGGAGCCCCCCCAGGAGGAGCCTGTAGGGACCCAGCCGCTGGGACTTAGGAGAATCTTCGGGCCAGTGGAGCGGTGAAGAACCGAGACGGAGTCCAGGAAGGCAATAATTTGGAGTCGAGGATGGAGCCGGGTCAAGCCAGAGATCAGAAGTCGTACCAAAAGCCAAAGGACAATTCCAGAAGCGGAGTCAGGGACGGAGCCAGGTCAAGCCAGGGGTCAGAAGTTGTACCAAAGCCAAAGGACAGATCCAGGACCGGAGTCAGGAACGGAGCCGGGTTGAGACGGAGAATGGACAGCAGGCAAGCCGGGTTGGAGCAAAGCTGGAACCAGGAAAGCAGCAACTGAAGACAGGAACCCTGTGAACCTCGTTGCAAGGCCAGGAACGCTGTGACTGCAGGGCTTATAGCCCTGCAGCGTCTGACGTCAGCATCCGGCTCCCTGCATCTCCCGCGCTGGCCCTTTAAATGCAGAGGCCTGCCGCGCACGCGCGGCTAGGGGGTGGGGCCAGCCGCGGGAGGACGCCGGCTGCTAGCTCGGCGTGGGAGCGCCGTGCCTGGGGCCTGCACGGCCCGACCGCAGCTCGAGGAGGACGGGGACTGAGCCGGCGGTAATTGGCGGTCCCGGGGCCGACCCGGGATCGCAACAAGAATCATGCAAAACAAACAAAAGACCTTCAGAAATAATAATAAAAAAAGAAAATCTGAGTGCCCAGCAGTTGTATATTTCTAAAGGATTTTTTTTTTTTTATCATGATTCTGCTTTCTTACTCCTACTTTAGCATCACAAGCATTAGATTTGTCACTTTAAATGGCTGCCTTGGTCACGCATCAATTTTTGGCATCGAAGTGTACACCCGTTGCACTAGCCTGAGTGCAGTGCAGTGCACAAAATTGCATTGGCAGTTTGAAAGATGTGTGAATGGTCAGTAGCTATGGTTGAAGCCTTGACATTGGCGCTACTGCTCAAAAGTATACAACTTGTGCCAATTCTACCAGACTGAATGTTTTATGAACGTGTGTGAGTGCCAGTCGCTCAGCAGCGCATGGTTCGGAGAGAGGTATCTTTAAAGGATACTAATGATGCATTAGAATTAGGGCATCCCGACAGTGAGGTTCCAATAATTAGAAAAGTAGTCCAAGTGCCTGTAACTAAAAACTCACCTGAGCTAAAAAATTCTAACTTATCCCTATCAATTAAAAAGCAGAATAAAAATACAAACAAAAAACAAACTTTGAAATGTTTGTATGCTAATGCCAGAAGTCTAAGAAGTAAGATGGGAGAATTAGAATGTATAGCAGTAAATGATGACAGACTTAATTGGCATCTCAGAGACATGGTGGAAAGAGGATAACCAATGGGACAGTGCTATACCGGGGTACAAATTATATCGCAATGACAGAGAGGAGCAGTCGGGAGGAGGTGTGGCGCTTTATGTCCGGGATGGCATAGAGTCCAACAGGATAAACATCCTGCATGAGACTAAATACAAATTGAATCTTTATGGGTAGAAATCCCTTGTGTGTCAGGGAAGACTACAGTGATAGGGGTATACTACCGTCCACCTGGTCAAGATGGTGAGATGGACAGTGAAATGCTAAGAGAAATTAGGGAAGCTAACCAAATTGGTAGTACAGTAATAATGGGAGACTTCAATTACCCCAATATAGACTGGGTAAATGTATCATCGGGTCACACTAGAGAGATAACGTTCCTGGATGGAATAAATGATAGCTTTATGGAGCAATTGGTTCAGGAACCGACGAGAGAGGGAGCAATTTTAGATCTAATTCTCAGTGGAGCACAGGACTTGGTGAGAGAGGTAACGGTGGTGGGGCCGCTTGGCAATAGTGATCATAATATGATCAAATTTGATTTAATGACTGGAAAAGGAACAGTGTGCAAATCCAAGGCTCTCGTGCTAAACTTTCAAAAGGGAAACTTTGATAAAATGAGAAAAATTGTTAGAAAAAAACTGAAAGGAGCAGCTACAAAAGTAAAAAATGTCCAAGAGGCGTGGTCATTGTTAAAAAATACCATTCTAGAAGCACAGTCCAGATGTATTCCACACATTAAGAAAGGTGGAAAGAAGGCAAAACGATTACCGGCATGGTTAAAAGGGGAGGTGAAAGAAGCTATTTTAGCCAAAAGATCTTCATTCAAAAATTGGAAGAAAGATCCAACAGAAGAAAATAGGATAAAGCATAAACATTGGCAAGTTAAATGTAAGACATTGATAAGACAGGCTAAGAGAGAATTTGAAAAGAAGTTGGCTGTAGAGGCAAAAACTCACAGTAAAAACTTTTTTAAATATATCCGAAGCACAAAGCCTGTGAGGGAGTCAGTTGGACCGTTAGATGATCGAGGGGTTAAAGGGGCACTTAGAGAAGATAAGGCCATCGCGGAAAGATTAAATGATTTCTTTGCTTCGGTGTTTACTGAAGAGGATGTTGGGGAGGTACCCGTAATGGAGAAGGTTTTCATGGGTAATGATTCAGATGGACTGAATCAAATCACGGTGAATCTAGAAGATGTGGTAGGCCTGATTGACAAACTGAAGAGTAGTAAATCACCTGGACCGGATGGTATACACCCCAGAGTTCTGAAGGAACTAAAAAATGAAATTTCAGACCTATTAGTAAAAATTTGTAACTTATCATTAAAATCATCCATTGTACCTGAAGACTGGAGAATAGCAAATGTAACCCCAATATTTAAAAAGGGCTCCAGGGATGATCCGGGAAACTACAGACCAGTTAGCCTGACTTCAGTGCCAGGAAAAATAGTGGAAAGTGTTCTAAACATCAAAATCACAGAACATATAGAAAGACATGGTTTAATGGAACAAAGTCAGCATGGCTTTACCCAGGGCAAGTCTTGCCTCACAAATCTGCTTCACTTTTTTGAAGGAGTTAATAAACATGTGGATAAAGGTGAACCAGTAGATATAGTATACTTGGATTTTCAGAAGGCGTTTGACAAAGTTCCTCATGAGAGGCTTCTAGGAAAAGTAAAAAGTCATGGGATAGGTGGCGATGTCCTTTCGTGGATTGCAAACTGGCTAAAAGACAGGAAACAGAGAGTAGGATTGAATGGGCAATTTTCTCAGTGGAAGGGAGTGCACAGTGTAGTGCCTCAGGGATCTGTATTGGGACCCTTACTGTTCAATATATTTATAAATGATCTGGAAAGAAATACGACGAGTGAGATAATCAAATTTGCAGATGACACAAAATTGTTCAGAGTAGTTAAATCACAAGCAGATTGTGATAAATTGCAGGAAGACCTTGTGAGACTGGAAAATTGGACATCCAAATGGCAGATGACATTTAATGTGGATAAGTGCAAGGTGATGCATATAGGGAAAAATAACCCATGCTATAATTACACAATGTTGGGTTCCTCTTGACACAGATCCTTTATTGCATACTATGTAAATATTCACTGTAAATGCGTTTTACTATGTAAATATTCCTGTCCCTTTTCTCTTTTCTCCTCCTATCCCAGTTGGTAATTTCCTTGTTCATTGTAACTATTATTTTCTGCACCAGTTCAATTACCCTAGTTCTATGTTTATTACACGACTTGTTAAATGTAAACCGACTTGATGCAACCTTTGGTCGTGAAAGCCGGTATAGAAATTAATAAATAAATAAATAAATAAATAAATAAATATTAGGTGCTACAACCCAAGAAAGAGATCTAGGTGTCATAGTGGATAACACATTGAAATCGTCGGTGCAGTGTGCTGCGGCAGTCAAAAAAGCAAACAGAATGTTGGGAATTATTAGAAAAGGAATGATGAATAAAACGGAAAATGTCATAATGCCTCTGTATCGCTCCATGGTGAGACCGCACCTTTAATACTGTGTACAATTCTGGTCGCCGCATCTCAAAAAAGATATAATTGCGATGGAGAAGGTACAGAGAAGGGCTACCAAAATGATAAGGGGAATGGAACAACTCCCCTATGAGGAAAGACTAAAGAGGTTAGGACTTTTTAGCTTGGAGAAGAGACGACTGAGGGGGGATATGATAGAGGTGTTTAAAATCATGAGAGGTCTAGAACGGGTAGATGTGAATCGGTTATTTACTCTTTCGGATAGTAGAAAGACTAGGGGGCACTCCATGAAGTTAGCATGGGGCACATTTAAAACTAATCGGAGAAAGTTCTTTTTTACTCAATGCACAATTAAACTCTGGAATTTGTTGCCAGAGAATGTGGTTCGTGCAGTTAGTATAGCTGTGTTTAAAAAAGGATTGGATAAGTTCTTGGAGGAGAAGTCCATTACCTGCTATTAAGTTCACTTAGAGAATAGCCACTGCCATTAGCAATGGTTACATGGAATAGACTTAGTTTTTGGGTACTTGCCAGGTTCTTATGGCCTGGATTGGCCACTGTTGGAAACAGGATGCTGGGCTTGATGGACCCTTGGTCTGACCCAGTATGGCATTTTCTTATGTTCTTCTGTTCTTAAATATGTTGGATTATTATGTACATATCTGCTCTCTGTAATTTAGTAAGAATGATTAAAGCACCAAACTACTTAATTTAGTAATTAATAATAATTATTAATAACTAACTTTTTTTTTTACTAGTAATAAATAAATACAGAAAGATCTATAAATGTAACAAAATACACTGAGCACTTTGTCACATTAGAAGAACTCAGTCCCCTAAGAACTCTCAGTCCACTAATATTTCTAAAATAGCAAAAAGAAACATTTTTTTAAACTTTATTTACAATACCAACTTAAAATATTTTAAAAATAAATATTTAATATTATTAATAATAATAAATAATATAATAATAATTTTAAAAAAATTGAACCTTGAGAGGAGTCCTGCAGACTTCATGGTGTTGCAAATGTGGAGAAGAGGCTGGCGACTCATGAGGAGATGGCAGTGCCCTCTGCTCCTCCTCCAGGGCTGATACCCTCTTCTCCAAATTCTGCACCACCATGAAGTCGGCATCATATTTGGCCCGGAAGTGCCATACTTCCTCCAGGATCTCCTGCAGCTTAGCAAACTGTGCAGGACAAGCATAGGCAGGAGATCATAGAAACATAGAAATGACGGCAGAAGAAGACCAAATGGCCCATCTAGTCTGCCCACCAAGCTTCACACATTTTTTCTCTCATACTTATCTGTTTCTCTTAGCTCTTGGTTCTATTTCCCTTCCACCCCCACCTTTAATGTAGAGAGCAGTGATGGAGCTGTATCCAAGTGAAATATCTAGCTTGATTAGTTAGGGGTAGAAGCCGCCGCAATAAGCAAGCTGCACCCATGCTTATTTGTTTTACCCAGACTATGTTATACAGCCCTTATTGGTTGTTTTTCCTTCTCCCCTGCCGTTGAAGCAGGGAGCTATGCTGGATATGCGTGAAGTATAAGTCTTCTCCCATGCCGTTGAAGCAGAGAGCCATGCTGGATGTGCATCGAAAGTGAAGTATCAGGCACATTTGGTTTGGGGTAGTAACCGCCGTAACAAGCCAGCTACTCCCCGCTTTGTGAGTGCGAACTCTCTTTTCTTCTCCCCTGCCGTTGAAGCAGAGAGCTCTGCTGGATGTGTGAAGTATCAGTTTTTCTTCTCCCCTGCCGTTGAATCAGAGAACTATGCTGTATATGCATTGAAAGTGAAGTATCAGGCTTATTTGATTTGGGGTAGTAACCACCGTAACAAGCCAGCTACTCCCCTCTTTGTGAGTGTGAATCCTTTTTTCCACATTTCCTCTTGCTGTTGAAGCTTAGAGCGATGTTGGAGTCACAGTAAGCCTGTGTATGTTTATTTAATAAGGGTATTGACTCCAGGCAGTAGCCATCATTCTGGCGAGTCACCCACTCTTCATTGGCAGCCTCTTGACTTTATGGATCCACAGTGTTTATCCCACGCCCCTTTGAAGTCCTTCACAGTTCTGGTCTTCACCACATCCTCCGGAAGGGCATTCCAGGCATCCACCACCCTCTCCGTGAAGAAATACTTCCTGACATTGGTTCTGAATCTTCCTCCCTGGAGCTTCAAATCGTGACCCCTGGTTCTGCTGATTTTTTTCCTTCGGAAAAGGTTTGACGTTGTCTTTTGATCATTAACACCTTTCAAGTATCTGAAAGTCTGTATCATATCACCTCTGCTCCTCCTTTCCTCCAGGGTGTACATATTTAGATTCTTCAATCTCTCCTCGTACGTCATCCGATGAAGATCCTCCACCTTCCTGGTTGCCCTTCTCTGTACCGCCTCCATCTTGTCTTTGTCTTTTTGAAGGTACGGTCTCCAGAACTGAACACAGTACTCCAGGTGAGGCCTCACCAAGGACCTGTACAAGGGAATAATCACTTCCCTTTTCTTACTCGATATTCCTCTCTCTATGCAGCCCAGCATTCTTCTGGCTTTAGCTATTGCCTTGTCGCATTGTTTCGCCGACTTCAGATCATTAGACACCATCACCCCAAGGTCCCTCTCCTGCTCCGTGCACATCAGTCTTTCCCCCCCCATCGAATACAGTTCATTCGGATTTCCACTCCCCATATGCATGACTTTGCACTTCTTGGCATTGAATCTCAGCTGCCATATCTTCGACCACTCTTCCAGTTTCCTTAGATCCCGTCTCATTCTCTCCACTCCTTCCGGCTTGTCCACTCTGTTGCAGATCTTAGTGTCATCCGCAAAAAGACAAACCTTACCTTCTATCTCGTCTGCAATGTCGCTCACAAAGATATTGAACAGGACCGGTCCCAACACCGATCCTTGCGGTACACCACTTAAAACCGCTCTCTCTTCAGAGAAGGTTCCATTTACCATCACACATTGTCTTCTGTCCGTCAACCAATTTGCAATCCAGGTCACCACCTATGCACTCACTCCCAAGCTTCTCGTTTTATTCACCAGTCTCCTGTGCGGAACCGTATCAAAAGCTTTGCTGAAATCCAAGTATATGATATCGAGCGCTCTTCCTCTATCCAATTCCTTGGTTACCCAGTCAAAAAAGTCAATCAGATTTGTCTGACAGGATCTTCCTCTGGTGAATCCATGCTGCCTCTGGTCCATCAATTCTCCTGACTGTAGATAGTTCACTATTCTCTCTTTCAACAGTGACTCCATTACTTTTCCCACCACTGAAGTGAGGCTAACCGGTCTGTAGTTACCAGCCTCCTCTCTGTTCCCACTCTTGTGAAGCGGGACCACCACCGCTCTTCTCCAATCACTCGGCACCACTCCCGTTTCTAGGGATCTATTGAACAGGTCGCACAGTGGTCCCGCCAGCACATCTCTGAGCTCCCTCAGTATCCTTGGATGAATCCCATCAGGCCCCATGGCTTTGTCCACTTTCAGATTCTTTAGCTCTTCCCATACATTATCTACTGTAAATGGATTTTCCTCTGTTCCGCTTCCCCTCCAGTTTCTTGTTGTGTAGAGATGGTCCTTCTCCAGGGTCTTCTTTAGTGAACACAGAGCTGAAGTATTCGTTTAATATTTCTGCCATTTCTTCGTCTCCCTCCACACATTGATCATTTCCACCTTTCAATTTCACTATACCACTTTGGACTTTTCTCTTTTCACTGATGTATCTGAAAAATGTTTTGTCACCATATTTTATCTCCTTGGCAATCCTCTCTTCTGCTTGACTTTTTACCAACTTGATTAATTTCTTAGTGTCCCTCAGTTGAATCAGATATTCTTCTTTGTGCTCCTCCCTTTGGGATCTTTTGTATTTCTTGTATGCAGTTCTTTTAGCTTTAATTTTGTCAGCCACCTCCTTTGAGAACCAGATAGGTTTCATTTTTCTTTTGCTTTTCTTTACATTTCTAACATATAGAGCAGTTGCCTTGGCGATTGCTCCTTTTAGATTGGTCCACTGTTGATCCACATCTCTCTCATTTTCCCATCCATTTAGTTCTTCCTCTAGGTACTTCCCCATTTCCTCAAAGTCTGTGTTTTTGAACTGTAAAACTCTGGTCTTTGTGCTTCTTTTCCATATTCTTTTAGTGATCCTGGAGGAAGTGCGGCAGTGCTGGTGCTGGCTGTGGCTGTGGCCCAGGCTGCTGCGGCACCGGCTCCTGGTGCCTCTTGCCTCTTCTTGCCCTGTAAGGAAATGTAAAAAAAAAATTTAAAGATGAGACATAGAACAATACATATATGTCAAATAAATAAGCAAATAGTATTGGAATATTAGTGTTAATATTCCAATCACATAGGGGCGGATATTACGCGCGTAACCCCGAAAACCCGCTCCTGAGCACGCCGAGCCTATTTTGCAAAGGCTCGGCAGACCTTAGAAAATACGGCGGTAATGGGGGGCAGGGTGGCGAAGTGGGTGGCGGGCCTGTGAAAGCTCGCATCGATCGCACCTCCGCGGTGTGATCGCTGCCGGCTTTTGCACCCAATAGCACCATCGTAAAAGGTGGTGCTATTGGGCGCGAAACTGATGTCGAAAAGGACCCTTACGTTTTCGCCATCAGCGACGTCTTTGCAGCGTCCACCCTGGTGCCGCCCCGACTCCTCCCCTTCCTGAGCGGACGCCGCCCAGAACCCGTCCCGATCTAGGTATTGCCAGTGAAAAGTCCCTTTTCGCGTCTGATCCCTTTTAAAAATGACCCCCTTAGTCTGTATATGTAATTAAACACACAATCATACAATACAGTTAGTTTACTAACCTAGAGGGTTTTAGGAAAATGAGGAGTGAATGCTCCGAGTACCCGCTCCTCGGGGGCTCTCCCGCGTTCATAGGCTATCCGCTCCTCGGAGGGCCTCCTGCCTGATTCCACGGAACCAGTCCTTGTGAGTCATCCTCCTCACCTACGCCACCTCCCGGAGATGAGTCCCACTGAGGGGATCCCTGGGCGGTCTTCTCCTCTTGCTCCGGCTCAAGGGTCCACATCTTCAACAGTTTGCAAAGGCCATGGACCCGGTGGATTTGTCTGGTATTCAGGCCATTCCCGGCTTGGCTGAATGGCTTCTGCAGCAGCAGTTAACCCTGGAGACTCTAGCCGCCACAGTAGAACATCTGGCATCGTGCATGGATACCACCGTCGGACACGGGGCTTCCGTCCCTCCCCCGGTAGCTCCAGTAGCCTCGACTTCCGTGACCCATATGCTTTGCTCCACCTCGATTCTCGGAGAATTTAAGCAGTGTTGAGGGTTTCTGAACCACTGCTTCATAAGATTCTCTTTGCAAGAACAGCAGTTTCCCCTCCAACCAAGTGAAGACATCATTCATCATCTCCTTACTGGATGGTAAAGCCCTGGCCTGGGCATCTCCGCTTTGGGAGCGAGGAGATTCCATTCTGGGAGACCTACCTTAGTTTGTCCGGACATTTCGTCAGGTGTTCAATGAACTAGGCCGCCAATCTACTGCCACTTCTGAACTACTTAACCTCCGCCAGGGCTCACGCACCCTGGCTGACTTTGCAGTAGAATTTCGCTCCTTAGCATCCGAACTAGGGTGGCGTGAAGATAGCTTGCATGGCATCTTCCTTGAAGGGTTGTCTCCCTGTATAAAAGATGAGTTGGCCACACAGGAACTCCCGGATGACCTCGAGGCACTCATTGAATTGGCAGGTTGGATCGATCGCTGATTACAGCAATGTGCTAAAGAATATAAACCAGGCCGTTGCTCAGTTTCCCTGGCTCCAGTTTTTCTCGTCCAATAGTTGCACCTATCATGACTGTAGCTTCGCCGGATTGCCAGGAGGAGCCTATGCAACTATGCCATAGCCGCTTGACAACCGAAGATAAACAGCGTCAACAGAGACTCGGCTTATGTCTCTACTCCAGAGCAAAGGACACCTGTTGGCTAAATGTCCTAAATGTCCGGGAAACGCCCCGGGCCTAGATGTCACAGAGGGCTGACCCTAGGCTGTATCAATCCCACCTCTCATGCATGTTTCCTGTCACCTTACAATTTTCCAGGGGTTCTTTTACTACACTCGCTCTTGTCGACTCAGGTTCCGGGAACTTCATTCTATCTGAACTAGTCCACCAATTGCAACTACCCGTGATACCCCATACACCACCATTGTGGATTTCATCCATCCAAGGAGACCCTCTCCCGGGAAGGGTAAATTCCCGCATTGCCCCTGTAACACTTCGGATCAGGGTTTTTCACCAAGAGGAAATGTCCTTCTTAATTCTTGAGAAGTCCATTCATCCTGTGGTACTAGGGCTTCCTTGGTTACAAAATCATTCACCCACCATTGACTGGAAAACCCTGCAAATTACAGCCTGGGGAAAGGACTGTTTTTCCACCTGCCTTTGAAATAAACGCAACCACAGTTGGTGCTGGCCAGCACCTCTCTATCAATTACCACCTCAGATAGTAGCTTCGCCGATGTGTCTCCAAGAAAGAGGTGGAGACCTTTCCAGAGCATCGGTCTTTCGACTGTGCCATCAACTTACTACCCGGTACAGTTCCACCCCGTGGAAGGGTGTATCCATTGTCCTTGCCAGAGACACAAGCAATGTCTAAGTACATAAAGGAAAACCTCGATTGGGGTTTTATTCGCCCCTCTTCCTCTCCAGAAGGGGGCAGGCTTCTTCTTCATAGCCAAGAAGGATGGTTCTTTAAGACCCTGTATTGATTACAGGGGACTCAACGCAATTACTCAAAAGGATCGTTATCCACTTCCCCTGATGCCTGAGTTACTGGACCGCCTTCATGGAGCCAAGGTCTTTTCTAAACTAGATCTCCGAGGGGCCTACAATCTCATCCGAATAAAACCAGGAGACGAGTGGAAGACGGCGTTTAATACACTTGACGGCCATTATGAATATCTCGTAATGCCTTTTGGACTGTGCAATGCACCTGCAGTATTCCAAAATTTAATGAATGAGATATTTATTTATTTATTTATTTATTTAACATTTTTCTTTATACCGGTATTCATCATATCGGTTTACATTGAACAGGGCAAGGAAAACTTAGAGGGGGGTGGTAGGAGGAAGTTATCAAAACATTGGAAAAATCAAATATTCTGGGACATGTTACACAAGGGGGTGGATCATCTACCTGATTGACATTTTAATTTATTCCAAAGACTTGAAGACACATCGTATGGATGTTCGTCGGGGTTCTCCAATGTTTAAGAAACATCATCTGTTCGCTAAATTAGAAAAATGCCTCTTTGAAAAGGAATCCTTGCCTTTTTGGACTTCATTGTATCCACCACAGGGTTTCATATGGATCCAGACAAATTAACCAGCATTCGGGAGTGGCTGCAACCGGTGGGACTCTGTTCATTGCAAAGGTTTCTAGGCTTTGCCAATTTCTATAGGAATTTCATTCCCCATTATTCACGCATAGTAGCCCACCTAATGACATTAACTAAGAAGGGGGTCAACTCTAAACAGTGGCCGGAAGAAGCCATCCATGCCTTCCACGACTTGAAGAAGGTGTTTCTACAGGAGTCATGTCTTCACCATCCTGATCCAGCTCGTCCATTCATTGTGGAGGTGGATGCTTCGGATCTCACTGTAGGAGCGGTGCTCACCCAATCCCCTCAAGGGACTCTCCTGCCTTGCTCTTTCTTCTCCCGCAAGTTTTCCTCTACAGAAAATAACTATGGTATTGGAGATAAGTAGTTGTTAGCCATTAAGATGGCCTTTGAAGAATGGAGACAATGCGGTTGGCAAAGAAATACATCGGTCCTTTTTCAATTTCTGAACACTTAGGTCCTGTGACTTATCGTCTAAGACTGCCCTCCAGTCTCAGGATACACAATTACTTTCACGTATCACTGTTAAAAACATTGGTGCTGTCTTCCTACCATACCGCACCACCCAAGCCTCCAGAGATAGCTTCGGATGACGACCCAATCTACCAGGTCCGGGAGGTCCTGGATATCCGATGACATCATAGACTATGGGGATATCTAATTGCTTGGGAGGGTTTCGGTGCTGAGAAGAACTCATGGGAACCCTCATCTAACATCTTGCATTTGAGAGACTTAAAGAATCCGGTTAAAGGGGTCAGCAAATGCGGTTTTCAGGGATAAAGACTTTCACATTGTTATTCCAGCATTTATTTTAACCACCATTGATTCTGCAAAAATCCTCTCTTAAAGCCCTACAGCTTCTACAGAGACTGAGAACACGCAGATCACGTCATGTCCAGTTAGAGAACACGTTACTCCTGTTCTGCAGTTACCGCACTGGCTTTTGCACGTTCAGCTAATGACGCTGCTTTACCAGGCTCTCTAGGGAGAAGGTCCATCTTTTGGCTGACTCTTTAACACTTTATATCTCTTCTCGTACACTGCTCTGCAGATCAAGAGCTGCTACGTGTTCCAGCTTTCAGGGTAATGCATCTTCAGTCCTCAAGGAGCCAGACCTTTTCTCTTATCGGCCCTTCATTTAGGGATGCTCTTCCTCAGGAGCTCCGTGACATTTCAGACTACAAACTTTTCCAGAAAAATGTAAAAGATCACTTATTGCACCTCACATTCTCTTAATCCTCATGAGCCCTTCCCTGCCTTTTAACATGTACTGGTGTATGTTTCTTATGTCTTAGTACTTCCTCACTGCTCATTCATGTCTGTGTTTACAATGTAAGCTGCTTAGCACGGCTTCTCCAGTACAAGCAGAATATAAAACTTTTACATAAATTGAAACAAAGAAATAAGGGTGGGAGGGAGACTGCCAGGTGGGCCAATCCAGATGAGAATCAGATCATGGCTGAAACAGAGAAGGGAAGGAGCTGCTAATATTAGTTCTGAGTGTATCGAATGAGGAATATGTTATTGATCAATCTTCAATAATAGAACACCAATCAGGTATTCCCACTTTTGGAGAATGGGGAAAAGCCTGATTAATTCATGTACTAAAGCTGAAGGTATTGTCTTATGCACAGTGACTTTGCCTGTGTCCTGCAAGGAATCAGATTTCTCGTAGATTCTGATCTCAGAAGTTCACTGCCCTCTAGACCAAATGCACAATGCGGCTGATAGTGTTATTAATCCTCTCACCAAGCATTACAGTCAAATTAATATTTGTCTCTCTGTTATTGAAAGCTTGACTTTTGTACCCTTATATCTTAAAAACAACCTATATTTAATATTAAGTGCACGGACAAGAAGCAGCTATCCCTTGAGGCTCAGCCTGTACGCAGCAGGTCCCATAAGGAGCACATGGGGTCCTCTCAGATGTTGGATCTCAGCTACAAATAGAGGCTTCACTTCATCAGCGGTGTTGCTGTCTTTCCTCAGTCTCCTTTCTGTCCAGGAAGACGTCCACGGGTGAACCTCAGTACATATAAATATATATTTTTTGTGCCCATAATTCAAAAATACAATGGACGTGATCAACAAAACCCATAAAATGCCCTCAGCATTCTCATGAATTGTGTGCAGGAAGGGCAGGCATTACCCCAGGATAAGCTGTTTCACGGCTGTAAGGATGGGAGCTCATCGGGTGCTGATTTTATTGCTGCTTTATAATGTCCCATGCAAGACTGCTAAGCGCTACTGTGCAAGAGCAGCTCGCACTGACTCAACATCAGTTCAAGGATACTCCAAGGCTGGTGATTTCATAATTGGGGGAATCACAAATATGTTCTCAAATGACATAGTTTCTACAGATGCATCCTTCACAAGATCTCCTATTCGGGTAATAAACCAGATGTAAGTACCATCATTGCTTCTCTCCTCTCTGAGACTTGCTTTTAAGTTTTATTTTAGGTGGACACTGGCATGAATTGTAGATGTAACTGAAGGGATCTTTAGGTGTAGATGGGAGGTGGGGATCTTCTAACAATATAACATTTTCCTGCCACTGTTATTCTGATATTATTGCTTTAATACAAATCTGAGGGCTCATTGTCCCCAGAGGCTGCAAATAAGTCACTTGCTATTAAAAGACATTTACTGACAAGGTAAAGAGATGGGGAAATGCACCAAGGGAATTCTTAGAGGTCAATATTCAAAAGAGATTATAGGGTAACTTTTTGAGTTTCATATTTCCCACCCTGCTAAGCAGATAAATCTTTTCTTAACCTGCATGTGGGGCATTTTGGGGCAGAGTGAAAACTTAGCCAGGTAAATCTGCTCAGGTAGATGATTGTCCTGTTACTCTGTCAGCTTTACCTGGGTACCTCAGGTGGGGCTATTCAGTGGCTCCCTATCCTGCTAACTGCTGCTGAGTATCTGTGAAAGGTTATTTGGGTAACTTTACCTCTCAGCTCTCCACTGAATATGGACCTGGGAATAAACATGTAATAAGGATTTTTAGGCTGGTAATGTTTTATTATTTTTTCAGATCTTCTTAGCAAATCCATAGTCTCTGAAATAAAGAAACACAGAAGAGGTCAGTAGTCAGGGGCTTCTTGGTCCTTCCAGTCTGCCCATTTGTGTGGTCACTGATTCTCCTGCACCCCTGTTCTTCTTCCTCTCTCCCCACGATGCTGAAGTCCCTGTTTGAATTCTGACTCTGATTTAGCAGCTACCTCCTCAGGCATCCTCCAACCTGCCTGTGAAAAAATACGCTCTCAATCTCCTTTTCACTTGAACTCTCTCTCTCTGTTTTGCTTCATATAACACCTCCTTTCATTTTATGGAAAATGCTACCTACTTGTGTTTTATTGAAGTTAGAAACCTATTTCAGTGTATGCATTGCATCCACCCTTTCCCTATTCTTTAGAGAAAAATTGTACCCCCATCATTACCTCTATCTTTGCTTATAGTAGGGAATCTCCTTTGAATTTTATTTACGGTCCCTTGTCCATGTCATGTTTTGTAGATGTGGTCTCCAGAAGAGCCAGCAGTATTACAGGAGGGGTTTCATCAGACTCCTGTTCAAACTCTATCGAGCTTAACACCTAGCAATCATTTACTCTCTTTCCAAATTCTGCCTGCCATTGATCTTTATTCTTTTCATCACACATTCTGCTCTTTTACATCAGAGTATATTTTAAATCCAGCATGCAGGCACACGTGTGCACTTTCATTGGCCTGCGTCCAGGGACTCGGTTGAAGGTGAATTTTAAAAGCCCAATGTACGCATCAATCAAGGGATGTATGATATGTCAGGCTGGCGTACACCGAGTGGATTTTAAAAGCCACCCATACACGCACGTAAATACCACTGCACGCACATCTCGGAACTTGTGAGAAAGGGGCGAGACATGGGCACTCCAGGATCTGAACCTGAAATATGTATGTAAATACTTACGTGATCTGACGCACACTGGGATCTCCAGCCTCGTAACTTTACTTCTGCTATGGATGACGTGGAAGTGATAAAATAAAGTAATCTAGGCAGATCAGTGGGGTTTTAAGGGTCAGGGCTAACAGGGGGGAAGGAAGGCTATTAAACCAAGGGGGTTTGGAAGACCTGTTTCTTAACTGGGCAAACTGGGAATGAACTGGGAAAACTAGAAATGGCGTCGGCATGTGTCCCTTTTAAAATTCCCCCACTTACTCGGTAGACGTGGCTTTTGCGCGCACTGGCGTGTGTCCACTTAAAACTGGGTGCACTTGTGCAAGAGGCCAGGCTATTTTATAACTTAATATAATTGTGTTTAAAAAAAAATCTTTTAAAACATCCTATCTCAACATCCACTGAAATGAAAGTCCACAATTAAATATGGAGGAGCCTCAGCCACTTGAGTCTATAGAGTACATGAATACTCCATCCTCATGTTTTTGGATGATGGGGAAAACTTTTCTGCAGATCACTGAACTACTTCTGCCCTGAATAATTTTCCAGGACATTAATCAATGAATTTTCCATGCTTGCAGGCAGAGACTATTTGATCTCTTATTTATTTATTCCTGGATGCTATCTTCTAAGTAGTAGGACGCATAAAAATATCTCATTACTGTAATACAAAAAAACCCTCACATTTAATCTATTTAAAAGGTAATGTATATTCATGGACTTTTTCTGCACATTATGTGCTGCCAGATAACCAGAAGGTTGTTTCATTTAGAGGGGAAAATTCAGTGGGTTTGACCAGATAAGTTCAGGATTTAGCCAGAAATAACCAAAGTTTTCATTTCCCTGCCCCTAGCGATGGACAATTTTTAGCTGAGTAGACCATTAGCCAGCTAAACATTTCCCAGATAAAAATGAGGCAGCATTGGAGAAGTCTGGGGATGGGCTTACATTTCACCAGACAGAGCTGATAGTCAGTGTTGTCCCAGATAAAGTCATCCAGGTAAGCCTGATCATGTCCTAGGGCTGTTCTAACATTACATGCATCACTTTACTAGGGTAAGTTTGACTGTAGCCAGGTGAATTCAGCAGAATGCAGATGAAGCTATGTTCAACTTAATATCTGAGTAAAATTGGTCAGGTAACATTTCCTGGATAAGAACCCTGCTCCCCAAAATCTTATTCTATGAATTCTCAGTGATTACAAGCAGCTGTTTGATCTCTTAGGGGTAGATTTTAAAAAGCATTTACTCGAGCAAAACTGGTTTTTGCTCGAGTAAATACACTTTACTCAAGTAAGTGGGCTTTTCAAAATTGCTACAATATATGCCATTGAATTGTCCATAGGATTTACTCAAGTGCACTTTACTCGAGTAAATAGCTTTTGAAAATTGCTACGATAGTATGTCACATTTACATGCGTAACTCCTTTGAAAATGACCCCAAGTATGTATTGTTTGCTTGTTTTGTTTATCATTTATTTAAAATATTTCTATATTTTGTTTCTTCCATCAATGTGGATTTGAAAGGGTACATTCATAAAATTAACAAAAAATACATTAAAATGTATAATTTGTATATAAAACAGACACATACATCTGACAACAGATCATCATCAATATGAATAAAATACACAATATAATTACTTAAGAGCCTCCTTAAAATGTAGCGTCTTCAGTTGTTTCCTAAAATATTTTACATCCTTCTTCTACCTCATATGAACTGGCAACTCATTCCAAAAAACCGGGGCAACATGAGAGAATGTTATTTATTTATTTTAATGATTAATTTGATTTACATTCCGTTTTTTGGCACTGTACGATTATTCTACAGCCAGTAGCTGCTAACCTCAGGAACTGCTGTTAGGCTTTTTCTGATGATGTCAAATGGCTTCTATCAATGCAGCTCAGGTGCTACAATGCATGACTCCTCTGGATAGAGCAGCTGATGGGTAATCACCAGTATTTTAATGTGTAATCTGTATTTCATTGTGTGACAATGTCGTTTTCGCAGTACTGGAGTAATATGTTCAAGACAGCCAATTCCACTTCTCAGTCTCGCCACTGCATGTTGTATTGATTGGATAGCCCAAAGCAACTTTTCTGAATGCCCAACTAGCAAACTGCTTCTGTAGTCAAGGTGCCCCATTACTAACACTTGTACTACTGTTCAAAACATTGCAGCAGTGAAAATACATTTTAATGACTTAACTATCTTTAACTTATAAAATGCTGATTTGTGATTTCAAAGTAATTTGTTAATCAACAAACACCCCCAAATTTCTATCCTACATCAAGATTGGTAACTAAACTTCCTCGTATGATAAGACCATATGATTCTTATTAATGGCTTCTTATGAATACTTAAAGCCATCCCATTATTTGGTAACCAATGTGTAATACCAAAAAACCAAACGTAACGCCCCGCCATGTTTAGACATTATAATTAAGCCGCCGTTTCTTTTGTTTCATTGCCTTTTCTAGTTCTCTTCAGTTACACTGTCCTTTACCTCTGACTAGCCTAGCCTCCAAGTTATCTACCCTTGTTATATGTAACTTCCGCTTCTAGTGAATTGTTCTTGTTTAGTTATACCCTTTGTTACATGTAAACCGATCTGATATGAAATTTTTCATGAAGGTCGGTATAGAAAATTGTTAAATAAATAAATAAATACTAGTAAGACAATTCTGAAATGGTAAAATTGGGATATCATCCTCCTTATCACTTGGGATAAAGTGCAATAAGTTATCTACAGAAGATAGCACTGAACCTTGTGGGATGCCATGCAACAGGGATCTCCAACCGAGCAGCTGTCACCTATCTGCACACGTTGTCTTCTGGCCTTCAGAAAGGAGGTAAATCAAGCCATCACCCCCAACCCACCGCATTAGTCTTCCAACATAAAAGCAACAAATCATGTCTGATAGTATCAAATGCCACCGAGATATCTAATTGCACTTAGATACCACACTGGTCATGCTCTAATCTGCAATTTAAACTGTCCATGCTGACAGCAAAAGTATCTCTGTGCTAGGAGATTTTCTGAAGCCAAATTGTTGATTGCATTTTCCTTCAGATATGAGGTAGGCTGTAGCAAAACACTTTATTCTATAATCTTAGCCAAAGTTGAAAGATTAGACATGGGTTTATACTTAGGTAAGTCCCCACTGACAGTTTATTATCTTTTATAACTGGCCTATTTGTAACATCTCTCAAGTTGATGGTGCATCAGGTCTTGGAGATCTAAGAGCCTCAAACAATGCTTGTAATGGTGGTTGGGGTATCAAAGCATGGACTCTGACAGTGAGAGACTGAAGCTCTGGAGAAAGAGTCATTTCTACCTGTGAAGATTTAGGGAAAGTTGTAATGTTGTTATCCTCTCCAATATGAGGGGGTCGGCAACAACCAACCCAGTCTTCATTGGTCGCAGGTAAACCCTCCCTGTTTTGAAGCTGCTCTTAAGGGGTCACCAGCATTAGGCCCCTTGCTGGTACAATGTGTCCTTGGTGGTGGTGTTTTTTAGGGGTTTGAACCAGCTGCAGTATTTCAGTCTGGTTTTGTGTCTCCTCCTCAGATTCCTGGCAAGCGGAAAACAACATTACTACTTATTTTGGCTGTATCATTCTGCAAGTGTAAGCCAGGAAGCATCTTATTTTGTAAACATATTTTTTTCTTTTATTCACCTCTCCGTTGGCTACACAGACATTTGTTGTTTACTGAGAGATCCCGGACAATTCTCCCTTCCAGCTCCTAACAAATTTGAATAGGTGGGGGTCTAAAGGTGAAAAAGAAGATTTAAAATGTCCGAGAGATCACGTGATGCACTGAGCGAGAAGGATGTGATTCCTTCCCTCTCGGCGCCTGCCTTTTGCATTGCACCTCATCCACATCGAAATCGCCCAGATAAGTAAAATTTTCACAGCCAAGACCTCGTCTTTCACGTTTCTTGCTTGCTTGATTGGTATGCCAGCTCACCCCATGCGGTAGGTAAAAGACAAGGGGAAAGAAGCTGCTCCTCCTTCCCCGGATCCTGACATGGCCACCGCCGATTCTGGAGATGGGACTCCCACCCCGGCTATTGCCGAGATAAAAACGGCGGTGTTGGAAGTGCTCGGGCCCGAATTACAGATTATCTCCACGGCGGTCGCCAAAATATCTGTAAATTTAAACAGATTTGAGGGCCGTTTCACTGCTTTAGAGAGCTGCGTGTCCGAGAATCAAGATGGCCTCCAAGCAGCCAAACTTAACATTACAGCCCTGCAGGCAGAGCTCGGCAAGTACTCGGCGAAAATTGAGGATCTTGAAAATAGATCCCGAAGATCTAATTTGTGTTTTGTGGGCTTGCCTGAGTCCCCAGATGAGCGGTCTCTTCCTGTCCTGCTTGAAAATTGGCTTATGAATAAGCTCTCTCTTTCCTCAGCACATGGCCACCTACGCATTGAACGGGCGCACCAGTTGGGGGCCCGGAGATCGGAGGCCCCAAAACCACGCGTGGTGGTGGCCAAAATCTTTAACTATGCGTACAAACAGGAAATTTTGGACACCATGAGGAAGGGACGGATTTTGCAGTATGAAAATCACAGAATTCTCATCTTTCAAGATTTAAAGGAAAGCCATGGCTCCCATATGCTCCCAACTGCTGGCGCAGGGTATTCGCGCCTCCCTGTTATATCCAGCTCGACTGAGGGTGGCGAGGGAGACCGGGGTAACCTGGTATACATTGCCCCAGGAAGCTAAGTTATTGTTGCAGGAGCTGGGATCAACTGCTGCAAGCACTAAGCCGGATTAGCCTGTCAGCCTGGACTGGATATTCTATGACTGTCCTTTTGAGTAACAGGGCTCTCAGGATTAGGCTGTTTTTCATCATTTATTTTTATCACACTTAAGTTTCAAGTTAAAGAATTACAGTATAGAAACATAGAAACATAGAAATGACGGCAGAAGAAGACCAAACGGCCCATCCAGTCTGCCCAGCAAGCCCCACACGTCTCTCTCTCCCATACCCATCCGCTTCTCTTAGCTCCTGGTTCTATTTCCCTTCCACCCCCACCATTGAAATATCTAGCTTGATTAGTTAGGGGTAGTAGGGGTAGTAACCGCCGCAATAAGCAAGCTACACCCATGCCCACCTGCCCTACCCAGACTATGTCATACAGTCCCTATTGGTTGTTTTTCTTCTCCCCTGCCGTTGAAGCAGGGAGCCACGCTGGAAATGCGTGATGTATCAGTCTTCTCCCATGCCGTTGAAGCAGAGAGCCACGCTGGATATGCATCAAAAGTGAAGCATCGGACACAATTGGTTTGGGGTAGTAACCGCCGTAACAAGCCAGCTACTCCCCACCCTTTTTTCTTCTCCCCTGCCGTTGAAGCAGAGAACCATGCTGTATATGCATTGAAGGTGAAGCATCAGGCTTATTTGGTTTGGGGTAGTAACCGCCGTAACAAGCCAGCTACTCCCCTCTTTGTGAGTGTAAATCCATTTTTCCACGTTTCCTCTTGCTGTTGAAGCTTAGAGCGATGTTGGAGTCACAGTAAGCATGTGTATGTTTATTGAATAAGGGTATTGTCTCCAGGCAGTAGCCGTCATTCTGGCGAGTCACCCACTCTTCATTGGCGGCCTCTTGACTTTATGGATCCACAGTGTTTATCCCACGCCTCTTTGAAGTCCTTCACAGTTCTGGTCTTCACCACATCCTCCGGAAGGGCATTCCAGGCGTCCACCACCCTCTCCGTGAAGAAATACTTCCTGACATTGGTTCTGAATCTTCCTCCCTGGAGCTTCAAATCGTGACCCCTGGTTCTGCTGATTTTTTTCCTATGGAACAGGTTTGTCATTGTCTTTGGATCATTAAAACCTTTCAAGTATCTGAAAGTCTGTATCATATCACCTCTGCTCCTCCTTTCCTCCAGGGTGTACATATTTAGATTCTTCAATCTCTCCTCATACGTCATGCGATGAAGATCCTCCACCTTCTTGGTCGCCCTTCTCTGTACCGCTTCCATCTTGTCTTTGTCTTTTTGTAGATATGGTCTCCAGAACTGAACACAGTACTCCAGGTGAGGCCTCACCAAGGACCTGTACAAGGGAATAATCACTTCCCTTTTCTTACTCGATATTCCTCTCTCTATGCAGCCCAGCATTCTTCTGGCTTTTGCTATCGCCTTGTCGCATTGTTTCGCAGACTTCATATCATTAGACACTATCACCCCAAGGTCCCTCTCCTGCTCCGTGCACATCAGCTTTTCCCCCCCCATCGAATACAGTTCATTCGGATTTCCACTCCCCATATGCATGACTTTGCACTTCTTGGCATTGAATCTGAGCTGCCATATCTTCGACCACTCTTCCAGTTTCCTTAGATCCCGTCTCATTCTCTCCACTCCTTCCAGCGTGTCCACTCTGTTGCTGATCTTCGTGTCATCCGCAAAAAGACAAACCTTACCTTCTATCCCGTCCGCAATGTCGCTCACAAAGATATTGAACAGGACCGGTCCCAACACCGATCCTTGCGGTACACCACTTAAAACCGCTCTCTCTTCAGAGAAGGTTCCATTTACCATCACACATTGTCTTCTGTCCGTCAGCCAATTTGCAATCCAGGTCACCACCTCGGCCCTCACTCCTAAGCTTCTCGTTTTATTCACCAGTCTCCTGTGCGGAACCGTATCAAAAGCTTTGCTGAAATCCAAGTATATGATATCAAGCGCTCTTCCTCGATCCAATTCCTTGGTTACCCAGTCAAAAAAGTTAATCAGATTTGTCTGACAGGATCTTCCCCTGGTGAATCCATGTTGCCTCTGGTCCATCAATTCTCCGGACTGTAGATAGTTCACTATTCTCTCTTTCAGCAGTGACTCCATTACTTTTCCCACCACCGAAGTGAGGCTAACCGGTCTGTAGTTGCCAGCCTCCTCCCTGTTCCCACTCTTGTGAAGCGGGACCACCACCGCTCTTCTCCAATCACTCGGCACCACTCCCGTTTCTAGGGATCTATTGAACAGGTCACACAGCGGAGCTGCCAGAACATCTCTGAGCTCCCTCAATATCCTTGGATGAATCCCATCAGGCCCCATGGCTTTGTCCACTTTCAGGTTCTTTAGCTCTTCCCACACATTTTCTACTGTAAAAGGATTTTCATCCATTCCACTTCCCTCCAGTTTCTTGTTGTGTAGAGATGGTCCTTCTCCAGGGTCTTCTTTAGTGAACACAGAGCTGAAGTATTCGTTTAATATTTCTGCCATTTCTTCGTCTCTCTCCACACATTGATCATTACCACCTTTCAATTTCACTATACCACTTTGGACCTTTCTCTTTTCGCTGATGTATCTGAAAAATGTTTTGTCACCATTTTTTATCTCCTTGGCAATCCTCTCTTCTGCTTGACTTTTTGCCAACTTGATTACTTTCTTTGTCTCCCTCAGTTGATACAAATATTCTTTTTTGTGCTCCTTCCTTTGGGATCTTTTATATTTCTTGAATGCTATTCTTTTAGCTTTAATTTTGTCAGCCACCTCCTTTGAGAACCAGATAGGTTTCAATTTTCTTTTGCTTTTCTTTACATTTCTAACATATAGAGCAGTTGCCTTGGTGATTGCTCCTTTTAGATTGGTCCACTGCTGATCCACATCTCTCTCGTTCTCCCATCCTTTAAGTTCTTCCTCCAGGTACTTCCCCATTTCCTCGAAGTCTGTGTTTTTGAACTGTAAAACTCGGGTCTTTGTGGTTCTTTTTCCTATTCTTTTAGTGATATTAAACCATACAGTTTGATGATCACTACTGCTGAGGTGGGCTCCCACCTGGACATCTGAGACATTATCTGCATTAGTGAGCACTAAGTCGAGTATAGCTCCTTCTCTCGTGGGTTCCAACACCATTTGTTTGAACAAAGATACTTGCATGGCATCCACTATCGCTCTGCTATTTTTAGTTTCTGCAGATGGGATTTTCCAGTCTACATCTGGCATATTAAAGTCACCCACGATCACCACTTCTCCCTTCTTACCTATCTTATGGATGTCTTCAACCAGATCTCTGTCCAGCTCTTCCTTTTGGTTTGGAGGCCTGTAAACCACTCCAATATAAATGGATGCTCCGTCATCTTTTTTTAGGTCGAGCCATAGAGCTTCTTTCTTACCCCAACTTCCTTGTAGCTCAGATGCTTGGATGTTGTTTCTAACATAAAGAGCCACACCTCCCCCTTTTCTATCCTCTCTGTCCTTCCTTAACAAGTTGTAGCCTGGTATTGTTGTATCCCATTCATGAGATTCTGTGAACCATGTTTCTGTGATAGCAACAATGTCCAATTCTGCCTCAGTCATTAGGGCCTGCAGATCTGGGATTTTATTTCCCAAACTATGAGCATTTGTGGTCATAGCCTTCCAGGTACTCTCTTTAAGATTATTGCTTTTCCTGGACTCCTTATAAGATATTAGTTGAGATTTGTTATTCACTTCACTCTTTCTTTTTGTAGTTGTGCCACTGTTGACAGAGTTATTCATCTCAATTAGATTTTTCTTTTGGTTATGGATCTTGAAATACTGCATGCATTGTATTTTCTCTCTCTTTGCTGGTAACACTTCAATGTTTTTCTCAAGAACTTCTTCAGTTTTTAATATAGAGAAGGCTTGTTGTTCTTTTTGCATTTGGTACATTGTGTGTCTCCTCATCACAGGTCTAATTCTACCAGAGCCCACTGTAATCCTGGATTGTAAAGAATTTCTTAATGACCTGTTTGAGTGGGGGGGGTATACCTCTTGGCTGCCCATCTGTCAAGAATGGGTGACTGTGGGGCCTACCTGAGCCTACTGAATCTCCTTTTCTTGACTCCTGGCTTTTCTGTGATATTGGGGAATTATTTTCTGAGTAATGCAATGTGGGTGTATTACTTTTAATTGAAGCTAATTGATCTTTAATCTCAGTCAGCTCCTTTTTCAAGGAAGAGAGTTGTGCACAAATTGGGCAAGCCCTAAGTTTCCAGATGACTTCCCTGACAATAAATGCTCCACAATGGTTACATTGGATAGTCCTCATTTTCATACATTTATCTGATGGATAACTCCTAAGGAACAACTAAATTACCAATTTATCCTGTTTCCAATTGTGGATAGGTAGACTATATTAGAACAACCAACCTAGGGGTGGGTGGGTAGAGGGGCAGGGTGGGAGGGAAGCAGACAGAATAGCAAAATGAAAGCTATGTAAAAAGGCTTAATGTAAAGAAATCTTAGCTTTGCCAAGTAAGTTGTAGTCTCTCCTCTCTCTTCAAGCAGACTGACTAGAGCTGGCCTGATCACCTTCTATGATGCACAAGTCACCTGTGAAGTGTCTTGTTAAAAACTCCCTCTTTTTTTTTTTTGGTATATTTTGATTGCTTTTGGATCAGGCTAACACAAAACAATTTAAATCACTTATAACAATATCTGGAGAAATAAGCATATAAGAATAACAGCAGACAGAATAGCAAAATTAAAGCTATGTAAAAAGGCTTAATGTAAAGAAATCTTAGCTTTGCCAAGTAAGTTGGTAGTCTCTCCTCTCTCCTTCAAGCAGACTGACTAGAGCTGGCCTGATCACCTTCTATGATGCACAAGTCACCTGTGAAGTGTCTTGTTAAAAACTCCCTCTTTTTTGTTTTTGGTATATTTTGATTGCTTTTGGATCAGGCTAACACAAAACAATTTAAAGCACTTATAACAATATCTGGAGAAATAAGCATATAAGAATAACAGCAGACAGAATAGCAAAATTAAAGCTATGTAAAAAGGCTTAATGTAAAGAAATCTTAGCTTTGCCAAGTAAGTTGGACTGTAGTCTCTCCTCTCTCTTCAAGCAGACTGACTAGAGCTGGCCTGATCACCTTCTATGATGCACAAGTCACCTGTGAAGTGTCTTGTTAAAAACTCCCTCTTTTTTGTTTTTGGTATATTTTGATTGCTTTTGGATCAGGCTAACACAAAACAATTTAAAGCACTTATAACAATATCTGGAGAAATAAGCATATAAGAATAACAGCAGACAGAATAGCAAAATTAAAGCTATGTAAAAAGGCTTAATGTAAAGAAATCTTAGCTTTGCCAAGTAAGTTGGACTGTAGTCTCTCCTCTCTTTCAAGCAGACTGACTAGAGCTGGCCTGATCACCTTCTATGATGCACAAGTCACCTGTGAAGTGTCTTGTTAAAAACTCCCTCTTTTTTGTTTTTGGTATATTTTGATTGCTTTTGGATCAGGCTAACACAAAACAATTTAAATCACTTATAACAATATCTGGAGAAATAAGCATATAAGAATAACAGCAGACAGAATAGCAAAATTAAAGCTATGTAAAAAGGCTTAATGTAAAGAAATCTTAGCTTTGCCAAGTAAGTTGGACTGTAGTCTCTCCTCTCTTTCAAGCAGACTGACTAGAGCTGGCCTGATCACCTTCTATGATGCACAAGTCACCTGTGAAGTGTCTTGTTAAAAACTCCCTCTTTTTTGTTTTTGGTATATTTTGATTGCTTTTGGATCAGGCTAACACAAAACAATTTAAAGCACTTATAACAATATCTGGAGAAATAAGCATATAAGAATAACAGCAGACAGAATAGCAAAATTAAAGCTATGTAAAAAGGCTTAATGTAAAGAAATCTTAGCTTTGCCAAGTAAGTTGGACTGTAGTCTCTCCTCTCTCTTCAAGCAGACTGACTAGAGCTGGCCTGATCACCTTCTATGATGCACAAGTCACCTGTGAAGTGTCTTGTTAAAAACTCCCTCTTTTTTTTTTTTGGTATCTTTTGATTGCTTTTGGATCAGGCAAACACAAAACAATTTAAATCACTTATAACAATATCTGGAGAAATAAGCATATAAGAATAACAGCAGACAGAATAGCAAAATTAAAGCTATGTAAAAAGGCTTAATGTAAAGAAATCTTAGCTTTGCCAAGTAAGTTGGACTGTAGTCTCTCCTCTCTCCTTCAAGCAGACTGACTAGAGCTGGCCTGATCACCTTCTATGATGCACAAGTCACCTGTGAAGTGTCTTGTTAAAAACTCCCTCTTTTTTTTTTTTGGTATATTTTGATTGCTTTTGGATCAGGCTAACACAAAACAATTTAAATCACTTATAACAATATCTGGAGAAATAAGCATATAAGAATAACAGCAGACAGAATAGCAAAATGAAAGCTATGTAAAAAGGCTTAATGTAAAGAAATCTTAGCTTTGCCAAGTAAGTTGGTAGTCTCTCCTCTCTCCTTCAAGCAGACTGACTAGAGCTGGCCTGATCACCTTCTATGATGCACAAGTCACCTGTGAAGTGTCTTGTTAAAAACTCCCTCTTTTTTTTTTTTGGTATATTTTGATTGCTTTTGGATCAGGCTAACACAAAACAATTTAAATCACTTATAACAATATCTGGAGAAATAAGCATATAAGAATAACAGCAGACAGAATAGCAAAATGAAAGCTATGTAAAAAGGCTTAATGTAAAGAAATCTTAGCTTTGCCAAGTAAGTTGGTAGTCTCTCCTCTCTCCTTCAAGCAGACTGACTAGAGCTGGCCTGATCACCTTCTATGATGCACAAGTCACCTGTGAAGTGTCTTGTTAAAAACTCCCTCTTTTTTTTTTTTGGTATATTTTGATTGCTTTTGGATCAGGCTAACACAAAACAATTTAAATCACTTATAACAATATCTGGAGAAATAAGCATATAAGAATAACAGCAGACAGAATAGCAAAATGAAAGCTATGTAAAAAGGCTTAATGTAAAGAAATCTTAGCTTTGCCAAGTAAGTGACTGTAGTCTCTCCTCTCTCCTTCAAGCAGACTGACTAGAGCTGGCCTGATCACCTTCTATGATGCACAAGTCACCTGTGAAGTGTCTTGTTAAAAACTCCCTCTTTTTTTTTTTGGTATATTTTGATTGCTTTTGGATCAGGCTAACACAAAACAATTTAAATCACTTATAACAATATCTGGAGAAATAAGCATATAAGAATAACAGCAGACAGAATAGCAAAATGAAAGCTATGTAAAAAGGCTTAATGTAAAGAAATCTTAGCTTTGCCAAGTAAGTTGTAGTCTCTCCTCTCTCCTTCAAGCAGACTGACTAGAGCTGGCCTGATCACCTTCTATGATGCACAAGTCACCTGTGAAGTGTCTTGTTAAAAACTCCCTCTTTTTTTTTTTTGGTATATTTTGATTGCTTTTGGATCAGGCTAACACAAAACAATTTAAATCACTTATAACAATATCTGGAGAAATAAGCATATAAGAATAACAGCAGACAGAATAGCAAAATGAAAGCTATGTAAAAAGGCTTAATGTAAAGAAATCTTAGCTTTGCCAAGTAAGTTGTAGTCTCTCCTCTCTCCTTCAAGCAGACTGACTAGAGCTGGCCTGATCACCTTCTATGATGCACAAGTCACCTGTGAAGTGTCTTGTTAAAAACTCCCTCTTTTTTTTTTTTGGTATATT
Organism: Rhinatrema bivittatum; assembly: GCF_901001135.1. NCBI lineage: Eukaryota > Metazoa > Chordata > Amphibia > Gymnophiona > Rhinatrematidae > Rhinatrema > Rhinatrema bivittatum. The sequence continues at coordinate 16,953,110 of NC_042633.1, read as the reverse complement.
TTGATTGCTTTTGGATCAGGCTAACACAAAACAATTTAAATCACTTATAACAATATCTGGAGAAATAAGCATATAAGAATAACAGCAGACAGAATAGCAAAATGAAAGCTATGTAAAAAGGCTTAATGTAAAGAAATCTTAGCTTTGCCAAGTAAGTTGTAGTCTCTCCTCTCTCCTTCAAGCAGACTGACTAGAGCTGGCCTGATCACCTTCTATGATGCACAAGTCACCTGTGAAGTGTCTTGTTAAAAACTCCCTCTTTTTTTTTTTTTTGTATATTTTGATTGCTTTTGGATCAGGCTAACACAAAACAATTTAAATCACTTATAACAATATCTGGAGAAATAAGCATATAAGAATAACAGCAGACAGAATAGCAAAATGAAAGCTATGTAAAAAGGCTTAATGTAAAGAAATCTTAGCTTTGCCAAGTAAGTTGTAGTCTCTCCTCTCTCCTTCAAGCAGACTGACTAGAGCTGGCCTGATCACCTTCTATGATGCACAAGTCACCTGTGAAGTGTCTTGTTAAAAACTCCCTCTTTTTTTTTTTTTGGTATATTTTGATTGCTTTTGGATCAGGCTAACACAAAACAATTTAAATCACTTATAACAATATCTGGAGAAATAAGCATATAAGAATAACAGCAGACAGAATAGCAAAATGAAAGCTATGTAAAAAGGCTTAATGTAAAGAAATCTTAGCTTTGCCAAGTAAGTTGTAGTCTCTCCTCTCTCCTTCAAGCAGACTGACTAGAGCTGGCCTGATCACCTTCTATGATGCACAAGTCACCTGTGAAGTGTCTTGTTAAAAACTCCCTCTTTTTTTTTTTTTGGTATATTTTGATTGCTTTTGGATCAGGCTAACACAAAACAATTTAAATCACTTATAACAATATCTGGAGAAATAAGCATATAAGAATAACAGCAGACAGAATAGCAAAATGAAAGCTATGTAAAAAGGCTTAATGTAAAGAAATCTTAGCTTTGCCAAGTAAGTTGTAGTCTCTCCTCTCTCCTTCAAGCAGACTGACTAGAGCTGGCCTGATCACCTTCTATGATGCACAAGTCACCTGTGAAGTGTCTTGTTAAAAACTCCCTCTTTTTTTTTTTTTGGTATATTTTGATTGCTTTTGGATCAGGCTAACACAAAACAATTTAAATCACTTATAACAATATCTGGAGAAATAAGCATATAAGAATAACAGCAGACAGAATAGCAAAATGAAAGCTATGTAAAAAGGCTTAATGTAAAGAAATCTTAGCTTTGCCAAGTAAGTTGTAGTCTCTCCTCTCTCCTTCAAGCAGACTGACTAGAGCTGGCCTGATCACCTTCTATGATGCACAAGTCACCTGTGAAGTGTCTTGTTAAAAACTCCCTCTTTTTTTTTTTTTGGTATATTTTGATTGCTTTTGGATCAGGCTAACACAAAACAATTTAAATCACTTATAACAATATCTGGAGAAATAAGCATATAAGAATAACAGCAGACAGAATAGCAAAATGAAAGCTATGTAAAAAGGCTTAATGTAAAGAAATCTTAGCTTTGCCAAGTAAGTTGTAGTCTCTCCTCTCTCCTTCAAGCAGACTGACTAGAGCTGGCCTGATCACCTTCTATGATGCACAAGTCACCTGTGAAGTGTCTTGTTAAAAACTCCCTCTTTTTTTTTTTTTGGTATATTTTGATTGCTTTTGGATCAGGCTAACACAAAACAATTTAAATCACTTATAACAATATCTGGAGAAATAAGCATATAAGAATAACAGCAGACAGAATAGCAAAATGAAAGCTATGTAAAAAGGCTTAATGTAAAGAAATCTTAGCTTTGCCAAGTAAGTTGTAGTCTCTCCTCTCTCCTTCAAGCAGACTGACTAGAGCTGGCCTGATCACCTTCTATGATGCACAAGTCACCTGTGAAGTGTCTTGTTAAAAACTCCCTCTTTTTTTTTTTTTGGTATATTTTGATTGCTTTTGGATCAGGCTAACACAAAACAATTTAAATCACTTATAACAATATCTGGAGAAATAAGCATATAAGAATAACAGCAGACAGAATAGCAAAATGAAAGCTATGTAAAAAGGCTTAATGTAAAGAAATCTTAGCTTTGCCAAGTAAGTTGTAGTCTCTCCTCTCTCCTTCAAGCAGACTGACTAGAGCTGGCCTGATCACCTTCTATGATGCACAAGTCACCTGTGAAGTGTCTTGTTAAAAACTCCCTCTTTTTTTTTTTTTGGTATATTTTGATTGCTTTTGGATCAGGCTAACACAAAACAATTTAAATCACTTATAACAATATCTGGAGAAATAAGCATATAAGAATAACAGCAGACAGAATAGCAAAATGAAAGCTATGTAAAAAGGCTTAATGTAAAGAAATCTTAGCTTTGCCAAGTAAGTTGTAGTCTCTCCTCTCTCCTTCAAGCAGACTGACTAGAGCTGGCCTGATCACCTTCTATGATGCACAAGTCACCTGTGAAGTGTCTTGTTAAAAACTCCCTCTTTTTTTTTTTTGGTATATTTTGATTGCTTTTGGATCAGGCTAACACAAAACAATTTAAATCACTTATAACAATATCTGGAGAAATAAGCATATAAGAATAACAGCAGACAGAATAGCAAAATGAAAGCTATGTAAAAAGGCTTAATGTAAAGAAATCTTAGCTTTGCCAAGTAAGTTGTAGTCTCTCCTCTCTCCTTCAAGCAGACTGACTAGAGCTGGCCTGATCACCTTCTATGATGCACAAGTCACCTGTGAAGTGTCTTGTTAAAAACTCCCTCTTTTTTTTTTTTTGGTATATTTTGATTGCTTTTGGATCAGGCTAACACAAAACAATTTAATTCACTTATAACAATATCTGGAGAAATAAGCATATAAGAATAACAGCAGACAGAATAGCAAAATGAAAGCTATGTAAAAAGGCTTAATGTAAAGAAATCTTAGCTTTGCCAAGTAAGTTGTAGTCTCTCCTCTCTCCTTCAAGCAGACTGACTAGAGCTGGCCTGATCACCTTCTATGATGCACAAGTCACCTGTGAAGTGTCTTGTTAAAAACTCCCTCTTTTTTTTTTTTGGTATATTTTGATTGCTTTTGGATCAGGCTAACACAAAACAATTTAAATCACTTATAACAATATCTGGAGAAATAAGCATATAAGAATAACAGCAGACAGAATAGCAAAATGAAAGCTATGTAAAAAGGCTTAATGTAAAGAAATCTTAGCTTTGCCAAGTAAGTTGTAGTCTCTCCTCTCTCCTTCAAGCAGACTGACTAGAGCTGGCCTGATCACCTTCTATGATGCACAAGTCACCTGTGAAGTGTCTTGTTAAAAACTCCCTCTTTTTTTTTTTGGTATATTTTGATTGCTTTTGGATCAGGCTAACACAAAACAATTTAAATCACTTATAACAATATCTGGAGAAATAAGCATATAAGAATAACAGCAGACAGAATAGCAAAATGAAAGCTATGTAAAAAGGCTTAATGTAAAGAAATCTTAGCTTTGCCAAGTAAGTTGACTGTAGTCTCTCCTCTCTCCTTCAAGCAGACTGACTAGAGCTGGCCTGATCACCTTCTATGATGCACAAGTCACCTGTGAAGTGTCTTGTTAAAAACTCCCTCTTTTTTTTTTTTGGTATATTTTGATTGCTTTTGGATCAGGCTAACACAAAACAATTTAAATCACTTATAACAATATCTGGAGAAATAAGCATATAAGAATAACAGCAGACAGAATAGCAAAATGAAAGCTATGTAAAAAGGCTTAATGTAAAGAAATCTTAGCTTTGCCAAGTAAGTTGTAGTCTCTCCTCTCTCCTTCAAGCAGACTGACTAGAGCTGGCCTGATCACCTTCTATGATGCACAAGTCACCTGTGAAGTGTCTTGTTAAAAACTCCCTCTTTTTTTTTTTTGGTATATTTTGATTGCTTTTGGATCAGGCTAACACAAAACAATTTAAATCACTTATAACAATATCTGGAGAAATAAGCATATAAGAATAACAGCAGACAGAATAGCAAAATGAAAGCTATGTAAAAAGGCTTAATGTAAAGAAATCTTAGCTTTGCCAAGTAAGTTGTAGTCTCTCCTCTCTCCTTCAAGCAGACTGACTAGAGCTGGCCTGATCACCTTCTATGATGCACAAGTCACCTGTGAAGTGTCTTGTTAAAAACTCCCTCTTTTTTTTTTTTGGTATATTTTGATTGCTTTTGGATCAGGCTAACACAAAACAATTTAAATCACTTATAACAATATCTGGAGAAATAAGCATATAAGAATAACAGCAGACAGAATAGCAAAATGAAAGCTATGTAAAAAGGCTTAATGTAAAGAAATCTTAGCTTTGCCAAGTAAGTTGTAGTCTCTCCTCTCTCCTTCAAGCAGACTGACTAGAGCTGGCCTGATCACCTTCTATGATGCACAAGTCACCTGTGAAGTGTCTTGTTAAAAACTCCCTCTTTTTTTTTTTTGGTATATTTTGATTGCTTTTGGATCAGGCTAACACAAAACAATTTAAATCACTTATAACAATATCTGGAGAAATAAGCATATAAGAATAACAGCAGACAGAATAGCAAAATGAAAGCTATGTAAAAAGGCTTAATGTAAAGAAATCTTAGCTTTGCCAAGTAAGTTGTAGTCTCTCCTCTCTCCTTCAAGCAGACTGACTAGAGCTGGCCTGATCACCTTCTATGATGCACAAGTCACCTGTGAAGTGTCTTGTTAAAAACTCCCTCTTTTTTTTTTTTGGTATATTTTGATTGCTTTTGGATCAGGCTAACACAAAACAATTTAAATCACTTATAACAATATCTGGAGAAATAAGCATATAAGAATAACAGCAGACAGAATAGCAAAATGAAAGCTATGTAAAAAGGCTTAATGTAAAGAAATCTTAGCTTTGCCAAGTAAGTTGTAGTCTCTCCTCTCTCCTTCAAGCAGACTGACTAGAGCTGGCCTGATCACCTTCTATGATGCACAAGTCACCTGTGAAGTGTCTTGTTAAAAACTCCCTCTTTTTTTTTTTGGTATATTTTGATTGCTTTTGGATCAGGCTAACACAAAACAATTTAAATCACTTATAACAATATCTGGAGAAATAAGCATATAAGAATAACAGCAGACAGAATAGCAAAATGAAAGCTATGTAAAAAGGCTTAATGTAAAGAAATCTTAGCTTTGCCAAGTAAGTTGTAGTCTCTCCTCTCTCCTTCAAGCAGACTGACTAGAGCTGGCCTGATCACCTTCTATGATGCACAAGTCACCTGTGAAGTGTCTTGTTAAAAACTCCCTCTTTTTTTTTTTTGGTATATTTTGATTGCTTTTGGATCAGGCTAACACAAAACAATTTAAATCACTTATAACAATATCTGGAGAAATAAGCATATAAGAATAACAGCAGACAGAATAGCAAAATGAAAGCTATGTAAAAAGGCTTAATGTAAAGAAATCTTAGCTTTGCCAAGTAAGTTGTAGTCTCTCCTCTCTCCTTCAAGCAGACTGACTAGAGCTGGCCTGATCACCTTCTATGATGCACAAGTCACCTGTGAAGTGTCTTGTTAAAAACTCCCTCTTTTTTTTTTTTGGTATATTTTGATTGCTTTTGGATCAGGCTAACACAAAACAATTTAAATCACTTATAACAATATCTGGAGAAATAAGCATATAAGAATAACAGCAGACAGAATAGCAAAATGAAAGCTATGTAAAAAGGCTTAATGTAAAGAAATCTTAGCTTTGCCAAGTAAGTTGTAGTCTCTCCTCTCTCCTTCAAGCAGACTGACTAGAGCTGGCCTGATCACCTTCTATGATGCACAAGTCACCTGTGAAGTGTCTTGTTAAAAACTCCCTCTTTTTTTTTTTTGGTATATTTTGATTGCTTTTGGATCAGGCTAACACAAAACAATTTAAATCACTTATAACAATATCTGGAGAAATAAGCATATAAGAATAACAGCAGACAGAATAGCAAAATGAAAGCTATGTAAAAAGGCTTAATGTAAAGAAATCTTAGCTTTGCCAAGTAAGTTGTAGTCTCTCCTCTCTCCTTCAAGCAGACTGACTAGAGCTGGCCTGATCACCTTCTATGATGCACAAGTCACCTGTGAAGTGTCTTGTTAAAAACTCCCTCTTTTTTTTTTTTTGGTATATTTTGATTGCTTTTGGATCAGGCTAACACAAAACAATTTAAATCACTTATAACAATATCTGGAGAAATAAGCATATAAGAATAACAGCAGACAGAATAGCAAAATGAAAGCTATGTAAAAAGGCTTAATGTAAAGAAATCTTAGCTTTGCCAAGTAAGTTGTAGTCTCTCCTCTCTCCTTCAAGCAGACTGACTAGAGCTGGCCTGATCACCTTCTATGATGCACAAGTCACCTGTGAAGTGTCTTGTTAAAAACTCCCTCTTTTTTTTTTTTGGTATATTTTGATTGCTTTTGGATCAGGCTAACACAAAACAATTTAAATCACTTATAACAATATCTGGAGAAATAAGCATATAAGAATAACAGCAGACAGAATAGCAAAATGAAAGCTATGTAAAAAGGCTTAATGTAAAGAAATCTTAGCTTTGCCAAGTAAGTTGTAGTCTCTCCTCTCTCCTTCAAGCAGACTGACTAGAGCTGGCCTGATCACCTTCTATGATGCACAAGTCACCTGTGAAGTGTCTTGTTAAAAACTCCCTCTTTTTTTTTTTTTGGTATATTTTGATTGCTTTTGGATCAGGCTAACACAAAACAATTTAAATCACTTATAACAATATCTGGAGAAATAAGCATATAAGAATAACAGCAGACAGAATAGCAAAATGAAAGCTATGTAAAAAGGCTTAATGTAAAGAAATCTTAGCTTTGCCAAGTAAGTTGTAGTCTCTCCTCTCTCCTTCAAGCAGACTGACTAGAGCTGGCCTGATCACCTTCTATGATGCACAAGTCACCTGTGAAGTGTCTTGTTAAAAACTCCCTCTTTTTTTTTTTTTGGTATATTTTGATTGCTTTTGGATCAGGCTAACACAAAACAATTTAAATCACTTATAACAATATCTGGAGAAATAAGCATATAAGAATAACAGCAGACAGAATAGCAAAATGAAAGCTATGTAAAAAGGCTTAATGTAAAGAAATCTTAGCTTTGCCAAGTAAGTTGTAGTCTCTCCTCTCTCCTTCAAGCAGACTGACTAGAGCTGGCCTGATCACCTTCTATGATGCACAAGTCACCTGTGAAGTGTCTTGTTAAAAACTCCCTCTTTTTTTTTTTTGGTATATTTTGATTGCTTTTGGATCAGGCTAACACAAAACAATTTAAATCACTTATAACAATATCTGGAGAAATAAGCATATAAGAATAACAGCAGACAGAATAGCAAAATGAAAGCTATGTAAAAAGGCTTAATGTAAAGAAATCTTAGCTTTGCCAAGTAAGTTGTAGTCTCTCCTCTCTCCTTCAAGCAGACTGACTAGAGCTGGCCTGATCACCTTCTATGATGCACAAGTCACCTGTGAAGTGTCTTGTTAAAAACTCCCTCTTTTTTTTTTTTGGTATATTTTGATTGCTTTTGGATCAGGCTAACACAAAACAATTTAAATCACTTATAACAATATCTGGAGAAATAAGCATATAAGAATAACAGCAGACAGAATAGCAAAATGAAAGCTATGTAAAAAGGCTTAATGTAAAGAAATCTTAGCTTTGCCAAGTAAGTTGTAGTCTCTCCTCTCTCCTTCAAGCAGACTGACTAGAGCTGGCCTGATCACCTTCTATGATGCACAAGTCACCTGTGAAGTGTCTTGTTAAAAACTCCCTCTTTTTTTTTTTTTGGTATATTTTGATTGCTTTTGGATCAGGCTAACACAAAACAATTTAAATCACTTATAACAATATCTGGAGAAATAAGCATATAAGAATAACAGCAGACAGAATAGCAAAATGAAAGCTATGTAAAAAGGCTTAATGTAAAGAAATCTTAGCTTTGCCAAGTAAGTTGTAGTCTCTCCTCTCTCCTTCAAGCAGACTGACTAGAGCTGGCCTGATCACCTTCTATGATGCACAAGTCACCTGTGAAGTGTCTTGTTAAAAACTCCCTCTTTTTTTTTTTTGGTATATTTTGATTGCTTTTGGATCAGGCTAACACAAAACAATTTAAATCACTTATAACAATATCTGGAGAAATAAGCATATAAGAATAACAGCAGACAGAATAGCAAAATGAAAGCTATGTAAAAAGGCTTAATGTAAAGAAATCTTAGCTTTGCCAAGTAAGTTGTAGTCTCTCCTCTCTCCTTCAAGCAGACTGACTAGAGCTGGCCTGATCACCTTCTATGATGCACAAGTCACCTGTGAAGTGTCTTGTTAAAAACTCCCTCTTTTTTTTTTTTTGGTATATTTTGATTGCTTTTGGATCAGGCTAACACAAAACAATTTAAATCACTTATAACAATATCTGGAGAAATAAGCATATAAGAATAACAGCAGACAGAATAGCAAAATGAAAGCTATGTAAAAAGGCTTAATGTAAAGAAATCTTAGCTTTGCCAAGTAAGTTGTAGTCTCTCCTCTCTCCTTCAAGCAGACTGACTAGAGCTGGCCTGATCACCTTCTATGATGCACAAGTCACCTGTGAAGTGTCTTGTTAAAAACTCCCTCTTTTTTTTTTTTGGTATATTTTGATTGCTTTTGGATCAGGCTAACACAAAACAATTTAAATCACTTATAACAATATCTGGAGAAATAAGCATATAAGAATAACAGCAGACAGAATAGCAAAATGAAAGCTATGTAAAAAGGCTTAATGTAAAGAAATCTTAGCTTTGCCAAGTAAGTTGTAGTCTCTCCTCTCTCCTTCAAGCAGACTGACTAGAGCTGGCCTGATCACCTTCTATGATGCACAAGTCACCTGTGAAGTGTCTTGTTAAAAACTCCCTCTTTTTTTTTTTTTGGTATATTTTGATTGCTTTTGGATCAGGCTAACACAAAACAATTTAAATCACTTATAACAATATCTGGAGAAATAAGCATATAAGAATAACAGCAGACAGAATAGCAAAATGAAAGCTATGTAAAAAGGCTTAATGTAAAGAAATCTTAGCTTTGCCAAGTAAGTTGTAGTCTCTCCTCTCTCCTTCAAGCAGACTGACTAGAGCTGGCCTGATCACCTTCTATGATGCACAAGTCACCTGTGAAGTGTCTTGTTAAAAACTCCCTCTTTTTTTTTTTTTGGTATATTTTGATTGCTTTTGGATCAGGCTAACACAAAACAATTTAAATCACTTATAACAATATCTGGAGAAATAAGCATATAAGAATAACAGCAGACAGAATAGCAAAATGAAAGCTATGTAAAAAGGCTTAATGTAAAGAAATCTTAGCTTTGCCAAGTAAGTTGTAGTCTCTCCTCTCTCCTTCAAGCAGACTGACTAGAGCTGGCCTGATCACCTTCTATGATGCACAAGTCACCTGTGAAGTGTCTTGTTAAAAACTCCCTCTTTTTTTTTTTTTGGTATATTTTGATTGCTTTTGGATCAGGCTAACACAAAACAATTTAAATCACTTATAACAATATCTGGAGAAATAAGCATATAAGAATAACAGCAGACAGAATAGCAAAATGAAAGCTATGTAAAAAGGCTTAATGTAAAGAAATCTTAGCTTTGCCAAGTAAGTTGTAGTCTCTCCTCTCTCCTTCAAGTTGTAGTCTCTCCTCTCTCCTTCAAGTATATCGCATATATGGTTAGCCCATAAAGGGAATTTCAATACACACTACATATAGCTTATAATATTTTGAATCATGTATCTGAACATCTTCGGCACCCTCTGTTTAAAGTAAAATCTATTTCAAATTTATTCATGTTCCTATTTGTAAACCGTTGTGATGGTATATCACTAAACGACGGTATAGAAAAGGTTTTAAATAAATAAAATAAATTTAACTTATGCTTCTCCAGGATCTGAACATTAACCTGTTATTATTGTCTTCTCGGCAGAGGCTTTTTTTGTTGGCCCTGCAGCTAAAAGACTTGCAGTGTCCAGTGTTCTCCTGGGTCCGGGCGGATATGGTCCCGGAGTTGGTTGGTTTGTTGACTCTTTATCATTTTAAGGGAGTTTAGAGTTCTCACTGGGTGCTACTGACTGCTTTTGGACACTGAACAGTACAGTGGCATATGCCTGTTTTGGTTTTTTCTTTTTTCACTTGGTGTGTACAGCGCTGCCATAGTTCTGCTCTGGGCTCACGTTTCTCCCACCAGATTTTCGTGGGGCCCTTTCTCTGATAATTACACTGAGATTTTCTCTCTTCCCTTTCTTCCAGGTCGACTTATGTGCTGCTAATGGCAGGGATGTGGGATTACAATTGTTTGTATTCCCCATCCTGGGCGAGATTATGATTGTTCATATACCTCCTGGGGAAGTACCGTATTTTTCGCTCCATAAGACGCACCTGACCATAAGACGCACCTAGGATTCAGAGGGGGAAAATTTAAAAAAAAAAAAATTGTGCTAAACCGGCTCTGCGTCTGGGCGTCTTATGGAGCAAATTAGGGGAGTGCATAGTTTTTTTTTTTTCTCCCCATTTTGTTTTCGGGTCTGGGGAGGGCCATTTCGGTCCACTCCCCAGATCAGAAAATTTTTCTTTCTGTGGGAACCCCCAAAACCCCCCCCCCCCATCCCAACCCTTTAAATTAACAACCTCCACCCCCCCTGACCCCCCCAAGACCTGCCGAATTAATTTCCTGCAACCCCCCACCCTCCTGACCCCCCCAAGACCTGCCAAACGTCCCTGGTGGTCCAGCGGGGGTCCAGGAGCGGTCCGGGAACGATCTCCTGGGCGTGAGCCGTCGGCTGCCAGTAAACAAAATGGCGCCGACGGCCCTATGCCCTCACTATGTCACTGAGACCGACCGCTGCTATTGGTCGGTCTCAGTGACATAGTGAGGGCATAGGGCCGTCGGCGCCATTTTGTTTACTGGCAGCCGACGGCCCTATGCCCTCACTATGTCACTGAGACCGATCGCTGCAGCGGTCGGTCTCAGTGACATAGTGAGGGCATAGGGCCGTCGGCGCCATTTTGTTTACTGGCAGCCGACGGCTCATGCCCAGGAGATCGTTCCCGGACCGCTCCTGGACCCCCGCTGGACCACCAGGGACGTTTGGCAGGTCTTGGGGGGGTCAGGAGGGTGGGGGGTTGCAGGAAATTAATTCGGCAGGTCTTGGGGGAGTCGGGGGGGGGGGGGGTGTTTGTTAGATTTTTGTTTGGTTTTTTTTTTATATTCGCTCCATAAGACGCACATACATTTTCCCCCCACCTTTGGGGGAAAAAAAGTGCGTCTTATGGAGCGAAAAATACGGTAACTGTTTGTTATAAATGCCAGTTTCTCCTTCTGGGTTTTCTGGGTTTGTTATCGCTAAGTTACATATTTGTCGATGTGTCTAGTAACTTTACTATGATCATCAATAGATTATCTCGGATGCGGGTGGGGGTGGGATATGCCAGCATGGCAGTGATCTCAGGAAGTTTTGAGGGGGATATCTTCGCATGTGGGGTCGTGAAGATTGGGGGGGGGGGGGATGGTTGGGGGGGGTGAATATGTGTTGGATCCACATTGTGCATTCTTATCAATTAGGTCCACGTATTGACATTATGTTATCACACTATCTAGCACCAGGCAGCGGGATATCCCGGCTGGGAGGATCTCGGCTGTCAACGAAGTTCTCTGGGTTTTTGTTGGAATGTTCTTCCTGGATTTCCCTCTAGTAATGTCACTAATGTAATTACTTGGAATGTCTGTGGGATTCACTCACCCATTAAGCAGTCCAAGATACACACTCTTCTTAAGCGTAAACGGGCGAATATTGCATTCTTACAAGAAACCCACCTTACTGACACTGAGCATGATAAATTAAGTAGATGCTGGGATGGGGAGGTTTATTATGCGTCCGGCACCTCCAAATCTGCGGGAGTAGTCATTTGGATAGGTAAGAATGTTCCCCTTCAGGTCCATACCACAATTAAAGACCCCTTAGGGCGATATCTTATTTTGGTGGCCAAATTACAACATACTGAGGTAGTTCTCTGCAACATCTACACCCTAATAATTACAGTCCTGATTTTTTCAGGGGCATATATGAGCGCTTGTTACCATATGCGGAGAGCTGCTTACTGGTAGGGGGAGATTTTAATATGATCCGAGATGCACAACTTGATAGATCCTCCTCCTCAGAACCTAGGGCAGGATTTGGGAAGGGACCCTCCTTTCTAGAGCGCTCTCTCCACCTGGTGGATATTTGGCATCTCTTACACCCAGGCGAGAAAGACTTTACTCACATATCCCGGGCCCATGGCACTTTATCCCGCTTAGATTATTTTCTTGTAAGTGCACATCACCTTGCCCAGGTGGCGGATGTGTCTATTGGAGAAATTATCATTTCTGATCATGCTCCGGTATGTATGGAACTGCAAGTTGGCGGAGACCGTCCGGCCTCCTTTTCGTGGAGGTTCCCATTTTATTTAGCCAATGATGTTAAATTTCAGGAGTACCTACGAGCCCGTTGGTTGGACTTTTCCACCCTAAATGCACAACATGTTGAAACACCGGCTTTGTTTTGGTACACTGCTAAGACTGTGCTGCGAGGGGACATTATTTCCTATATGGCCCACCGGAAGCGAGTTATTAATCATAGAATCTTAGCGTTAACTGCTCAACTGAATAGGGTTAAGACCGAGTTAAACGCTTTTAACTCTCACACTGCCAGGGTCTGTTATTTTACTGTTCATGGAGAGCTTAATACTTTATTACACCAAAGAGCCCGGAAAAGCTTTTTGTATTATCAATACAAACTTTACCAACATAGTAATAAAGCGGGCAAGCTGCTTGCTAATTTGGTTAGAGCGACTCGCAGATCCTGATATATCCCAGCTATGCGCTCTGTGTCAGGTCGAAATTTGATCACTACTGCTGACATCTTGCGCCGTTTCCGGGAGTATTATGGTACTCTCTATACCTCTGAGGGTTGTGATATTACTGCATGTACCCATTTTTGTGAGCAGTTATCCTTTCCATGTTTGACCCCTGACCAACAAACATTCCTCAATATGCCAATTACGTTAACCAAAATCACTTCGGTGATTAGAAAGGCCAAGTCTCTCAAGGCTCCGGGCCCCAATGGGTATGGTGCAGAATTTTATAAATGTATGTCGGATCTTGTGGGGCCCCCATTGTTGTCAGCTATTACTGCTTTGTCCTCTGCTGGAGCATATCCGGACCACATTAACAGAGCTCATATTACTCTCATTCATAAACAGAGGAAAGACCCCTTAGCGCCTGAATCATATCGACCCATCTCCTTGTTAAATTTTGATCAAAAATTGTTGGCCAAAATTATGGCAGACCACTTATCTGATATATTGCCCTCCTTGGTAGGCCCTGGTCAGGTGGAATTTGTCCGGAAACGATATGCCCTGACTAACATCCGGAAAGTGCTGGCGGCTATGTCTATGTGCCAACTGATGACTGAGCCCTTTCTGGTGGTGAGTTTTGATGCTGAAAAAGCATTTGATAGGGTGGAGTGGGGATATCTCTTTTGGTTATTGCAGCAGATGGGATTTGAAGGCTTGTTCTTGAATGTGGTCCGGCTCCTCTATCAGTCACCTGAGGCTACTGTCATAGCAAATGGCTCAAGCTCCGAGGCTTTTTCCATAACTCGAGGCACAAGGCAGGGGTGTCCTCTTTCCCCTTTATTGTTTGTTCTTCAACTCGAGCCCTTGTTACAGAAAATACAATTGGCAAAAACGGTTAAAGGTATGCGCTTTCAAAATTCTACTTTCAAATATGCCGCTTTTGCGGACGATATTTTAGTATTTCTTACGAACCCTCGCCAATCCCTTCATCCGTTGCTCCAGATTTTCTGGGCCTTCGGAATTTTTTCGGGCTTGCACTTAAACTTGGCTAAGTCTGTGGCACTGGCTTTCCCGGATTCTCTGCAAGCGTCCTGGAATGATGAATTTCCTCTCCAATGGGCGGGACCCTCCTTTAAATATCTTGGAATCAATATACCCCGTGAACTGTCCCACTTATATAAATTGAATGTGCTTCCCTTGCTGTCTCATACCCAGGACAAATTGCTTACGTGGGCTCGCTTGCCCATATCGTTAGGAGGTCGGATTCACCTTTTTAAAATGAATATTTTACCCAAATGGTTATATTTATTTCAGAATCTACCTCTGCACTTACGTACTGTAGAGCTTAAACAATTGGACAAAGCCCAACGTAGATTCTATTGGCGGGGAGGGAAGTCTCGAATCCCCTTGGTGTGGATGCGGGAACGTTGGGGGCGCGGGGCTTGGGAGTACCCGATATAGCCCTTTATAATTTAGCTAGTAACTTGCGGGTGATGCGGGACTGGCTAATAGATAGTTCCACTGTCATTAATCTTTCTGCAGATGGTGAATTAGCTTCCTCCCTTTCTCTTAAATTTGTCTTACAGGCCCCAGCAGCCGCCCTGCCCACATTTTTGGTGCAAAATGCCCTCCTTAGGCCCATTAGACTGTCCTGGCAAAAGCTTACGAGACTACTAAAAATCCCGCGTATCTGTGCCTATTTCCTGCCCATCCGAGGGAACCCTGATTTTACCCCGGGCTCTCAAACTGCGGCATATCAGAGGTGGCATGATCGGGGTATACGTGTGCTGGGGCATGCGCTCGATTTGGAGGGCAGGCTTTTGCCGTTTGCTGCATTGCGGGAGACTTATGCCCTAGCTGCTGCTGAGGTCTTTCCTTACCTACAATTACAACATTATGTGGGATCCCAGCCCTCCGCTGTTAGACAGGTCTCCCATTTCCAATCACTTGCTGCCATTTTTTCTTTTGAAAAAGAGAAGAGGCCTTCGCTATCGCAATATTATAAGCTTCTTAAACAATTGACTGTGGTGGGCACCTGCTCTGTCTTGGTGGAGCGTTGGAATGGAGAAGGGTTTTTTTTTTATCTCTGTGTACATACTCAAAGCTGCCTTCAAGCGAATTTCCCAAATCTCGGTGAATTCTTATTTTAGAGAAATGCAATACAATTTTTATTTATTTATTTATTTAACTTCTTCTACTATACCGATACTCAAGACCAGGTCTTATCGTACCGGTTTACAATAGACAGGGGGAAACCAATTAACATCTAGGTAGAAGGTAAAGTTACATTAAACAGGGAGCGTAAAAACATGGGAGATGGAAGACAGGACACAATTTAAACTATAACAACTGGAGAGTGATAAATATAATCAACAAAAAAAAAACAATAAACAATATGATTAGTGATACATAAACAGAGATTTATCCTAGGTGATTATTAACATGGTATAGAAGTTACATTTCGGCACAGGGGGCCTTTTATTTAAAAATTTCTTCTTCCCCTGCATGCTTACGCTGTGGCAACTCGCGGGGCTCGCTGTCCCATGCCTTTTGGGAGTGCCCTACAGTATTTAACCTTTGGACTAAGGTGGTTAGATATTTAAATACACTATTGGGGGTCCACAGCCCAATGTCCCCCCTGTGGATAACTTTTGGTTGCATTTCTCCACTACGGGTTCGGGGTTTGGGACCTCGCTTGCTTATTCATAAGGCTTGTTTAGTAGGTAAGAAGGTCATTTTACTGCATTGGCGAGACCCGATACCACCATCTTATTGGACGTGGCGCAATTGCTTTCATCGTATGATGCTTCTGGATGCAGCGCTTATGCGGCTTTCTCCGCGTCATAAGAAGCGATTTCTGGATGTTTGAGATGTCTATTTGCAATCTCTCTCACACCGTGCTCGTAGCTCTATCCTGAATGAGTGATCCCGTGTGGATATTCCGTACCAAAGACTTTTTTTTTGGTTGGGTTTGCTGGATGTAATTTTTCTTTACTCTCATGTGTGGCTCTTGGGTTTATGTGGATCTGGGAGGGAGGGGGATTTGTTGGGACTGGGGGGGGGGGGAGGGGATTGCTGTATTCTTGCGTGGGATGTTGGGGGGGAGAGAGTCAGAACCAAATCTCTCTCCCTCTATTTGTTAATTGTTCATTGTGTTTCAAAACCAATAAAAACCGTTAAACAGTAAAATGTCCAATTACTGAGGCAAGTTCTTTAATTGTAACCTGTCTAAAAAGTTGCATATTTGACCACCCTCCCACTATCAGAAGAATCATCATCAGAGAAATTGCAAACAGCATTAAATTGTGAGCTGATCCTCACAACTGTATCTTCAAATTTCTCGGTCAGCTCATTAAAAGTAGGAAGATCATGACTGTCTGGCTTTAATTTAGATGTCAGCTTAGAGACAATAGCAAACAACGTCTTTGGGCGGTTGATAGATTTCTCTATTCTGTCACTAAAATAAATACACTTATTGACAAGCTGCCTTGTGTTCCCTTAACTGTTCTTTATTCAGATCTTTATCCCCCACATCCTAATGCTTCCGCCATTTTGTTCAGCTTTTCTTAAGGATTTAATCATATTAGAAAGAGCCCAATAAGGCCATGTTTTGGCTAATGCCTTCATAAGGGGCTTGACATACAATCTATGACAATACAAACAAATAGATTGAAATATTATTATTTATAATGTTATTTTCAGAGACTGACGGGCGGATTTTAAATGCCCTGCTCGCGTAAATCCGCCCGGATTTACGCGAGCAGGGCCCTCGCGCGCAGGTGCGCCTATTTTGCATAGGCCGCCGGCGCGCACAGAGCCCCGGGACCCACGTAAGTCCCGGGGTTTTTTAAAGGGGGCGTGTCAGGGCGGGGCCAAATGACGCGGTGTTTCAGGGGCGGGGCGCGGCGTTTTGGGGGCGGGACTGGGGGCGTGGCACTGGCCCAGGGGCGTGGTCGAGGCCTCCGGACCAGCCCCCGGGTCGGATCACGGCGCGCCAGCAGATTTACGTCTGCTTCTAGCAGGCGTAAATCGAGGGACAAAGGTAAGGGGGGGTTTAGATAGGGCCGGGGGGTGGGTTAGGTAGGGGAAGGGAGGGGAAGGTGAGGGGAGGGCGAAAGAAAGTTCCCTCCGAGGCTGCTCCGATTTCGGAGCGGCCTCGGAGGGAACGGAGGCAGGCTGCGCGGCTCGGCACGCACAAGCTACCTAAAATCAGCAGCCTTGCGCGTGCCAATCCAGGATTTTATAAGATACGCACCTGCTGCGCGAACAAAAGTACGCAATCGCGCTCTTTTTTAAAATCTACCCCTGAATGTCTAGCTCCTAAGAACATAAGAACATGCCATACTGGGTCAGACAAAGGGTCCATCTAGCCCAGCATTCGGTTTCCAACAGTGGCCAATCCAGGCCATAAGAACCTGGCAAGTGCTCAAAAACTAAGTCTATTCCATGTTACCATTGCTAGTAATAGCAGTGGCTATTTTCTAAGTCAACTCGATTAATAGCAGGTAATGGACTTCTCCTCCAAGAACTTATCCAATTCTTTTTTAAACACAGCTATACTAACTGCACTAACCACATCCTCTGGCAACAAATTCCAGAGTTTAATTGTGCGTTGAGTAAAAAAGAACTTTCTCCGATTAGTTTTAAATGTGTCACACGCTAACTTCATGGAGTGCCCCCTAGTCTTTCTATTATCCGAAAGAGTAAATAACCGATTCACATCTGCCCGTTCTAGACCTCTCATGATTTTAAACACCTCTATCATATCCCCCCTCAGCCATCTCTTCAAGCTGAAAAGTCCTAACCTCTTTAGTCTTTCCTCATAGGGGAGCTGTTCCATTCCCCTTATCATTTTGGTTGCCCTTCTCTGTACCTTCTCCATCGTAATTATATCTTTTTTGAGATCCAGCGACCAGAATTGTACACAGTATACAAGGTGGGGTCTCACCATGGAGCGATACAGAGGCATTATGACATTTTCCGTTTTATTCACCATTCCCTTCCTAATAATTCCCAACATTCTGTTTGCTTTTTTGACTGCCGCAGCACACTGAACCGATGATTTCAATGTGTTATCCACTATGACACCTGAATCTCTTTCTTGGGTAGTAGCACCTAATATGGAACCTAACATTGTGTAACTATGGCATGGGTTATTTTTCCCTATGTGCATCACCTTGCACTCATCCACATTAAATTTCATCTTCCATTTTGATGCCCAATTTTCCAGTCTCACAAGGTCTTCCTGCAATTTATCACAATCTGCTTGTGATTTAACTACTTTGAACAATTTTGTGTCATCTGCAAATTTGATTATCTCACTCGTCGTAATTCTTTCCAGATCATTTATAAATATACTAGCGGTACCCGGCCATGCATTGCAGTGGAAGAGTCAGGTTCTTTACCCTCCCTCCCCCTTCCCCTCACTCATTTACCTCAGTCACTCATCCTCCTCCCCCTTGGTCACTCACCCCCCCTTCCTTCCCCTGTCCCCACTCCAACTCTCTCCCCTCACACTCACCTCTCCCCTCATTCTCCCTCCCCTGACACTCACCTCCCCCTTCATTCTCCCTCCCCTCACTGTCAGCTCCCCCCGCCTACTGCCTACCCTTCAGATCAGAAAACCTTTGTCTTTCTATTTCTGTGGGAACCCCCCCCCCCAATCCCAACCCTTTAAATCAAATAATAACCCCCCACCCTCCTGCCCCCTCCCAAGACCTGGGAAATTAAAATTGTTGGTGCTACATGTGGTCTGTCCCTGGGCGTCTGTGCGCGTTATGTAGCCAAATAGGGGAGTGCCTAACCAAATTTGCACTTCCAAATTTGTTTTGTGGTCTGGGGAGGGCTATTTTGGTGCATTCCCGAGATCGTGCAAGTTTAGTGTATGTATTTGTGTGTGAACTTCCCTCTTCCCCCAAAAAACAACCCTATGAGAAAAGTTCTCTTAAACTAACCACCCCACACTCTCCTGCCCCCCCTCCCCCAGCCCTGCGAAAAACAGTAGCCCCCCCCCCCCGAGTTGCTGAATGAATGAAACCTGCCCCCCCCCTCGTGACCTCTCTCAAGATGTTCGCAATAAATTCATTACCACCCCTCACCCTCCAGACCCCCGAGACCTGATAAAAATGTCTGTCAATGGAGCGGGCGTTCAGGAGTGGTCCGGGAGCGATGTATTGGCGTTGGTCCGTCGGCTGCGAGCACTGAAACGGGTTCCGACGGCCCTTTGCCCTTACTATGTCAGTGGGGTGGAGCAATGGCAGCGGTAGGTCCTCTTACATAGTAAGGGCAAAGGTCCGCTGGCTGCCAGTCCTGAAAATGGCGCCGAGGGGCCCTCACCCTTACTATGTCACATGGGCTACTGCCGCCATTGGTGTCCCTGAGTGGCATAGTAAGGGAAAAGGCTGTCGGCGCCATGTTGAGTGCTGGTAGCTGACGTCCGTAGTGCAGGAAATGTATCCCGGACCGGTCCTGGCCCCCCGCTGGAGCCTCCCGGACTTCTGTCAGGTTTTGTGTGTGTTGTGAGGGCCTGGGAAGTAAATAAATTTGGCATGTGTGTGGGGGGTGTGAGGAGGGTGGTTTTGTGTGTGTTGGGAGGCTGTGGGAAGTAAATCAATTTGGCATGTGTGTGGGGGGCGTGAGGAGGGTGGTGGATGTATTTTATCTGTAAAGGAAATAGTTATCTTCCAGCGAAAAAAGTGCGCGAATGTGTTAAAATGGAAGTGAAACGTTGACCTGGACTGGCGAAATTATTAGTGTAGCGTGTGTTAGTGTAAGGTATACACACATCAAAATAAACAAAGAATCTGGTGTATCCATTAACATCAATATTGCTGTGGAACCACGTACAATTTTTGTTACATTTGTAGGACCTCTGTGCTACATGGGTGTGTAACATGTACACCCCATTTGTAGTTTACAGGTCCAAAATTACTTTATTTTACTTAAACCATACTCTTTCTTAGAGTTTTAAACGATTTTTAGAGTTATTTTTCTTGTTTTATATAAAACTGTTCAAAGACCCCACTAATCAAGGTATCATAAGCATACCGTGCTATCAATATATGTGAAAGCAACAGCTCTTCACTGCCAATACTCATTTAAACCACTCGTCGGAGCATGATACTCATCTATAATATGATTTTCTGACGCATTCATAACATCCCGACACGATCGTGTTTCGGACCGTCCTGGTCCTGCTTCAGGGGTAAAATGTAGATTCCAGTTCTCAAGGGTCTCCAGAAAACGCTGTTCTCGCGGTTCCAATTACAGTTCCTTTTTCTTTTTACTCCCGTCGATATCCTCGGCAGCCATTTTATCAAAACATGGCATCATTTCCGGTATAAGTACGCAATCTCAGCATCCGGTCTCACCACTGCAGTCTTCTGTCAGGTCGTCCTCAATGTTGGGTAAAGTCTTCTACCACGTCGTCATTTCCTCCCAATACTGGGTAAAGTCTTCTGTCACGTCGTCTTACGTGCTGGCTATTATAGCGGGTGTAATTGGAATGCGGACCTGCACGATATATCTCCTCACACCTGGGTGCTAATAGAAAATCGTGCCACAGTTTCAAGCATCACCATAAAGAATTTTTAGACACAATCAAAGCAAACACTGAATGTGATTAAAACTTGAATTGAAGCAATCAATTCAAATCAATGAATACCAGTTTATTTTTTCATTCAAACCCGATGGTTCCACTATGTTTAAACTGTGTATCCAAAAGTGCTCTCTGCGGTTTAAAGCGATCTGTATGTCACCCCCCCGAGTGGTAGCCTGCACATGTTCAAGGATAGACCATTTTAGATCAATAAATTGGTGTCCAGCACACAAACAATGTTGTACTAATGGAGCAGTGAGCTTTCCAGTCCTAATACAACTTCTATGTTCTATTAGACGTGTGCGAATTTTTCTCTTTGTACGGCCAACATATATTTTGTCACAAGGACATTGGATCACATATATGACTCGTTCAGTATCACAGTTGGTTAATACAGGTTGTCGTATCACTCTAGTGGATTTGGGCACACACCATTGTGTCCCTGTCATTGTTAATGCACACATATCGCAGTGTCCACAGGTCTGATGGCCCCCTGTAATTGGGGAGCACCGGGATGATTGAAATGTGGAATGTACCACCAAATCTCTAATATTGGACGCTCTCGAATACGCAAATCTAGGAACAGACTCAAAAATCTGATGGAGAGAAAGTACCTGCCAGTGGGATTTAATAATGTTCACTACATCCTGACTCCGGGAAGAATAACGCAAAATACATGTTAAGTCCTGGTTAAAAGGTTTCTGTTGATAATGTAACAGCAGCTCTCGGTTGGCAAATAATGCACGCTTCTATGCCTTTTTAACTATGGTCCTAGGGTATCCTTTATGAATGAACTGGACTGTTAATTCTGCAGCCTGTTTTTTAAAGTCTGCGTAGTCTAAACATATTCTGCGCAAACGCAGAAATTGTGAAATAGGAAGACCATCCTTAAGTTTGGTGGGATGGTAACTAGAATACTGTAAAAAGTGATTACAATCTGTTTCCTTCCTATATAACGTGGTAAACACCTTCTGTCCGTCTCTTTGAATGAGAATATCTAAAAAAGAGACAGAATTTCGATGATAATGAGCCACAAACTGAAGGTGGGAATTAAATTGATTTAATTCGTGTAGAAACTCTAGCAGCTCTGCCTCTGATGAATGCCAAATGCAAAATACGTCGTCTATATATCGTCTCCACATAGTGATCTTAGAGTACCACCTGGAGGTATATAGGAATTGGGTCTCAAAATTGGTGACATAGAGATTTGCAATATCAGGAGCTACCGTCGCTCCCATTGCTACTCCCTGTATTTGGAGAAAAAATGTCTCATCAAATATAAAAAAATTTTTGAACAGCACCAATTCAAGTAGACGTAAGAGAAAGTCGGTGGGAACCTTCTGTGGACGAGGTCTTGAATGTAGAATCCCTTCTATGAGGTTATAAGCTTCATCCTGGGGTACATTGGTGTACAACGATGTAATGTCTAAAGTCACCAACCAGCAATCATCTGGAAGTGCTGGCAGCTCTGCTAAAAGACGTAACATATGGGAGGTGTCTTGCAGAAAAGAAGCTGCTTCTTTCACAAAGGGGTAGATTTTCAAACCGCACGATTAGGCGTACTTTTGCTGGCGCATCAGGCGCAAGCAAAAGTACGCTGGATTTTAGTAGATACGCGCGGAGCCGCGCGTATCCGCTAAAATCCGGGATCGGCGCGCGCAAGGCTATTGATTCTGTATAGCCAGCGCGCGCCGAGCCACGCAGCCAACCCCCGTTCCCTCCGAGGCCGCTCCGAAATCGGAGCGGCCTCGGAGGGAACTTTCTTTTGCCCTCCCCTCACCTTCCCCTCCCTTCCCCTACCTAACCCACCCACCCGGCCCTGTCTAAACCCCCCCCCCTTACCTTTGTCGGGGGATTTACGCCTCCCAGAGGGAGGCGTAAATCCCCGCGCGCCTGCGGGCCCCTAGCGCGCCGGGACGCGACCTGGGGGCGGGAACGGAGGGCGCGGCCACGCCCCCGGACCGTAAGCATGCCCCCGGGCCCGCCCCCAAAACGCTGCCGACACGCTCCAAAAACGGCGCGGCGTTCGGCCCCGCCCCCGACACGCAGAGCCCCAGGACTTACGCGAGTCCCGGGGCTCTGCGCGCGCCGGTAGGCCTATGTAAAATAGGCTCACCGGCGCGCAGGGCCCAGCTCGCCTAAATCCGCCCGGATTTCGGCGGATTTAGGCGAGCAGGGCTCTTAAAATCCGCCCCAAAAGGTTTCAAGAAAAAAATCAAGAAAGTTGGAAAGTGGCTCTAAAATAGAGCCTCTGCCCGATACTATAGGGCGACCCAGAGGTACTCGGAGATTTTTATGGATCTTTGGCAAGGTGTATAGCGTGGGATGTCTAGGGTGAGCAACTTTTAAAGCTCGCGCCTCTCTAGATGTCAAGAAGCCTTTATTCTTCCCTTCAAGGATAAGTTCTCTCCAATTACAGGGGGCCATCAGACCTGCGGACACTGCGATATGTGTGCATTAACAATGACAGGGACACAATGGTGTGTGCCCAAATCCACTAGAGTGATACGACAACCTGTATTAACCAACTGTGATACTGAACGAGTCATATATGTGATCCAATGTCCTTGTGACAAAATATATGTTGGCCGTACAAAGAGAAAAATTCGCACACGTCTAATAGAACATAGAAGTTGTATTAGGACTGGAAAGCTCACTGCTCCATTAGTACAACATTGTTTGTGTGCTGGACACCAATTTATTGATCTAAAATGGTCTATCCTTGAACATGTACAGGCTACCACTCGGGGGGGGGGTGACATACAGATCGCTTTAAACCGCCTCCATGGTCTCCCGTTGCACATAACCTCTGACCGTGGCTCACAGTTCACTGCAAAGTATTGGAAGGCTCTCTGCAGGAAGTTTGGCATACAGCTTGACCTGACCACGGCCTTCCATCCCCAGGCCAACGGACAAAGCGAGCGCACCAACAGGACGTTGAAGACATTTCTTCGCTCCTTCATGGGAGATCTCCAGGACGATTGGGTGTCCTTATTACCATGGGCGGAATTTTCCTATAACCGCCACAAGCACTCTGCGACGGACCAATCCCCGTTTCAGTTGGTCTATGGGAAGGTCCCGAGACCTCCCCTACCTCTGCCTCTGACGGTGCCATCTCTGGCAGTCCAATTTACGGCACGGCATCTGCGCCACTTATGGCAAATCACCCAGGAAAAACTCCGCCTGGCAGCGGCCAAAGCAAAGAAATATGCAGACAAGTCTCGGCGGCCCGCTCCAGTCTTCCTTCTGGGGCAGAAGGTATGGTTGAGTACCAGAAACATTCACTTACGGACTCCCTCTATGCACCTGGCCCCTAGGTACATTGGTCCTTTCGCTGTAGTCGAGCGAGTCGGAGCAGTCTCCTATCGATTGCGTCTGCCTTCCACCTTGAGAATCCACAACATGTTCCACGTATCCCTACTCAAGCCTGTGATCCTCTCAAAGTTTCATACAAAGCCTCCCGAGCCGGCTGCCGCCACGGCAGATCCTGATGTTGTATACACTAGGGATGTGAATCGTGTCCTCGATCGTCTTAACGATCGATTTCGGCTGGGAGGGGGAGGGAATCGTATTGTTGCCGTTTGGGGGGGTAAAATATCGTGAAAAATCGTTAAAAATCGAAAAATCGAAAAACCGGCACATTAAAACCCCCTAAAACCCACCCCCGACCCTTTAAATTAAATCCCCCACCAAATAACTTAAATAACCTGCGGGTCCAGCGGCGGTCCGGAACGGCAGCGGTCCGGAACGGGCTCCTGCTCTGAATCTTGTCGTCTTCAGCCGGCGCCATTTTCCAAAATGGCGCCGAAAATGGCGGCGGCCATAGACGAAAAAGATTGGACGGCAGGAGGTCCTTCCGGACCCCCGCTGGACTTTTGGCAAGTCTCGTGGGGGTCAGGAGGCCCCCCACAAGCTGGCCAAAAGTTCCTGGAGGTCCAGCGGGGGTCAGGGAGCGATTTCCCGCCGCGAATCGTTTTCGTACGGAAAATGGCGCCGGCAGGAGATCGACTGCAGGAGGTCGTTCAGCGAGGCGCCGGAACCCTCGCTGAACGACCTCCTGCAGTCGATCTCCTGCCGGCGCCATTTTCCGTACGGAAAATGGCGCCGGCCATACGCGTATGGCCGGCGCCATTTTCCGTACGAAAACGATTCGCGGCGGGAAATCGCTCCCTGACCCCCGCTGGACCTCCAGGAACTTTTGGCCAGCTTGTGGGGGGCCTCCTGACCCCCACGAGACTTGCCAAAAGTCCAGCGGGGGTCCGGAAGGACCTCCTGCCGTCCAATCTTTTTCGTCTATGGCCGCCGCCATTTTCGGCGCCATTTTGGAAAATGGCGCCGGCTGAAGACGACAAGATTCAGAGCAGGAGCCCGTTCCGGACCGCTGCCGTTCCGGACCGCCGCTGGACCCGCAGGTTATTTAAGTTATTTGGGGGGGGGTTCGGGAGGGTGGGGGATTTAATTTAAAGGGTCGGGGGTGGGTTTTAGGGGGTTTTAGTGTGCCGGCTCACGATTCTAACGATTTATAACGATAAATCGTTAGAATCTGTATTGTATTGTGTTCCATAACGGTTTAAGACGATATTAAAATTATCGGACGATAATTTTAATCGTCCTAAAACGATTCACATCCCTAGTATACACCATAAAAGATGTCCTGGATGTTTGATTCCACCCCTGCCGGTGGGAATGCCTCCTCTCATGGGAAGGGTATGGTCCTGAGGAGAATTCCTGGGAGCCGTCCTCCAATATCCTGGATAAAAACCTCCTCCACCAATTCCATCTGGACCACCCGGGGAAGCATCGGCCTCCAGGGAGGGGGCGTAGGAGGGGGGTACTCTTACGGCCCCGGGCCGTGCCCCGGGTCCCCTACCTACTTCGAGGCCGGCTCGGGTCACTGGGGATCCATCTAGGCCTGTTCAGGCCTCTGCAGCGGCTCTCCCTCCTAAAGGGAGATGCCGGCGTTTCACCGTGGCTGGCCCCACCCCCTAGGTGCGCGCAGGGGCTGGGGATTTAAAGGGGCCAGCGCGGGAAACCTCTGGACCGTCCCTGGATGACATCAGACGCTCCAGACTACTTAAGCCCTGCTTCCTGGTTCCTTCTTCGCCTTGCAACGAGGTTCCTCTGCTCCTAGAGTGTCTAGTTGCTGCTTGTCTCGAGCTTCGACTCCGTCTTCTGATTCCTGGCTTCTGACCTTGGATCTGTCCACGACTCCGCTTCAGCTTGGTCCTTTGGCTCCTGACTCCGTCTTCTGATTCCTGGCTTCGTCCACGACTCCATCTTTGGCTTCAGTTCCTGGTTTGGCTTCCTCTGACCTCAGGCTTTGACCCGGCACCGTCCACGACTCCGTCTTCCATCTCATCCCTGGCTTGGTTTCACCTCCGACTCCAGGCTTCCGACTCGGCTTCGCTCCTGGACCTCATCCTGGGATTCCGCCGCTCCTCGGGTACCTGGTGCTCACTGGCCCCGAAGATTCTCCTAAGTCCCAGAGGCCAGGCTCCTCCTGGGGGAGTACCGATTTCCAGGGTGAATCTCCAAAAGTCCCAGCTGCTGGACTCCTACGGGCTCCTCCCGGGGGAGTACCGGTCTCTAGGGTGAAGACTCGTCAGTCACCAGGGCCCAACGTCATCCGTCCTTGGTCGCATAGGACTCCACCTTGTTCCAGGGCCGAGGCCTTCCTTGAGTCCTCCGAGCCGCCTCCTGGTTGGGACGCTTGCTGTGGCCCTCCACAGAGCACCACCCACTGTCCCGACCAGCCCAAGGGTCCACAACCACAACAGGGAAACTTTGATAAAATGAGGAAAATAGTTAGAAAAAAACTTAAAGGTACAGCTGCAAAGGTTAAAAGTGTTCAACAGGCATGGACATTGTTTAAAAATACAATCCTAGAGGCGCAGTCCAGATGTATTCCCCGCATTAAGAAAGGTGGAAGGAAGGCAAAACGATTACTGGCATGGTTAAAAGATGAGGTGAAAGAGGCTATTTTAGCCAAAAAAATCATCATTCAAAAATTGGAAGAAGCATCCATCTGAAGAAAATAGGATAAAACATAAGCATTGTCAAGTTAAGTATAAAACATTGATAAGAGAGGTGAAGAAAGAATTTGAAATGAAGTTGGCTATAGAGGCAAAAACTCATAATAAAAACTTTTTAAAATATATCCGAAGCAAGAAACCTGTGAGGGAGTCGGTTGAACCATTAGATGACTGAGGGGTTAAAGGGGCTCTTAGGGAAGATAAGGCCATTGCAGAAAGACTAAATTAATTCTTTGCTTCTGAGTTTACTAATGAGGATGTTGGGGAGATACCAGTTCCGGAGATGGTTTTCAAGGGTGATGAGTCACACAAACTGAACCAAATCACTGTGATCCGGGAAGATATAGTAGGCTAGATTGACAAACTAAAGAGTAGCAAATCACCTGGACTGGATGGTATGCATCCTAGAGTACTGAAGGAACTAAAAATGAAATTTCTGATCTTTTAGTTAAAATTTGTAACATAACATTAAAATCATCCATTGCACCTGAAGACTGGAGGGTGGCCAATGTAACCCCAATATATATTTTAAAAGGGCTCCAGGGGCGATCCGGGTAACTATAAACCAGTGAGCCTGACTTCAGTACCGGGAAAAATAGTGGAAATTATTCTAAAGATCAAAATCGTAGAGCATATAGAAAGACATGATTTAATGGAACACAGTCAACACAGATTTACCCAAGGGAAGTCTTGCCTAACAAATCTGCTTCTTTTTTTTGAAGAAGTTAATAAACATGTGGATAAAGGTGAACCGATAGATGTAGTGTATTTGGATTTTCAGAAGGCGCTTGACAAAGTTCCTCATGAGAGGCTTCTAAGAAAACTAAAAGTCATGGGATAGAAGGCGATGTCCTTTCATGGATTAAAAACTGGTTAAAAGACAGGAAACAGAGAGTAGGATTAAATCGTCAGTTTTCTCAGTGGAAAAGGGTAAACAGTAGAGTGCCTCAGGGATCTGTATTTGGACTGGTGCCTTTTAATATATATATATATATATATATATATATATATAAATGATCTGGAAAGGAATACGATGAGTGAGGTTATCAAATTTGCGGACGATACAAAATTATTCAGAGTAGTTAAATCACAAGCGGATTGTGATACATTACAGTAGGACCTTGCAAGACTGGAAGATTGGGCATCCAAATGGCAGATGAAATTTAATGTGGACAAGTGCAAGGTGTACCATATAGGGAAAAATAACCCTTGCTGTAGTTACACGATGTTAGGTTCCATATTAGGAGCTACCACCCAGGAAAAAGATCTAGGCATCATAGTGGATAATACTTTAAAATCATCGGCTCAGTGTGCTGCAGCAGTCAAAAAAGCAAACAGAATGTTAGGAATTATTAGGAAGGGAATGGTTAATAAAACAGAAAATGTCATAATGCCTCTGTATCGCTCCATGGTGAGACTGCACCTTGAATACTGTGTACAATTCTGGTCACCGCATCTAAAAAAGATATAGTTGCAATGGAGAAGGTACAGAGAAGGGCAACAAAATGATAAAGGGGATGGAACAGCTCCCCTATGAGGAAAGGCTGAAGAGGTTAGGCCTGTTCAGCTTGGAGAAGAGACGGCTGAGGGGGGATATGATAGAGGTTTTTAAGATCATGAGAGGTCTTGAACGAGTAGATGTGAATCGGTTATTTACACTTTCGGATAATAAAAGGATTAGGAGGCATTCCATGAAGTTGGCAAGTAGCACCTTTAAGACTAAATCGGAGAAAATTCTTTTTATGTATTTATTTATTTATTTGAAGTCTTTTATATACCGAAGTATAGCAATCTGCCTTCACTCCGGTTTACAGAATAACAACTTGATACAGACAAAGAACGATATAAACGGGCATCATAATAACTAAACGCAACAAAAATGTTGAAGAAATAGTCGAGGTTAAACAGGTCTAACAGTGTATAAACATTGTCTAATCAGGGTACAAACGAGTACTGTTGCATAAAATTTGTGACAAAAAACAGGGTAAAGTCATTGAGTCTCTGATGTGTGTGTTTGATGTATGCTTAGCCAACATCATCTGTGAAAGTTTGTCTGAATATCCAAGTTTTGAGTTCCTTTTTGAAGGATTTTATGTCTCTGAGTGAGCTTAAGTAATCTGGTAAGGAGTTCCATGCTCTTGGTCCCGCAATGGAGAAGGCTCTGTTCCTAGTGTTGGAGTGCTTTGCTGATGGGAGGGAGGGTATGGCTAGGTGCAATTTGCTTGAAGTTCTTGTCGTGCGTTGAGGTTTGTATGTTTGGAGCATGTTATCGAGGATGGTGTTATCTGATCTGTAAATTGCGTTGTGTAGGATTGTTAAGGTTTTGAACTTGATTCTTTGATCGACCGGTAGCCAGTGAAGGCTCTTCAGAACAGGGGTGATGTGTTCAGAATTTTTTTTGCCGGTTAAAACTCTGGCAGCGGCATTCTGTAACAGTTGGAGTGGTTTTATGGTAGATTTGGGAAGGCCAATTAGTAGTGAGTTGCAGTAATCGAGGCTGGTAAAGATGAGAGATTGCAGGATGGTTCTGAATTCTTGTTGGTGTAGTAGAGGCTTGAGGTGTTTAAGTATGTGGAGTTTATGAAAGCCTTCTTTTGTTTTTGTTGCGATGTTTTTTTTTAAGTTTAATTCGGAGTCAATCCAAATTCCGAGGTCCTTTGTATTATTCTTCAGTTGAATGTTAGAGTTGCCAATTTGTAAGGTGGGTAATGGGGTCATTTGGCTTGTGTTGTTTTTTTCAATGAGTATACATTCTGTTTTGTCCATGTTGAGGCATAGTTTTAGTTTGTTCAGCATGTTTCTGTTTGAGATAAGGTGGTCGGCTGTTAGTCTCAATGCGTCTTCGATCGTAGAGGTTATTGGGATGAGGAGCTGAATATCGTCGGCGTACATATAAAATGATATGCCTAGACTTGCAATGAGTTGGCAGAGTGGGAGTAAGTATATATTAAAGAGGGTGGCTGAGAGGGCTGACCCTTGTGGTACCCCTGTTTCGAGGGGGAGGGGATCGGAGGAGTTGTTGTTAAATGTGACTTTGAAGAACCTGTCTTTTAGGAATGAAGTGAACCAAGCAAGGGTTTTGCCAGTAAGACCTATGTTTGCAAGTCTTGCTATCAGGCTTTTGTGGTCTATGGTGTCGAAAGCCGCAGAGAGGTCGAGTAGACTTAGTAGGTAGCTTAGTTTATTGTCGAAGCCTCTTATTATTTTGTTTGATAAATTTGTCACTCAACACACAATTAAACTCTGGAATTTGTTGCCAGAGTATATAGTTAGTGCGGTTATTGTAGCTGGGTTCACAAAAGGTTTGGATAAGTTCTTGAAGGAGAAGTCCATTAACTGCTATTAATCAAGTTTACTTAGGGAATAGCCACTGCTATTAATTGCATCAGTAGCATGGGATCTTCTTGGTGTTTGGGTAGTTGCCAGGTTCTTGTGGCCTGGTTTGGCCTCTGTTGGAAACAGGATGCTGAGCTTGATGGACCCTTGGTCTGACCCAGAATGGCAATTTCTTATGTTCTTATTCAAATCCAATATAAATTAATTAAAAAAAAACAAACAAACAGCATCTGTGAACATACTATCAACAGTGGTACTACCCATAACCAATAAGCCTTCATACTGTTGATGCAACTCCATTATTGCTCTCTGCTTTAACGGCAGGGGAAAAAGAAGAAAAGGAGAATTAGATTCAGACAGCAACCAACAAGGCTATTGAATTTTATGGTTTGGGAAAACAAATAAGCATGGGGGGAGAACAAACAAGCATGGGGGTAACTTGCTGATGTGGCTGTTACTACCCTTAACCATTCAGCCTGATACTTTTGATGTAACTCCAACATTGCTCTCTGCTTCAATGGCAAGAGGTAATGTGGAATTGGACTCAGACGGCCACCAATAAGGGCCCTGACTTGGCAGGTTTGGGAAGCTAAATATGGGGGTGACCTGTATGGTGCTGCAGATGCTACCATGAGCTTGCTGGGCAGACTGGATGGACCATTTTGTCCTTTTCTGCCATCATTTTCTTTGTTTCTAGTATGAGAATCAAGTTTCCTAGTCCGTATGCAGCTCTTGTGCTGCATACTCCGTGCCATTCTGGCCGATTTTGTGTGGCCTGTGAACAATTTTAAACATGGGCATTGAATACCATTTATCACCGGAGTGGTGCTGCAGTCATAATGCTCACAAAGTCAAAATCAAATATTTAAAGTTGGACGATGGGATGTTTGAAACTGAGAAAACATTTTCACAAACAATACACTTGTGGGAAGGGAACAGTCCGACTGCTTCAACGGCTGAGTGGCTCAATAGTTTTAGATCCAATATCACAATATTATAAATACATAATACGGTAGAGAAATAGACCGAAATAAAGTATCTTAATAAACTTTCCCAGACTAATCCATCACTACCCAAAAATTTAACTTTATGAATGATAGAAACATAGAAACATAGAAATGACGGCAGAAGAAGACCAAATGGCCCATCCAGTCTGCCCAGCAAGCTTCACACACTTTTTTCTCTCATACTTATCTGTTTCTCTTAGCTCTTGGTTCTATTTCCTTTCCACCCCCACCATTAATGTAGAAAGCAGTGATGGAGCTGCATCCAAGTGAATATCTAGCTGATAAGTTAGGGGTAGTAAGGGGTAGTAACCGCCGCAATAAGCAAGCTACACCCATGCTTATTTGTTTTACTCAGACTATGTTATACAGCCCTTATTGGTTGTTTATCTTCTCCCCTGCCGTTGAAGCAGGGAGCTATGCTGGATATGCTTGAAGTATCAGTTTATTCTTCTCCCATGCTGTTGAAGCAGAGAGCCATGCTGGATATGCATCGAAAGTGAAGTATCAGGCACATTTGGTTTGGGGTAGTAACCGCCGTAACAAGCCAGCTACTCCCCGCTTTGTGAGTGTGAACCCTTTTTTCTTCTCCCCTGCCGTTGAAGCAGGGAGCTATGCTGGATATGCTTGAAGTATCAGTTTTTTCTTCTCCCCTGCCGTTGAAGCAGAGAACTATGCTGTATATGCATAGAAATTGAAGTAACAGGCTTATTTGGTTTGGGGTAGTAACCGCCGTAACCGTTTTTAGTTGGCACTTGTTAGAATGTACGATACCCACCTATATATACCTATTTGTGCCTATTTGTAAACCGTTGCGATGGTACATAACTTAGCAACGGTATAGAAAAGTTTTTAAATAAATAAATAAATAAAATCCATCATCACCAATCTCTCACGCAGGTTTGAGCCCCATGTACCTTTCATAAGTTTATTTAAATTAAAAAAAGCTTTTTGTGAATAAAGCAGCTATATACAATATATACATTAGTGCTCCTACATGTTGACGTGTGTGCGTGTATATATATATATATATATATATATATATAGGTAACCAAAACCAACAGTACTATTGACCGATTTAAATTTAAGTAGTGTTTATATGTATAAGCCACAACCCAAAAAACCCAACCACTACTACAGTGAAATATAAATGTGAAAAATGTAAACAATATTTAATAATTCTTCTCTATTTTTTATATTGTTGTGATTATACTAAAAAGGAATTTAAAAAGCCAGTTCATCTCTTACTGAATAAACAGCAAGCAAACTTTTAAGCCTGTCGCTCATGTGCCAACAAGCCTCAAGGGATTTTAATCTGTACTGGCATAAAAGCCCCCATTATTTTTTAATAGCCTCTCCAAAAGTTCTTAATGAGCAGGCTTCAACCTTGAAAGGGAACTATAATGAAGATCTCATATAACATTCTCTGTAAGTTACTTCTCTTGTAGAATGCATGTTATGGAGCACTTATAAACCAGCACAGTGTTTCTCACCGCATTTCCAGCCCTGGCCTAGTAATGACGACCCTAAGACACCCAGAGGGTCTTTTCTATTCTAAATCTACATCACTAAACCACGACACTCTGACAATCTCAGGGTGACTGGAAATCAAAAGTTCCCAGGCATGGAGAAGTGTGAATTTTTTATCCTTATTAGTTTTATTTTTCAGATGTTTTTGTCTGCGGTTTTAAAATAGTTATTGGTATTTGGAATATTAAAAAAAAAATTGTACCTGAATTTTTAATTATCACTCTACTAGTCATGACTATGTATGTACTGAATTTCTTGATTGTATTATTTTGTTTGAGGAATGATGATGTTTCTGTTTTTCCACTGTTGCCTACATAGTCTGGCTTGTGGTTTCCTGTTCAGCTTTCAACTATGTTTCTATTTATACTTTATGGTGTTAGGTATGCTGGCTTGCAGAATGGCTCCACAAGCTGTCTCTCCTACCTTTAGCATCCCCTGCAACACCCCGTGGCCAGGATGTGACCAGCAGGTGAGCCTTGATCACATGGCATAAGACGCTGCCAGCAGCTAAGCCCCTCTCGCATGGGACAGGACGCTACCATGGCCGCCGCCTCCCATCCAGCCCTTCTTAGGCGCACATGTGCCCAACGTGCCTTGTCTAAAAGAGACCATGGCAAGAAACCTTCCTTGGTGCCTCCTGATGTTATCACTGTCCCTCCAGAGAAGCATCAGACAACTTGCAATCACTCTCCTACTTCTGAGTAGTACAAGTTACTCGTGTTCCAGTGCTTGCCTTGATCCTGTGTTCCTGCCTGTGCCTCATCCAGCCCTCCTTGTCCAGCCTTACCTTCTCCTGCCTGTCTTGTCTAGTGCCTTCGGTGAGTCTTCATCCACCCTAGGCCTAAGTCTCCGGATCTTGACCTCTTGCCTGGACCTGACCTCTTGCTTGGACCTGATCTTGTTGCCTGCTGCCCACCCTGACCTTGGCCTGTCTCTGACTCCTGCTGTCTGTCTTGACTCTGGTGTGCCCATTGACTCTTGCTTGCATGACTGCCCTAGGGACCCACCTAAGCCCTACTGACCACCAGAACCCAAAGACTCAACCTGTGGGGGAGGCAGCTAGCATAGGCGAAGCTTCAGGCTATCCCACTAACTAGCGCATTTGCCAGCTGTTGGCATAAACCTTGTAGGTTCACCTACGAGCCTGTATCAACTACACCACAGTGGCAAAGGTTTACACCCACAAATACAAAATTGGTCAACTGGTCATATAACTTGATCTTCTATAAACTCATACTTGATGTAAAAAACTCTTTTTATACCGACATTTATGTGGGACTGACAACCCTAAGCTCTTCAATTTTATAAAAGAGCCAATTCAGGAGGAAAGTCCACTTTTCTTTATTTAATCCTATCTATATGTTTTATGTTATTTTGTATTTTTTTCAAAAATCTTTAGAAATCACCAAAAACAGTCCCTCACATTCACAGAACAAAATTCCTTTTCAAATGAGCATCAAAGTATTCCCACACTTATCTTGTCATCAAATGTCAGATCGAACTCCAACACGATATCATGTTTCGAACATCTGTTTATTTATTTTATTTATTTAACAGGTTTTCTAGGCCTTCGTTTAGTAAAAACTTTCACAACGGTTTACATGATTAAGAAAATAAATATATCTGTCTGCCCAAGAATACTCCAAGTAAATAAGTCACTCTCCAGTCTTTAAATGTGCTACAAAGAAAATATAGGTCGGACCTTATGTTATGTTCGTGCCCATTCTCGCCTTCGCTCCACCCTCTCTACCTTGTAGTGACTCCCTTTGGGTCTGACGGACAGGTGCTGCTGCGGCTTCTTCTCGCCATTTTCTTCCTGGAATCCCCGGGCTGGCCTGACGCTACGGATCCGCCATGTTCCTGATGACGTAGGGCGCGCATGCGCGTGCGCTTCAGACTTTGTACCAGCAAGGACACGAACCTCGGGGGCGTCCCCCCGTAGTGACGTCATCCGCTTCCACCATAAAAGGTCTTTGATTGCTACTTCAAATTGAATTAGCATGGGCAAGGGTAGGAACCCCTTCCTCGCTACTCTCGGGGAATTCTTCCTCTGCTGCTCTGCCTTTACAAACTCACCCAGGGGTACCCACTCCTCGGGGGTCCCATGCTCCCTCTTCTTGATTTCAGATCGCTGGACGGGATCCGGTACTCGTTCCTCGAGGGCCTACGTTCCCGAATACTCAGAAGACTCCTACTGCCTGGAGGCAATCGCAGACGTGAACACAGTGAGTTCTTATGCACATAGGAACCGGTACTCGCTCCACGAGGGCCCATGTTCCTAATCCCTAAAGACTCCCTTCAGTCTAAGACGTTATCGCAGGTACGGAGATCGTGAGTTACTATTGCAGATAGGAACCGGTACTCGCTCCACGAGGGCCCAATGTTCCTAATACCTTTCTCAGACTCTCTTCTTCCTCAGAAGCTATCGCTTACCTATATCTTATGGATTACTAGTACAGATTACAGATAGGAACTAGTACTCGCTCCACAAGGGCCTATGTTCCTAAATCTCTCCTAGCCTCTCTTCTATTCCAGAAGCCATCCCATACACAGTTATTGTGAGTTCTATTTCACACTGCTTATAGGAACCAGTACTCGCCTGTGGCTCCTTTTCCTGAATACTGAAGACTCTCTGTTGCATAGAGGACATTGCAGATATCTACATTGTGAGTGTATCATCTTCCACTGGTTATATGTCCAGCATACCCTGTCTACTCACTACCTATAGTCTCTCCTTACAGCTCAGCAACTCAGAGATCGTAATTCCAGTATCTGAGGGACTTCAGCCCTGCCGGGCATATCAGCTCACTACTGCCACCTCTGGTGGTTCTACTTCCAGTACTCTGTGTTTGTCTCAATACTCCAGCCTAGCCGGTGGTCCCTCTCAGGATCTCCTCTTGAGGGCGCTGTCATCTGCCATCGGCCCAGAGATTCACTATTTCTACTAAGTATTACTCCTTACATTAATAGAGCGGTATTATCATCTGCCACTCTGTGGGAGCCAACCCACATCAGACCATTACTCCTCTCTCTGCAGAAGTTGATCCATAACAGATAGCTAACCCCCCGTGGGGATCATACAGGTTGCTGGCTCCTCCTTCTACAGGAACAAAGCATAACAGTTTACTAACTCCGCCCTCCTGGCAGGGTGAGCCATATCAGATTGCTAACTGGGGAGCTGAGCACTTACAGATTGTTAACTCCTCCTTCTACAGGAGCCAAGCCTACCAGATCGATAGTTCCTCCCCTCGGAAGGAGCTGTTCGATAAAACCTTACTGGAGTGAAGATATGGAGCTGGTCCCTGATGAATAACAAAACAATATAAGAATGTGAGCAAATGGATTCAGTTTTTTCCCCCTGAGGCAGACAGACGTTCGAAACATGATATCGTGTCAGGATTCGATCGGACATTTGATGACAAGATAAGTGCGAGAATACTTTGATGCTCATTTGAAAAGGAATTTTGTTCTGTGAATGTGCGGGACTGTTTTTGGTGATTTCTGTTACGCTCCGCAGCCGCAGCTGGCACCTCTCTTTCTCCTCCTGCAGCTTCACTGGGGGAGCTTGCGGCGTCCGCCAACATCTGCTGGCCCTCTCAGGCCTCCTGCCGCGCTGAGGATGCCGATGGGTGCCATCTTGATCCAGGATTCCCTATGCGCGCGCGTGTGCTTCCTGGACTCTTTTAAAGACGTTAAGGCGCGAACCTCTGGGCATCCCCCCTGGCTGACATCAGTTCTCTCCACTATTTAATCCAGCTGCACCCGGACACCTACGACTTGGCAACAAGTTCACTACTGGCGAAGGTCGTCTCTTCCCTTCCTGCATTCTACGGAATTTGTTCCTGCTATTCTTGTTAAAGTCTCCGGGTACACGCTCCTCAGGGGATCTTCTTATCCTGGCTATCCGCTCCTTGGAGGGCCGTTCACCAGAATCACCTGGTCTTGCCTTTAGGCCTGCTGTATTCATCTCATCTATTCAGCCTGATTGTGAGTATCCGTGCTGACCTACTGAGGGACTTCTCGCTGACCCTGCTGGAGTTTCTACCGACCATCTGGGAAACTTGCTTGGGTGTACCCCGCTCCGCGGGCCACTACCTGACCATCTGGGAACCTTGCCTGGTATACCCGGTTCTACGACCATCTGAGGACCTCTTCCAGTGTACCCTGCTCCGCGGACCACTGCCGGACCCCTCGGGAGGAATTTGCTTGGTTATCGGATCCTCTACTCAGCTCAAGGAAGACTCCCTTTGGGTTGTGCTTTCTTGGACACCCCCCGCTCCTCAGAGGGTGCTCCTGCAGAGACATACTCTTTTCATTAACTGTACCAATCATCAGCTCCAAGGCTGATGTTCGTGGCCCTACTTCGTGGGGTCGATCTCTCTCTCTCTTTCTCTCCCTCTCTTGCTCTCTCTGTATCCTGCTGCTGGACTCCACCTAAGCTGCCGAGAACTTGCCTCTCTGAAGGTGAGGCTCACTTGGACTCTTCCCCTAGTGGGCATTCCAGCTCCTCACCTCGGCCAAAGGGCCTACTCACTCACACAGTACTACAGTTTGTTACAATTTCTAAATATTTTTGGTGATTTCTAAAGATTTTTGAAAAAATGTATTTATTTATTTTATTTATTTATTTATTGGTTTTTATATACCGCCGCTCATCAAAGATATCGCATCGGTGTACAGATAACAAAACAAAATACGCCGTAGCGTTATACATAGAACAAGTTGATAATAGTTGAAAACTAGTACATAAACAACTAAATAGTAACAAAGGAATAACTTAAAGGTAAAACTTATAAAGGAACAAATTATAACTTAAGTTGAAGGGGAAATCAGGGGGGGGGGAGAAGGAATAAGAATTGGAAATGCAAGACTCTGACGGGCGTTGCATCTTAGAAGAGGCACTAGAGCAGTGATGGCCAACCTTTTGAGCTCAGTGTGTCAAAATTCATAAAAAACCTGAGCATAACTCGGGCGGTGTGTCACTTCTTCTAGAAAAATCCATAATTTTGTGATATTTGTAGCTCTAATTAATAACAAAGTTATAATTTTAATATATGTACTGTATTTATTAATAAAGCAAAAACAAATAATTCTTTACCTTACCTGCTTAGTGACTTTTTTGTTGCTGAATTTCATTGGCTAAATCTTCAATCCCTGAGGGGTTTAATGATTATCAAAGATAATAAAAGGCCTTGACCATCCTGGGTCAGGGGCTGCTTCAGATTTGCACTGAAAGAAATTGGTTGGAGCTGTGATCCTCTCCCAGGATTGACAGAAGGGAGCAGGAAGGAGAGAGGCAAGGATTTTCTACTAAAATCCCTAGGAGGCTAAGAAGGAGAAGCAAGGCTGCAATATCACCCAGGATTCACAAGACTGACCCAGTGTCTGACCAGCACAGGAGCTCTTCTGGACCAGGAAGCCAAACTGGGTCAGTGGGGACTTGTGCTGGGCTTGGAGGACTCTGAAGTTACCTCTGAAGGGTTTTTCCTTGAGCTGGAACAGGACATTCGAGTGAGTAACAATCCATCCACAACTAAGGACTGAAGGACGAGAGGGGGCTGAGGTTACACAGAGGAATAAGAGGGGGGAAAGTAAGAAAGTTACAGGGGAGCCTGTGTGCTACTAAGAGGCCATCGCTAAAGGTGGGAGTTGTGTAAAGAGGAGAAAAGATTTCCTGGACGGCGCCTTCTTTCCTGAGTTACATATCTGCCTGCTTCCATCCGACTGTCATTATGAACTCCCCTGAAGAAACGGAATTAAACTATTATTTTCCTTGTAGCACATTTAGAGACTGGAGAGTGACTTATTTACTTGGAGTATTCTCGGGCCGGCACTGGCCCTGCAGGAAGACCTGGCCCCAGCCCTCGATCCCTGGAGAACTGATCCCCTACCTCAAGGGTGTGAGTACCAAGTGCCCCGAGACCGGGAAGGTGACCCCCCCATGCAAGGGGAGGGGTTACAACATCAAAACCTGTCAACATAATATAAAGTGATATTTTTATCTCAGCAGACTGTACTTTGTTCTTTTCTATGTAAAATCTATTATAAATACATAATTCTTACCTGTGTGTGTGTATGTGTGCGCCTAGGGCACCTGATACCCTGGCACCAGCCATGGGATCTGGGGGAAGTGCTGAAGAGTCGGGCAGTGGGGGTGTCAGTTTTTAGAGTTTATGTTGCGCATCCCGGTAGTGCTAGGGCCACGCCCGGGCCTGCTCACCTTGTTCCGAGCTCCGCGGGTCCCGGGCCTACCTCCCCCGCTGCCGCGGCGAGTCGATTGCATCCCCGGCTCAGGACAGTGGTGTTCCCAGCTACCTCCAGCACTTCGGCATCCCGGGGCTCGGCGTCCTCCGCTGCCTCGGCTCTGCCCCTAGGCAGGCACGTGCGTGGACAGCAAGGCCCTTTAAAGGGCCAGCCACGGGAAACCGCTCCGCGGCCTACTCTGATGACATCATCTGACCTCAGTATTTAAGGGGAGGCCCTTTCCCCAGAACCTTGCCTTGGCAAACGGGTCACTACTGTGGTATCAAACTGATAAATATGATGTAATAAAATCCTAATTCAACAAAATAACATCATATGTATGGAAACTAAATTTCTATTGTTTATCTCATTTTTGTTTTTTTTATATTTATATTCTTATAATTATTATGAACGGGAATCTCATAAACTGCTCACTTGTAGCAACAGTAGCTTATTCAAAGCTTTAAACAGTCTGACTCTTTCGGACTGTGACTGTAAAATTCTTTAATCATTGATTCCCGTTCCTGAGAATGTGGGAGCACAATATGTCCAAGCTTTGTCAGATCAGGTGGATGATTCCAAATATTATTTAAAGTTACAAGAAGATCCCACGCCAAAATTGTTTCAAGTCATTAAAACGATTCTTGATGAAAAATGAACACCATTTTTAACACGTAAAGAACGTTCTTTTTTATTGGTGGAACACCCACGCATCCCGATTTTATACGGGGTGCCTAAAGTACATAAGACCTTGATGAATCCACCTCTTCGTCCAATTATTTCAAGTATTGGCTCTTTATTAGAACCATTAGCCATTTTTTTAGATACCTTTCTTCAACCACATGTAAAAAAGATGAAATCTTTTGTTCATGATACCACTCATGTACTAAACAAGCTTGAACATGTTGCTCCATTATCCCACTCTGTGTTTATGGTATCGATGGATGTCACATCCTTGTACACGAATGTAGCCCAAGATGTAGCTTTGGAAATTATTGGAGAATTTTTGAGCCTATCAAGGCATACTCATAGAGTCCCTTTCAATTTCATCATGGACCTGGCAAAGTTGGTTCCCAAAAACAATTATTTTTTCTTTAATAGCAATTTTTATTTGCAAATCCACGGTATAGCCATGGGGTCTTCAGCAGCCCCTTCCATAGCTAATTTAGTTATGGACCGATTGGAACGTACACAGATCTATAGATCTCCCAGGTATGCTAACATCTTATTTTGGGTACGGTATATTGATGACCTATTATTTTTTTGGACATCAGATGAAACATCCTTAAATAATTTTTTGGAGTGGATGAACACCATCGATCAACATTTAAAATTTACATCACAATACAGTCAAAAAATTGTGTTTTTGGATATCCTGATCTCGATAGAAAATCAAGTCATTCACACGTCAGTTCATCATAAACTGATTGAAAGAAACAATCTACTTATGTATCACAGTTGCCATCCGCGAGCGTTTAAAAATGGACTTCCAGTTAGTCAATTTTTTCGTATTAAAAGATTATGTTCTACTACAGATGAATTTAAAGCACAAGCATTTGTGATGGCAAAAAAGTTTTTTCAGCGGGGCTATTCTTATTCAGTGGTTTTAAAGGCATATAAGAGAGCCCTTTATTCACCTCGAGAAGCTCTTCTTCAATATCAATCAAACAAACCTTCCCTGCTGATGTCTGTCTTTTGAAGTACACAGACAAAGCCTCTTTAATTGCACAAAGAGTTCGCCGACATTGGCACGTAATACAATTACATCAAGGAGTTTTTCAAGATCCACCTTTGATCTCATATTCACGAAACAAAAACATCCGGGATTACGTGGTTCATGCCTCTCTTTCATATACTACTAATCGGTGCTTTACAGGTTCTCACAATCAATGTGGACAATGTGACATGTGTGCAAACGCAATTTGTGGTTCTCAGTGGTTACATCCAGTAACGGGAGAAACATTTAAAAGAAAAAACATAACTAATTGTGAGTCCACTAACGTGGTATAAGTGATCCAATGTCCATGCCCACAATTATATGTTGGCCGTACTAAAAGGCAAATAAAGATACAACTCCGAGAACATCGTAGCCGACTTCAAACAAATAATTTAGAGGCTCCCATGGTTAAACACTGTAGTGCACACAATCACTTTTTTGATCAATTACGTTGGTCTATCCTGGAACAAGTACATCATCATGATCGAGGGGGAGATCTTCAACGATATCTCAATTATAGGGAACAATGGTGGATATTCAAACTATCTGCCTATACACCCTATGGTATGAATGATTGTGTGGAATGGCTGTCTCTTATCTAATGGAATTATTTTCAATTGATTGACTGGCTTGCAGGCGTCAGTGATTGGTCGAAATCAAAATGAGGTTCGGATTATAAAGCGACCAGGTAGGTGCAGAAAATGGTGGATCCTGACAGGAAACGCTGTACCGCAATTGAGGACGCAGAACTCTTCACTGTCAACAGGATCGTATGTAAACTGATATTAATTATTGATGTTTTGGATATCACATACAGGTGACAAAGGTAGTATGAGAGACACTATTGTAATCTGGTCTGTTTCAGATAAAAATAATCATCATAAGCCCCTGAAGAAGTAACTCCACGAAACACGAGCCGTGTTGGGCAAAGCAAGCAAACTAGTGACTCTCAAGTGAAATATCAGCTTGAGTAAAACGGAGCGGCGGCAGCTCGAATAATACACGGAGTGGCGGCAGCTCTAATATAGAGCGATAACCCCGACCTCTCTTTTTCATCTGCTAAAAGAAAAATAGTGATTAGCTTGAATAAGACGGAGCGGCGACAGCCTTAAAACATAGTGAAAGCTCCGATTCTCTTTACATCTGTCATCATAGTGATAAAGTGAGTTTTACACATAAGCTTGATACCACAAGCGTCAAAAAGTTTACTGTGTCCCACATTCTCAGGAACGGGAATCAATGATTAAAGAGTCATAGTCCGAAAGAGTCAGACTGTTTAAAGCTTTGAATAAGCTACTGTTGCTACAAGTGAGCAGTTTATGAGATTCCCGTTCATAATAATTATAAGAATATAAATATAAAAAAACAAAAATTAGATAAACAATAAAAATTTAGTTTCCATACATATGATGTTATTTTGTTGAATTGGCAAACGGGTCGTCACACATCGTGTGAGCTAGTTGCCATCTTCGTTCCTGTTACTGTGTTGCTGTGCTTGTTCCAGTGTTCCTGCATCTGTTCTTGTGTTCCTGTGCCTGTTCCAGTATTCTTGAGTTTGCTCCTGTGTTCCCATGGTCCTTCCTGTGTTCCAGTGCCTGCTTTTGTGTTCCTTCGTTCCCGAGTTCCTCTCCACGCTCAGCAACCCAGGTTGGACTCTTCTCGGACTGATTCCCGGTACTGACCTCAGCTTGCCTCTGACCACGCTCGGACTGATACCTGGAACTGTCCTCTGCTTGCCTCTGACCACGCTCGGACTGATACCTGGAACTGTCCTCTGCTTGCCTCTGACCAAGCTCGGACTGATACCTGGAACTGACCTCTGCTTGCCTCTGACAACGCTTGGACTGATACCTGGAACTGACCCTTGCTTTGGCTGACCATCCTCGGACAGATACCCTGGCTTTGACTCTTGTGCTCCATTCAGACACTTTCTTTGCTCCTCCTGTGACCACCAGGTCCACCTGCCTTGACGCTGTCAGCGGCCTTCCTTGAGCTAGACCACTAGGCGCTGCCTATCCTGCCTGGAGGACCTTCAGTTCCTGCTTCATACCCGTGGTCTCCGGTACTCTCTGTTCCGGTCTAGCTCGCCTGCTCACCACCAGCCGTGCACCTCTGCTATTGGTGGGCACACCTCTCCACCATCTCTCCAAGAGACCCCCCAGAGGCCCACCTAAGCCCAGGCAGCCTGGGAATCCAATGGCTCAACCCATGGAGCCCCCGGGCTGTTATTGGTGAAGCTCCAGCTTGCCTCTGTCTCCTAGTGTGCTCCGCCTCCTGACGGCAGGCGCCTTCTGGGTTCCTTCAGAGGGCCGTACCAATCCTGCGCCAGGTCAAGAGTCCACCTCCAGTGCAACAGTTTAGATTGCTGGAGGAAGCTGTTGGAAACAGGATGCTGGGCTTGATGGACCCTTGGTCTGACCCAGTATGGCATGTTCTTATGTTCTTAGCAACTGTTCATGGTCTCCTGCACGTAACACCTTGCCAAAACCTGTGTGCGCAACAGAGGTGTCAAATGGCCCGTGAGTGTATGAGGGTTGCAGGAGGCCCTGTGCTGATTTTCCTGGCATTTCTTGCTGTTATATTTGTTTTGGGGTCACTGTTGCAGCATAGAAGTGAGGGGGCCTGGATTTATGTAGGCATTGGCTGCAACAACACTCCAGGACCTAGAAGTATTTAGCAGCACCGGAGGTAGTTTCTTACATTGCTTATGCCTAATTTCAGAGCTGAAATTCTGCATCACAGATGATCTCCTGTTGGGTCTGGCCCCTAATCCCCAGACCCTGCCATGAAAAAGACAGATTGAAAACTCTTCTGGACCTTGTTCTCACCCATCTCCAACCCCCTAGTATCTTATAGCATGTTCTGGCTATGGACTGGGTCTTCACAGTGTACTAGTGATCCCCAGTCCCTCCTGACCCACTGCTGCTCTGTTTCTGAGATTCCAAGCCAGCGGTTTTGTATCTTTTATTTGGGTATGGATTTCATATTATCTGACAGTGAGGGGTCATTTTTGGAAAGGTTTACATGGGGACTGTGTGTGTGAAATCATGATATACCTGTGCATGTAATCCCCGTGTGTGATAAGTGAATTTTCTGAAGACAAGGTTACTTGTACTTCCTTGGGAATAAAAATGAGGGTGTTTGAGGGATTCTGGGTGGGGTTGGAAGTCCATGCACAAGTGAATATTTTGTCAGTGTTGTCCATGCAACTTCCCCGCATGCTGTTACCCCTGCTAGTCAAGTCACGGAGATGAAATCACACTTTTATTTTGTCTGCAGTTTTTGGATGGAAGGTCAGGGGACCTTGATGGGGGTCTCAGGGGGAAGTGATGGATGTCTGAGTGAATTGGAGGAGGTGTCAGTGAGCTGGAGATTAAAGAGTGTGCACAAGTGAGTGTGTTTATAAGTGGGGAACACTTATACATTACAAAGTTCCTGCCTCTGCACATAAACAATGGGGTTATTGCATGCACAGGTTACAATTATTTCCTGTTTAAAATATATAGGGGCACTTTTATACAATAGGTACACAAAGTATGTGGATCCCCTTAGTAAAACAAAATCCACGTTCAGACTCAGATGTGCATGCTTTCTGGGTGTAGATACGGGGTATTTGATAAACTCTACATTCCCCACCATACTGTTTGCAAAATACAGCTTTAACTTTAGATGTACCCACTTGTGTGTGTATGCGCTGACTTATGCACACCATTGAATATTATTCCCTTAATATCCTTACAGGTTAACTGCAAAAAATTACTACAACTTCCTGGCCTTGGTTTTTGCAGTGGAGGAGATTAATGAGAACTCAGAGCTCCTCCCCAACCTCACACTGGGGTTCTGTATTTTCGATTCTCAGAAAAATCTGAATCATATGCTTATGGCTGCCATGAAAATATTTTCAGGAAGGAGGTTCTGGGTCCTTAACTACAGCTGCAGAACATCTGGCACCCTGGCTGCAATAATTGAAGGCCTTCCCTCTGAGGAATCAAGTCAGCTGTCCAATGTGCTGAGGACGTACCACTTCCCACAGGTCAGGGGGTGCTCTTCTCAATTTAACTTTACAACCTGCTGCATAATCCTCCCCTCCTGAACGTCATCCTCCATGGAAATGAATCCAACTTGTTGTGCACAATCACTGAAACGTGACACAGAGCAGAGAATAAAAGAAGGGTAGTAAGTCCAGATGTGCACAGAAAGGCATTGATAAAATGTGACCCTGAAAGAGTCAGTTAAAACCTGGTACTGTAGCACACCTAAGTTTTCATAAACCTTGCTGAGGGCTCCGGTGTTCCTGACTTGTGATGGAATAAGGAGAAGGTGGGTAGGGCAACAGCCACAAGGCAAGATTTCTCGAGGAGAGGTGGAGATCTTGGTCCAGGGGGAGGATGCACAATTCTCACATTTCTGTCAGAGCATACATTAACCATTAGTTATTTTTATAAATCAAA
Source organism: Rhinatrema bivittatum (assembly GCF_901001135.1). Taxonomy (NCBI): domain Eukaryota; kingdom Metazoa; phylum Chordata; class Amphibia; order Gymnophiona; family Rhinatrematidae; genus Rhinatrema; species Rhinatrema bivittatum. The sequence continues at coordinate 16,908,309 of NC_042633.1, read as the reverse complement.
ATAAAACATACTGATAGAAATACAGTTTTACAGTCACAATCAGATACATGGGATGCACTGAAACTGAAAATGCGGTCAGGTACTTAAATAGTATAAGTGGCCAATTACCAATCCATTGTAATAATGAACTAATAAAGTAAAAATATATTAATATTCCATCACAGTTATCAGATTCCATTTAGTTAATGAAGAATTTGACTGATGAAAGTAGGGCAAAGTGTGACGAGCACTGTCTTTTCCTGTGGTGAAAATATGTGAGAGAATGTATCCCTAATAAACTGAATAACTTATTCTCCTGTAATTAGCACCTTCTGCTCTTCAAGATTACACTGGATCTCAGAATACGACTCCCTTTATAAATCTTTTTGCTGGGTGGAACAGCAACAATTACAATTAACATCTCACCCAGGATTAACTTTATTTTTAGGATTAATTCCCATGAAAAACCTGAAGATTTTTCTAAAGAACTGTAAACCACTTCGGAAATTATAAACTGTTTTTATGCACGGTTACATAGGTAGCTGTGTGGTTTAGGTTTTGGGGTTTTCTTAATTAAAGTTGTTATAAGTTAACAGTTTACAATTTTCCTCAGCGAAGTTTCACCAATAAAAGAAAAATTAATTATTTTGACACTTGGTATTATTAAAGTTCAATTTATTAAACTGGCAATAGAGAATATGGTTTACTGGGAAAACAAATATAAACATGAATTATGACAAATAAATATATTTTAACCTTGGTACCAGGTTTTAAAACATTCCAAACATTTCAGATAACTATAACTGTATTTCACATTCTGTCTATCTTATAAAATATTTACTGCACTATTAACTATTTAAATGGGGTTTTTTTTAAGTCTTTAATACTTTTACACATGTATTCGTTGGTGCACTTATCTATGACTCCCGCGATGATTTGTGTACGCTGGTTTTTGAACAAAGATGAAACGTTTTGAAGGCTACAGTTCTTTCTGGATTTATGCTTAACCACGTTGTCTCTGGAACAATTTCCAACTATTCTGACTTTAAGAAATCAATAAAATAACCTGTCTCCCTGAGACTGTCAATTTTTACTTTCTTTAATGTTACTAGCTTCAAAATAAAAGGCTAATTCAGTTCCCTGTCTACAACTAGGAAAGGTGGATAAGAATAAATTATTGTGTTTTCAGATCAGACACTCTTTAAATTCATTATATAACACACGAGATCCTTATACCCATTCAGTCACTCTTTCCTCAAACAGTTCTCAGATAACTGTATTTAAATGGAAATGAGGTTTTGAAAATAAGAAGCCTTGAAGCCCAAAATGAAAATCCTTTTACCCTTCTGCCAAAAGTGCTTTTAATTTCCCTTTGGAATTCAGCAGCAGTCGCCCTCATTTATCTTCAGGTGTACAGCAAAATATATATGAACAGCAATATTTGTCTGCTTCTAATAGGGCTTTAACTTCAGTGTAATTATAATATCACACAATCAGTTTCACCAGTTTCTTTCATTCAGCTAACTCTGAAAGCTGAGAAAATACCCGCGTTTCAGCTGTGTTATTTTTAATCTCACTAAAGTACTTTCCTTACCTTTGGCAGGCAAATAAACATTAATAATCCCTCTCATTCACTCTTAATTAGTGTTTCTTAAATGTTTTAAGGTGTTTTACACAGTATAAAGGCCTAAATAACAGAGCTCAGCAGTGCACGCTCTCTCTCTCTGTCACCTTTCCCAGCTCAACCCCCCTCACTGACCAACTGTCCTGCAGAGAAAACTAAAAGAATATTGCTGATGTCATAAAAAGAAAAAGTGCCTACTTGGGTTTAGATTAGTAATTAACAGAAATCTTGAAAAAAAAAAACCAACCCTTGGTTCAAGAGACTAGTAAAAAGGAAACTTATTAACTAATTTAAATGCATTCCCAATTATACCAATTTTCCAAACAAAATAGCAACTTGGCTTTAATTTGTACCATTACTTTAAACTTTGTTACAGCGAGCAGATGACCAGTGCTCTGTTGTTAAGGTAATAGTTCCCTGGATACCCGTTGCTATGGTTCCCAAGTACTTTACTCAATGCAGGCATCACTGGCACTTATACAGCCCCTTCAAATTAATTATTTTATTTTTAATTCTCTTCACCACATTTACAGAACTAAATAAAAGCATCACGAGGTTTATATGGAGAGGGGACAGGCCTAGGGCGGCAGGGAGCACTTTGTCACATATCACAGCACAATGATGATTTGCACTCCCGCACTTTAAAATGAGGTCCTGGCAGTCTTCTGCATGGAGTAAATGGAAAATAAAGAGAAACATTGGGCAGATCTGGAAAGGGATCTTCCTCCTAATGATGATCTTACATTTTGTCTATGGAGTCCCAGCCATTTAGGAAAATTATTGACCCTAGAACGTCTCCTAATTGTAGTTGGGTTACAGACCTGGAAACTGATGGCTACGGATCGCAGGCTCATTTCCTCCCTTCTCTCTCTGCTTCCCGTTTCCTATGCGCAGATTAAACAGAGAGCTTAACTCGGTCTTTACTGACAGAGGAGGCAGCTTCAGCAACTTCCAATTTTATGTAACAGCTAAACAAAAAAAAAAAAAGGATCTCTTAACCATGGATATTCCTGTTTTAACAGGCCGAGGTAAATATAATTCCTTATCACCTAGTACGAGAAAACAATCTTTTGTAAAATCTACCTCGAAATGTTCAGTCGATAATAATTTAATCCCTATTGTTCCTATGTTATCTGCTACCTTAGTATTTATAGCGCTTTCTTTTAAATTCTGCAATGCACAATCTATACATAAAAAAATTCCTGTCCTGACAGACTTAATTCATACAACAAAAAAGAGAATCCACGAATCAGGATATAAATGATTTCAACTATAAAATAAAAAATCCCGTATAGAATGAGAGGCGGGGAAGCTCAGAGAGACCTCATCGTTGATGTCAACAATTTGAGCTGACGTATTTTACTTTATTGCAGCAATGTGAAAAACCGGCATTAGTGACATCCGAGCCCCTGAGGAAGGAGGTTTTCCTCCGAAACACGCCGTGTCGGAATAGCGTCGGATCACACTTGTTTCAACATCACTGGTTTGTCTACGGACACGAAAATTGCAAGTTAAGTATATTAAGAGACTTTATATCAGAGTACAAATAGAGACTGATTGTGCCGTGAGATAGCTACTTATTGCAGTAGCACCATATGCTCATAGAGACCGATGATTATAAGCTCCATAAAAGAAAAGCTTGAGCCATTATAAGCTTTACGTCAGCTCAAATTGTTGACATCAACGATGAGGTCTCTCTGAGCTTCCCCGCCTCTCATTCTATACGGGATTTTTTATTTTATAGTTGAAATCATTTATATCCTGATTCGTGGATTCTCTTTTTTGTTGTATTGATATGATATTCTTGGATACATGTATTATTTGTCCTCGCAGTGAACTTGTTCCCACATTCAATTTTTTCTTGGTACTTAACAGAATGTAAATTTGTAGTGAAGTCTTCCCAAGTATCAGCACTTCTAAATGGTTCTTCTCCTTCACCGAGTCTCTGCATTTGTACAAGATTTTGGCAGCATTTGGAATGTCTCTCTCTTTCGTTACAGGTGCTTGGTCTCCTTTTTTGGGCTTTTTCTTTCACCCTGGGTGGTGTCACTCTGATACCTCCTTCATAGTTAGATGAAGGATCTGGGATCTCGCTGGAGGGGTCTTTGTGTTTCCATTCCTCACGCTGCTGCCCATCACACAGTCTCTGTCTCTCTCTATTGTTCCTGAATCCATCATCTATTAGATAAACAATGAGTATAATCATTAATTATTCAACTATGGAGAAGAACAAATATGGAAAATGTAATTCCTTACCTGCTAATTTTCTTTCCTTGAGTTCTACCAGACCAGTTCAGATGAGTGTATTTTGCTCCCCCACCAGCAGCTGGAGACAGAAAATAAAAGATTAACTGTCTACTAAAGGCACTGTGTCATCAAAGCCAAACACTTAAACTCCTCTACGAGCAGGGGATAGCAAACTCTTAGGATTAACTAAAAACTAGGCCTGTCCCCCTTCAACTGGAAAGACCTGAAAAATTTACAAAACACAATAACCATTACCTTCTCTGAATAGTGCAAGAGCAGAGTAAAAAATAACTGGGTGAGACTCTGGACTTTCTGACTCCAACCCTCAAACACCTTGCAGACTTGGGCAAAAGCTAGAGAAGTAGAATCCTTTCTTGCAAGCAACAATCTAGAAATCACTTCCTACCAGTAATCCTTGCCTCTTAGTCTCCTCCTCTCAAGAGCCCACGCCACAAAACAAAATGATGCACCTGCTCCAAGCAAATCGGACCCTGATGTAGGACCCGATTGAACCGCACAGGGCTTCTGTACTGAATCTTATCAAATGTGCAAACCAAGGTCATCTTTGGGGCCACTAGAACCACACTTCCCTGATGTCTTTCTGTTCTGTGGGGCACCCTGCCTAGCAGTGGCCACGGCAGAAACACATGCAAAAGACAATGCTGAGGCCATGATCGAGAGAGAGCATCCAACCCTGGCTCTCTTCTGCGACTTGATGAACCAAGGTTGCTTTGGCATTGTTTGTTGTTGCCATCAAGTCCATCTGGGGTAGCCATAATCATGGAGAACACGGCATCTTCAAGCTGCCACTCTCTTTGGATCTGCCCAGCACCAGCTTTAATCCAAGCTGCATCACCTGCTCCTTGCAGCTCCTCACATGCGCCTGTGACCATCAGGTTTCCTCCTTCCTCGGATTCCTGGGACTCCGTCTTGACTCCTTTTTCCTTAAATCGGATTATAATGTCTGGTTTGACAGTGAGGGAGCCTGTTATGGGGAGAGATGGGTACAGTGAGGCCCACGTTCAGAGAGGTTTCTCAGGGTAAGTACTTCCTGATATTCGCAGGTGGATTCCCACCCCTTTTTAATGTCAGCAGTTAGTGAGGGGGTTTTTTCGTGTGATTTTCTGAACAAAGGTTCTTCCTCGCTTTGGATTTTAGAAACAGTGACCTATAAATGTTTAAATAAAATATTGGGAGCAATATTCAGCCGCTGAGCAGCTTGGCCAGTTAGTCGGCTAAATCTACCCAGCTATTTTAAAGTTAGCCTCCTGCCTGCCTCCAGAACACTCCCGACTTATGCACCTAAATTCTAGCCACATAATTCGTTATGTGGCTAGAATTTAGCTGCATAAATCTTTTAATATGCCTGTTTTGCCATTTAGACAGATAACGTTTGAGTTATCCATCTAAATTGCTTTTGTATATGGACCTCATTATAAAGTGGTCACACTATGTCCCACCAGTCTTCCTCTATCTCATTCTCTCCACCTTGTGCCAGGAGTCTCACATACAGGGTACATATAGGGAACTTTGAGCTGAGCTACATGCATTATAATACAAATAAGCTCATTAATATTAAACTATTTTACTATAAATTGCATTATATGCCATTATTTACATTAACCCACCAGTGATGTAAAAATGAACTACAGTGGCATTGTTGTGCTAAGCTTCCATGGCTAGATGAAGTCATACTGCCCTCCAACAATGCAGAAGCCCCTCCACACCCACCATCCTGGCAACACAGAGTACTTAACCCTATGACAGTATAGGCTGAAGGGCCATGCCCGCCTCCCTCCATGGGATCCCCACCATCAGGAGTACTCCCCATCAGGCAGTTTAATCCATCCGAAGAAGGGAAACAGACAATGAGTAAGAGAACAGTTGACAGCATCTTACCCCACGAGTGCCAAAATACAAAATGGCACCGGCTGACCTTAGTGAAGGTGACCAGGAGGAATCTGATACTCACCTGTTACAGTAGGGAGAATCTCTTCAGTCCTCTCTGATTCAGGAGGGTCCATGAAGGGCAGATCTTCCTCTTGTTTAACACTCAGTGAGAACACAGACGTTACGATCGGAAGGCCTGGGATGAGAAAACAAACCTGGCTAGAAGGAGTCACCCAGGACCTGCTAATGTTATATTAGGAAAGGGATTTTAAGTCTACAAATGTGATGTGAAAATGCAAGGCCCTTTAAATCCAGAACATTTACTTACTAATGGGGGGGTCCGTCATGTTTTCTTTTCCCTCCCACTCACAGGATTCAGTGAAATATTTCTCATCTTCCGTTTTAATCTTGAATATAACATCAGGATTAAGAATTGAATAACCTGTCAAGAGAAACATGAAATTATATTTTAAATGGCGAAATTACTTACCTGATAATTTTGTTTTCCTTAGTGTAGATAGATGGACTCAGGACCAATGGGTTATGCTCTCCTGCCAGCAGATGGAGACAGAGTCAGGTTTCAAAGCTGCCATCACCCTAGATATACCCATGCAGTGTCCTCAGCCCTTCAGTATTCTCTTCAAAAGCCATTGTAGACATACTATTGAAAAACTTTAATAAACGTGAATACAACTTAATAACTTGATTAAAATACTTGATTAAAAAACTGGTGACTGTAACTGTACTCAATCAAACATAAGTGCTGAATCCCAGCAATATTATAAGATACCCTGATCTAGGGATTGGACGACGGCTTACCTGTAACCTCATGGAATCAAGATTCACCTATGGGCGATTCCTTGGTACCGTTCATGGGCAGCCATGGGTGGGATGCTGAGTCCATCTGTCTACACTAAGGAAAACAAAATTATCAGGTAAGTAATTTCTCCATTTCCTTGCATGTAGCCAGATGGACTCAGGACCAATGGGATGTACAAAAGCTACTCCTGAACGGGGCAGGAGGCTGTCCATGGTCCAGTTAGCACTGCCCTCGCAAAGGCTGTCTCCTCTCGGGCCTGGATGTCCAGGCGATATAATCTGGAGAAGGTGTGTAAGGAGGACCACGTCACTACTCGGCAGATGTCAACAGGAGACAGTAGCTTAGCTTCCGCCCAGGATACTGCCTGGGTCCCAGTGGAATGAGCTTTAATCTGAAGGGGTAAAGACGTCCCTGCTTCTACATAAGCTGCCGTGATCACTTCCTTGATCCAGCGAGCTATGGTAGCTCGCAAAGCTGCTTCGCCTCATTTCTTTCCACCGTGAAGAACAAACAAGTGGCCCATCTTGTGCATCGGTTCTGAAAGTTCCAGATACCGTACTAAAAGCCTACTGACGTTTAAGTGGCGTAGGAGGCAGTAGTCTTTCGTGTCCTTGCGTTTATCTAGCACTGGTAAGGAAATGGACTGGTTCAGTGAAACTCCAAGACTACCTTTGGTAAGAAGAAAGGAACGGGGCGAAGCTGTAACATTCCTGGAGTCAACCAGAGGAATGGCTCCCACCATGACAGCGTCTGTAATTCAGAGATGCAACAAGCCAAGCATATCACCCCCAAGAATACAGTCTTCAGCGTTAACAAGCATAGAGACAGATTGTGCAGCAGCTGAAAGGAAGGCCCTGCTAAAAAGTCCAATACTAGATTGAGGTTCCATAGGGGGACTGGCCACTTTAAGGATGGTCGGAGGTGTTTAACCACTTTTAGAAAACAGGACAAGTCCGGATACATTGACAGGCGGGCTCCATTCACCTTGCCTCTTAAATAGGAGAGAGCCGCCACCTGGACCTTCAAGGAGTTGAGGGACAACCCTTTGTTCAGGCCATCCTGTAAAAATTCCAAAATCATGGGGATCTTGGTCGTCTGAGGGGGCACCCCACGTTCCTTGCACCAGGCCTCAAATATTCTCCAGATCTGCACGTACTCTGAGGACATCAAGAACTGCCGTGTGCAGAGTAAGGTGGCTATTACTGCCACCGAATAACCACGCTTCATCAGGCGAGCCCTCTCAAGGGCCAGACCATAAGACAAAATCGAGTTGGGTCCTCGTAAAGGATCAGACCTTGCTGGAGAAGGTCCCTGTGTAGGGTGAGGCATAGGGAGCTCTCCACCAGAAGCCTCTGCATGTCTGCATACCATGGGCATCTGGGCCAATTCTGGGCCACTAGAAGGACTAATCCTCTGTGGTATTTGATCTTGCAAATGATCTTGCCCAGCGGAGGCCAAGGAAGGAAGGCTACAGTAAGTCCTCCTCTGGCCAGGTCTGAACAAGAGTGTCGATCCCTTGGGAACGCTCATCTCTTCTGCGACTGAAGAATCGGGGGACTTTCGCATTGTGAGATGTGGCCAGTAGGTCAATGGATGGGAGGCCCCAGTGATCTACTAGGAGCTGGAAGGCTCTGGTCAACAACGCCCATTCCCCTGGATCCAGAATCTCCCTGCTGAGAAAGTCTGCTCTGACGTTGTCTTTTCCCGCGATGTGGGAGACCGTGATCCCTTGAAGATTTAGCTCTGCCCATTCCATAAGGGGGTCTATTTCCAGAGACACTTGGTGGCTTTTGGTTCCTCCCTGGCAGTTGATGTAGGCTACTGTTGTTGCGTTGTACGACATCACGAGGACTGCCTATCCCTGGAGCCTGTGGCTGAATTGAAGACACACTAATCTGACAGCTCGGGCTTCCAAGCAGTTTATGTTCCAGCGCACCTCTTCTTGGTCCATCGCCCCTGGGTTGTCAATTCCTGATAGTGAGCTTCCACCCTTGGAGGCTTGCGTCCATTGTGAGGACTAGCCAGTTCGGTGGAGACAGGTTTACACCCCTGCTTAGATGAACTTCCTGTAGCCATCACTGGAGCAGAGAACATACTTCCATCGGTAGGTAAAGGCGAATCAAGTAATCTTGAGACAGTGGGTTCCAATGTGACTGCAGGGAGCGTTGGAGTGGCCGCATGTGTGCCCTTGCGTTGACGCCATCAGGCTGAGGACCTGAAGATAGCTCCACACCCTGGGGCACATTGTGTTCGTCAGCTGACACACTTGGCACATCAGTTTCCTTATCCTTGAGGGAGGGAGGAAGACTTTGTCCTGCTTGGTGTCGAACCAGACTCCCAAGTACTCTAAGGACTGGGAGAGCTTGAGGCTGCTCTTGTCCATATTCACAACCCAATCGAGTTCTTGAAGTAGGGACCTGACCCTGCTGATCACATGGAGGATTTCTTCCAATGACTTTGCCTGGATCAGCCAGTCATCTAAGTAAGGGTGCACCAGGATCCTTTCTTTCCTCAGTGCCGCTGCCACGACCACCATAATTTTGGAAAATGTTCTGGGGGCGGTTGCCAGGCCGAAGAGCAGCGCCCAGAACTGATAATGTTGGCCCAGTACTGCAAAGCATAGGAAACGCTAGTGGTCTTGATGGATTGGAATATGAACGTAGGCCTCCGAGAGGTCCAGGGAGGTTAAGAACTCTCCCGGTTGTACGGCCATTATGACAGAGCGAAGAGTTTCCATGCGGAAGTGAATTATCCGCAGATGACGACTGATGTTCTTGGGGTCCAGGATGGGGCAAAACAAACCCTCCTTCTTGGGTATGATGGAATAACGCCCTGTATTTTCCTGGGTTGTAGGTACCGGAGTTATAGCCCTCAAACTAAGGAGCCTTATCAACGTAGATTCCACTGCCAGTTTCTTGTGCTGGGAGAGGCAAGGTGACATCATGAACATGTCCCAAGGGGTGCTGAGAAATTCCAGAGCGTATCCTCGTATAATATCCAGTACCCATTTGTCTGACATGATCTCAACCCACCTCTGATAGAAGAGGAATAGTCGACCCCCTATCTCCTTGTCCCGTGGATGGATCGGCAGAACTTCATTGGGAATTTCGGGCTGAGCCTGAACCCATCCCTCTTTTAGGTTGTTGGCTCAGAAAGGACTGAGACCTCCTCGAGATGTCTGAAATGACGAGTTTCTATAGGGCAGAAAGCACTGGGAGCCCCTGGTCCAACCCCTCATAGGTGAGGGGCACTGCAACCTCTTTTTCTTATCTTCCAGTAGCCGAGGCACTGGAGATTCACCCCACTTACTGGCTAACTTTTCCAATTCACTTCCGAATAGGGCATCTTTGTGATGTTTGCCTTAGAGGTCGCGTCCGCTGACCAATTTCACAGTCATAGTTGTCCTCTGGCCGCCACCACTGAAGCCACTTCTCTGGCTGAAGTACGAACTCAGTTGCTTGCATCCACTAGAAAGGCAATGTCGGGCTCCATCACCTCTCTGGAATGTGCCCCTGAGCCATCTGCCTCTCTTGAGAGAAGCAGGCATGAGCGAGCCACTAGGGCACAACAGGAAGCAATCTGAAGTGCCATTGCTGTCGTTTCAAAGGCTTGCTTAAGGATGGACTCTAACTGCCTATCATGTGCATCCTTCAAGGCCGCTCCTCCCTCCACTGGGATGGTTGCTCACTTCGAAATGGCGCAGAACAGGGCGTCCACTTTGGGGAAACGCAGGCGTTCTCTATCCATTGGGTTCAGAGGATAGAGGGCCTCCAATGTCAGACCTCCTTTAAAGCTGACTTCTGGGGCGTCCCATTCCAGGTCAATCAACTCCTGGATGGCTTCCAGCATCGGAAAATAGCAAGAGACTTTTTGCAGAGACACCAAGATGGGATTCTTCTTTGGTTTCGTCCAAGCCGGGGACTCCCAGAGATAATAATTTTTAAATTTTTTGGTACTATGAAATAAATGGAATACCTTCCTTTACTCTGTTTGTCTCAGGGAACCGGCGTTATAGCCCCAAGAAACCACTGTCACCACAGTCCACTATCACCTGGACTGCCACTCACTTGTGTGGGGCGTGAAAGGGGAGACGATGTAGACTTCTTGTACGAGTCAAGCAAAATCTAATGCATAGCCTTCTTTTTATCACACTTAGGACCCACTTGCCCATTGTAATTCTGGTCCACTCCTCGTAAAAGAGCCAAATGCCCCAACGGAAGAAGAGTGGACTAGCCTTGCCTCATTGTTAGGACTTGGAGCCCCCCCCCCCCCCCCGGTTCCCCGACTAGTGTTGGCTTCCATCCATCCTGCAAGGGCTACCCCCAGAACTGTGCTCTGCCTCTGAAACCCCGAAGGGCTCCTATGCTACTGAAATTTCTTATAATCCTGAAAACGCAAACAAGTCAGAAGAGACCTCTTTTCCCCTTTCAGCCTGTCCTCCGGCAATTTATGCCCTTTGGACTCTCCCAGATGTTTCACCAGCTGTTCTAAGTCCGCCCCAAACAAGAACTTACCCTTCAATGGCAGAGCACCCAACTGAGACTTGGACCACACATCAGCCGACCAATTCCTCAACCAAAGCAGTCACCTGGCCGACATCACAGATATCAAATTCCTGGAAGACATTCTGATCAGGTCATAAAAGGTGTCCGGAACATAGGCCACAGCCACCTCCAAGCACTCAGCCTGTTTTTTCTGAAGATGCTGATATAAGCTCCCTTGCCTGCAAGTGCTGGACCATGCTCTTTGCATAAAAATACTGCAGACCATAGCCCATATGCCCAATGCCGAGACCTCAAAAATCCTCTTGAGGTGGACTAACTTTCGGTCCTACACATCTTTCAGTGTGGCAGATCTGGGGTATGAACAGGAATATTCTTTTTTTTTTTTAAACAATCAGAGGACTTATAAAGAAATAAATCATTAGGAAGCAGCATATAAGTTCTATTTTACAGCACAGGACAGGAGCTTATGCTGAGCCTGCAGAAATGGTGTCTCACAGTGAGCTCTGGAGAGCCACAGTAGCTCCTATTAGACCTTGGATGAGATTAGGAGCTAGGCCCTAAATTTTAGGTGCCCATGGGACTTGACGCCTGGGATTTTTCCAGTCCTTAGACAATGTCAGCTTCTATCCTGCAATGTGTCTATGGTGGTAGATGATAGAAAATGCAGATTTACCCTGTGACCTGAGAATGCCGTGAATCTCCTTGATGACCTTCTTGTACATCTCTTTCTGCCATTCTCCCAGAATGTCCCACTCCACTTCCAAGAAATAAGCAGCGACGTCACTGAACGTGACCGATGCCTGGAACAGAAAACAGGACACCCTCAGCCCCTCTCCCTCCAGCTTCATTATAATGTGTGTGTAGTAAACTGTTATAGTGTATAGCATGAAGACAGTGATGTTCTCTTACATATCTGGCTAACTTTAGCCATATCAATTATCTGTGATATTCAATGAGACATGTCCCTCTGAATATGCATGATTAAAGTATCTGAATATAGTCAATTATGTTAAATGTTATCTAGCTACATTAAGCTTAATTCAAAAGAATATAGCCAGTTAAGTTGCCATACACTTTAAAAAAAAAAAGTCCCACATGGGCCTGCAACTTGCTGAGCCAACATTCTCCCAACCCCTCCAGATAATATTTAAAAATAAAAGTCTGATGAGTAAACTACCCTCCTATCTTTCCCCCACCTTGAGACGGCAAAATGTTCAAAATGTAAAATCACTTATCCTCTCCTCTCCCACCCCAATCCTAACCTTACGAACCACCTGAACCTGGGATCACAGTAGACTCATGACACGATCCTGGCAGCTTCAAACGTTGCTCACTCTCAGTGAGTGGACACTGAGCATTCCCTACACCACGCATTCACGCGGGATCTCTCTCCAGTTTTGTATCATAGAATTACGCTGAAATAAAAAATAGGAGCAACCCAACTCCGTGGGGTTGTGGGCAGGTTTCGTGAGGACTAACATCCTGCTGTCTTAGGAGAACACCTGTTATAGGTAAGCAACTCTGCTTTCTCACAGGACAAGCAGGATGGTAGTCCTCACACATGGGTGAATCCCTAGCTACAGGCTGCTCCCCAACACAAAAGGGGACCAACAAGCACCAACCAGGTGCCAACGGGCCCAACAACCACAGTGCTGCTGGTAACAGAGAGGGAGACAGCCTGAACCCAAACAATGGGCCCTAGGCAGGGAGAGTTGGGTTCTACACCTCAAAGAGATTCCAAAGGACAGACTGGCCAAACCTACTGTCACGTCGGCCATCCCTATCCAGACAGTAGTGAAATGTGATTGTGCAGAGAGAACTCCATGTCGCAGCCTTGCAGATCTCCACTGGAACTGCTCACAAGTGGGCCATAATTGGGTAGTGTCTGTTTGGCAATGGCAACGCCCAACCTATTTTTATCAAAAGAAACAAAAGTTGGCTGGACTGTCTATGGGCTTCTGTCCACTCCAGATAAAAGGCTAAGGCTCTTTTGCAATCCAAACTGTGCAGTGCTCATTCGCCTTGGTGCAAATGGGGCCTGGGAAAGAAATGTTGATAGGACAATTGACTGGTTAAGATGGAAGTCCGTCACCACCTTAGACAGGAACTTAGGGTGCATATGCAAGACCACCCAGTCATGATAAAACTTGGTATAAGGTGGATAAGTCATTAAGGCCTGGAGCTCACTGACCCTGCATGCTGAAGTGATTGCCACCAAGAATATGACCTTCCAGGTCAGGTACTTCAGGTCACAGGTGTGCAGCGGCTCAAAAGGAGCTTTCATCAGCTGAGCTAATACCACGTTGAGGTCCCAAGACATAGGGAAGGCTTCATTTGAAGCAGGCCCCGCATATAGCATACAAGTAGGGCTGTATAGAGATGAGCGTACGATCGACACCTTGGGATGTTGCAATTGCACTGAGATTAACTCTAATGGAGTTGGTTTTCAAGCCAGCCTCCGATAGGTGTAGAAGGTAGTCGAGCAGTTTTTGCATGGGGCAGAACAGATCCAGGGCCTTCTGCTCACACCACATGGAAAACCTCCTCCATTTCAGTCCGTAGGACTTTCTAGTGGAAGGCTTCTTGGAAGCCACCAAGATCCGAGACGCATCTTCTGAAAGATCAAGCAGCTGCAGGAATAACCTCTCAACTTCCAGGCTGTGAGCAACAGGGCCTGGAGGTTGGGATGCCGCAGCCTGCCCTGATCTTGCGTAATGAAGTCTGGGGAAGTCCCCAGATTGATCGGTTTCCGGATGGACAACTCCCAAAGGAGTGGAACCAAATCTGTCTCAGCCAATGAGGGGCTATAAGGATCATGGTCCTTGTGAAGCTTCAAGAGAGTCTTTGTAACTAGAGGAATCTGAGGATACATGTAAAGAAGACCCCTGCCCCAATGTAGGGCAAAGGCATCTGAGGCTGGTTTGCCGTCCAGCCTGTACAGGGAGCAGAACTGAATCACCTTCCTGTTACAGCGGGACGCAAACAAGTCCACCTCTGGGCTTCCCCAGAGGAGGAGGATCCGGTTCGCTGCCTCCCTGGTCCAGAGAGACCACTTGTGGGGTCTAAAGGCACGACTCAGCCTGTCCGCTATCACATTCTCCATTCCAGCTAGATAGATGGCCCGGACAGGGCCTAGGACCAAATCTGGACTGCTTCCCAACACAGGAGGTACGATCCTATGCCTCTCTGTTTGTTGACATACCACATGGCAACTTGGTTGTCTGTCTGTATCAGGACAATGTTGCTGGACAGCCGGTCTCTGAAAGCCCAAGGCATGTACCTGATCGCCCAGAGCTCCAGGAAGGTGATTTGACAACATGCTTCCTGGCGGACCATAAGCCCTGGGTGTGGAGCGGCTGGAGTCCCTCTACATGAACTCCCCACCCTAAGGTGGACACATCCGTGGTTAGGACAATTTGGGTAGGGGGATTTTAGAAAGATATTCCCCATTCCAAATTCGAGAGAGCCTGCCACCAGGATAAAGAGGCTCAAAGAGGCGGAGTGACTCGGATGGGCACTCCTCGCCGCTGGGTTGATTCAGGGGCATCACGGCAGAAGCTGGAACCTTCCTGAGCCCAGCAATGTGCATTTAGGGTGACCAGTGCTAATGCTTCCTTGCCAGTGCTGCTGATGTCGATGCCTCGGACTTCTTCAACCCGAAGATCTTCTCCATCTTATCGAGCCAAGCGCGATGTCCCTTAGGGGTCATCTGGGTGCACATACGGCAAACCCGGATGTCATGCGATGCCCCCAGGCAGAGGACGCACACCTCATGGGGGTCCATGATGGACATGGTCCTAGGACACTGGGGACACCAATGGAAACTGGAAGAGGCCATGACGAACGAAAGAAAAAGGGGAAAAAGGAAAGATGGTGACGGTGGGCATGCCGGTCGATGCCGGCAGGCACCGAGGCACCACTACCATGGGAGGGGGAACGGAAGCGAAAAGAGACCTACCGAACCGCCGAAAAACCTAACTGGTGAAACTAGAGGGAACGGATTGGTGAATTTACATGAAAAACCCGAACAGGATGGTGAAAAGTTTTCTTAGGCAATTTCCAACAAGAAAAGCCATGAGCTCACTCTCTCATGAGGCGAAAGCTCCATGTGAAAAAAAAACAGACTGAAGAGGGACCCCACATGGATTAGGGCATGCTGGGCATGCTCAGACAAAGTTCCAGAAACTTTGACAAAAGTTTTCCATGTCAGGCTCCATCCAATGATGTCACCCATGTGTGAGGACTACCATCCTGCTTGTCTTAGGAGAATGAAGGCACCTAATTGTAGGAGGTTAATACCATTCCTAAGTCTTTGCACTTATATTCATTCTTTTTAAGGTGCTTTATTTAGGCGCCTTGTATGGCTGATTACAGGGGCTTAAATAATTAAGGTGCCGTAAATCAGCTGTTTTTCCCATAACGAGCTCCTTCATAATCAAACCTGACATTCTAATCTGATTCAAGGAATAGGGAATGAGGATTGAGCAGGAAGTATTTTATTACAAAGGAATATTTTGCTCACCGCTCCTCCCTCCAGTTGGTCATGGACATGAGGCTCTTCCATTTTCAAGATCTCTGCTGCGGGGTTGGGATTATAACCTTGGCTGCCTGGTAGAAAATGGGAAAATGGATTTACTATATTGTATTTATAATTCTGGAAAACTCTTGGTAGCGTATATGAATTAAACATCAGTAACCATACATTAATAACACAATTAAAAGCATTACACAAATGGAGAAATGTAATCTTGCCTGTTAATTTCCTTTCCTCGAATCCTACTACATCAGTTCAGATATGTGGGTTTCTTCCCTCTTACCAGCAGACGCAGACAGAAGACACATCTTTTCCATAACATCATTACTGGTACCTACTGTGGTACAACTCAGGCAAAAACCAGTATTCATATAAAAAGCCATCGAAGTCGAAACTAAGAACTAATCCCAAAACATTCTCATCTAAACCCAGGGGTGATGTTGTATTGAGATTAAAATTCCAATAATGTTCATGCCAATTGAATATCATTTTCCCCCCTCCCCAGGAGAGGCATACTCTGCTCTAAGACAGACCACTGGAGATGATCAAAAGAGCAATTTAAGTAATGCAATGTTTTAGTGAAGTTTCCTTTTTAAGCATATTTATGCAGCTCAGGTGTTCAATAAGTCAGGTCGCTTGGTATGACCTATACACTAATGGACAGGAAAACCATATAGACTTAACGTGAAGTGCAATCTGTGAAATTCTTTCAATCAATAACAAAGCTAGAAGAAGGATGCCAAGGTATTGGCACATAGATCTTTCTTCCCACAAGAATAATGTCCTTCCCGGTATAAAACAGGTGTGGGTTCTGATGGGAATTCCTGTACTATATCATTTTAATATTTTGACTCCTTTGATAGGCAATGTGGGGACTTTCAGGAAAGAGACAGTGAATATTTTGTGGCACACGTTCTGAAATGTTCACCGATTTTATTATAATATCTATTTTTGAAATTGATGGATACATCTGTCTTTATTAGATATACCGATCTCCCATGACATCGTGCATTGGGAGTGCTTCTTTTTCGCACTATTTTTTTTTTTGTTTTGCAAATTGCAGTTTGTTCCCTCGTCGTTTGCCAATTGTGAGCAGAGCCCTACAGAAACCTTCAAACAGAGATCTTTCACTTCGAAATACTGGTCCAGTGTCGACTGATTCTGAGGCAGTCTCCAGCAACCAAAGAAGACAAGCTGTTATTTTGAGACTTTTAAAAAGGAAAATTGCTTCTTACCTGCTAATTTTCGTTCCTGAAGTAGATGGAGGCAGAGAACAAAACTTTGAAGCACTGCTACATAACCAAATGTGCCACCGGCAATCCCTCAGTATTGACCTGTATCCAAGCCAAGATGTCTACCCTAACAAACCCTAATAAACCTTGGGCGAACAGAGACAAAGTTGGAGCCCTCTGCAAACTAGGCCCCCTTGATTTAACACAAACATATACCAAACTATGTCGAGTTTTCATTACTCTGATTATAACAAATGCCAGCTCAATCAGCTTAGCAAGATCCAGAAGCGAGAAAGTCTTTCATCAGATGGGGACCCTGTGGCACCCCAGAATGAAGGGCCTTGCCTGTCTGACTTGCTCTCCACTTTCATCAGGTACTGCCCCCCCTCCCCAGGAGCTCACCTCATCCAAATTAGGGAAACTAACACTAGAAGCAAGAGAGAGGATGGCAGACCGTTACCCCCATCAGTGCTGAAATACAAAATGGCACCGGCTGACCTTAGTAAAGGTATCCAGGAGGAATCTGATACTTGCTTGTTACTGGAGAGTGATTCTCTTCGGTTGTCTCCGATTCAGGAGGATCCATGAAGGGCAGCTCTTCCTCTTGTTTAACGCTCCGTGAGAACACAGACGTTACGATGGGAAGGCCTGGGATGAGAAAACAAAATGAACAGCAAACAACTCACAAGTTATCTGTCAAAATGCCAACTCTACAATACCCCCCCCCCCCCCACCCAAACACAATTCCACCTAAGTTTAGCCAGATAAATTATACAGCTTAAACTTAGCCAAATTATGTAGGGGCGTAATGTAGGAAGGAGTTAAGTTAACTGAATAAGTGATGGGGCTAACTCTGATATTCAAAGTCAGCCACATAACTTATCCAACGAATTCTGGCCATGCAGTAGAGTAGCCCTAAAGATTGCTGGCTAAAACTTGTTCTGCCGGTGCAGCCATGCTCAACGTGGACTCTGGAATACCTTGCCGCTTTTGCCGCACGTGCACACTGTTCCTTCCTGCACCCGCAACACCACCAAGCACCTCAAATGGCAAGCAGGGAAACAGTTCCTCAGCACCATGGAGCCAACACCCAGTCTCCTCCACAGGCAGAGAAGCTGCTGAAAAACCACATCGCTGAGGTCCTCAAGCTGCTAGGTTAGCTCCTCTTTTGGAACCCCATACTGCACAGATTCCTCTAACTAGTTCTTGTTCTTTTTTTTAATTTTTTCTCCTCTGAGAAGGCTGACACTTCAAACATGCGCTTCAATTAAATTTCCAACTTGCAGTCCTGGACATCCTTCAGTGCGGTAGACCCCGTCACCAGAATCATAGTCTTCTTGGTCACCACTGAGACCGCCGCATCCACCTTAGGTGTTTTAAGGCAGTCCAAATTCTCTTCTAATAATGGGTAAAGCTTCACCATCGCCTTCCCGACCTTCAAGACCACCTCCAGGAAGTCCAGCTGAGGAACTTCTGAATCTTCTTGGGAATGGGGAAAGCACTAGGGGGACCCCTGCAGACCATCCAGGACTGGATTGACGCCCTTGTTATCCGATTTCTCCTGAGCTAACTTCATCCACAACTCATCCAACCTGGGGGATGAGAGGCCAAAGCTCCTCCTTTTTAAAAAGGTGGACCATCCGAGGGTTATCTCCGTCAGCCTCAATCTTCTCAACAAGATCCGGATCGTCCTTGCCCACATCGGGATCTGGGTTCTGATCCCCATTTGGGTCCATGTCCAGATCCACTGCTGGGGTGGACGCCACATCCTCTTGCAGCTTGTTTAAGTCATCCAGGTCCCTGGTGTCAAGAACAGTGCCACGCAACCCCAGATTCTTGCCAGCACGCCCAGAGAAACCTGCTGAAGCCAGCCGAGGTCTCTTGGACAGCCCTGAGGTCCTCTCCTTGGGTCTCCGCTCACCTGCCTTCCTAACCAGGAAGGCCTCGTGCATGAGTAGGACGAACTCGGGGAAAAAACCCGTGGGCCCTCAAACATTCGCTCAGGACCACTGGACTCTGAATCTGCCCCCTCCTCGAGC
Organism: Rhinatrema bivittatum; assembly: GCF_901001135.1. Lineage (NCBI taxonomy): Eukaryota > Metazoa > Chordata > Amphibia > Gymnophiona > Rhinatrematidae > Rhinatrema > Rhinatrema bivittatum. The sequence continues at coordinate 16,889,439 of NC_042633.1, read as the reverse complement.
TCACGCCCCACTGGAGAGAGGAGGAGGGGAGTCGCCAGCCGGCCGGAGCCCCCTGGCTGCAATCCCCCTCGGGAGCAGAGGAAGCGAGAACCCCCACCTTAGCCCCTGCCGTGGACCCCACAGAGTGAGAGGCCCTTCTGGCCTTCAGACCTTAGCAGAGGATCCCCCCCCCTGCTGTGCACAGAGATAGGGAATTCAAACGGGTTGACCAAAGCTCGCAGGCTTCAATGCGTGGCTTTTCTGCCATTGGTCTCAAATACACTTGCACTGCCGCACACCCATGCTCCACAGCAAGGTAGGCCGCACAACGTGGCCGCCAAGCCATGCCACCGCGCCAACAGAACGGGCGCACGGCAACAACAGTGGCGCGAACACAGTGCGCACCAAAAAAAAAACAGCTCACAGAGAAAAGCCGCGGCGCACGGAAAAACTCTCCCCCGCCGGGGAAATTACAGCAAGCCTGTGTCGGCACACACCACTCCCACCCCGACCCCGGCAGCTTCAGAGGTCAGCCACCCCTGGCACTGCTCCACAGTCCAGTTCTCCTGGCTATAATCCTCTCAGTCACTGATACTTTTTTTTTTTTTAAACTAAACTTAAATAACAAAAAAAGACAATAAGCACCCCACAAGGGATACTTCCCTGAGACAGCCAGCAGCGGACAGGAGGGGACAAGAGGGGACCTTGGGGCATGAAGAGGGAGCCAGTCCCCTGGCTATCATGGGCCCCGGAGCTAGCAGGCTGCAACAGCCAAGGGTATCCAAACCCCCCCCCCCCCCCCATTCACCTGGCTGAACCCGAGGGATGGCCCACCAAGGAACCTGGCACCTCGGGGAACGGATCCAACTCTCCAAACTCCAGAATCAATCAGGACTGCAGGATTGCACCTCTACCATCTGCTGGAGACAGAAAAATACTGAGGGACTGCAGGTAGCACTCTCTGTTATGTAGCAGTGCCTCAGAGTTTTTGTTTTCTGCCTCCATATACTGATAGGGATGCATAAACCCACTTGACTGGACTGATCTGGGTATGTTCAGGAACCAGAAATTTTGACTTTTAATCTTTTCTTTCTCTCCAGACTGCAGGTTTTACACCATCTGCTGGAGACAGAGAAATACTGAGGGACTGCAGGTGCCACACTGGGTTATGTACAGTGTCAGTGAAACTTTCTCTGTCTCCATCTGCTGGCAGGCAAGCAAAACCTAGGAGTCTGGATTGATCTGGGTACATACTGGGAACCAACTAACTTTGCAATCTAGCCAGTGACTGAATATTGATCTCAAAACATGACTAGAAGGATTCAACAAGGACCTACTAATGTTATATTAGGGAATGGATTTTAAATCTCCAAAGGTTTGATATTAATGCCCCATCTCCTGTGATCTGAAAATGCAAAGCCCTTTAAATTGCAAACATTTACTTACTAATGGGGGGGTCCTTCATGTTTTCCTTCCCCTCCCTCTCACTAAGAATGGCTAAGGAGACTGGCTGTTTTCTTTTTTAATTCTTAGCCCTAGAAATCTCACAAAATATCTCTCTTTCAGGTTTCAATTTCAAATCTACCCCTTTCTAACAGACAAGGCACAATCTTTTGCAAATATAAAACCTTATCATATTAAGCAGAGGTACATAAAATAAAAATTCAGAACATAAAATTTCAATTTGAAATCTGCCCTTTTCTAACAGACAAGGCACAACTTTTGTACATAGAATGCCTTATCACATTTAAGCAAAAGTAAATAACAAAATAAAATTGCACTTAGTTTCAAGCAAGGCTCTGGCTCATGAAGATCCCAGCTCCAAAAAGATTCAGTTTCCCCAGCACATGAGGCTGTGGCAAACCAAATCCAATTAGCCCCACCCACACTAAGAATGGCTAAGGAGACTGGCTGTTTTGTTTTTTAATTCTTAGCCGTAGAAATCTCACAAAATATCTTTCTTTCAAGTTTCAATTTCAAATCTGCCCCTTTCTAACAGACAAGGCACAATCTTTTGCAAATATAAAGCATTATCACATTAAGCATAGATAGATAAAATAAAATTGCACTTAGTTTCAGCAAGGCTCTGGCTCACGATGACCCCAGCTCCAAAAAGTTTCAGTTTCCCCAGCACATGAAACTTTGGCAAACCAAATTCAATTAGCCCTACCCACACTAACAATGGCTAAGTAGACTGGCTGTTTGTTTTCTTTTTTAATTCTTAGCCCTAGAAAGCTCACAAAATATCTTTCTTTCAGGTTTCAGTTTCAAATCTGCCCCTTTCTAACAGACAAGGCACAATCTTTTGCAAATATAAAGCATTATTACATTAAACATAGGTAAATAGCAAAATAAAATTGCACTTAGTTTCAGCAGGGCCCTGGCTCATGAAGATCCCAGCTCCAAAAAGATTCAGTTTCCCCAGCACATGAGGCTGTGGCAAACCAAATCCAATTAGCCCCACCCACTAAGAATGGCTAACTAGACTGGCTGTTCTTTTTTAATACCTACCCCTAGAGAGCTCACAAAATAGCTCTTTCAGGTTTCAATTTCAAATCTACCCCTTTCTAACAGACAAGGCACAATCTTTTGCAAATATAAAACCTTATCACATTAAGCATAGGTACATAAAATAAAATTGTAAATAGTTTCTGCAAGGCTCTGGCTCATGAATATCACAGCTCCAAAAAGATTTCAGTTTCCCCAGCACATGAGGCTGTGGCAAACCAAATCCAATTAGCCCCACCCACAGTAACAATGGCTAAGTAGACTGGCTGTTCTTTTTTAATACCTACCCCTAGAGAGCTCACAAAATAGCTCTTTCAGGTTTCAATTTCAAATCTGCCCTTTTCTAACAGACAAGGCACAACCTTTTGTACATAGAATCCCTTATCACATTTAAGCAAAAGTAAATAACAAAATTAAATTGCACTTAGTTTCAGCAGGGCTCTGGCTCATGAAGATCCCAGCTCCAAAAAGATTCAGTTTCCCCAGCACATGAGGCTGTGGCAAACCAAATCCAATTAGCCCCACCCACACTAACAATGGCTAAGTAGACTGGCTGTGCTTTTGTAATTCTTAGCCCTAGAAATCTCTCAAAATAGCTCTCTTTTAGGTTTCAATTTCAAATCTGCCCCTTTCTAACAGACAAGGCACAATCTTTTGCAAATATAAAACCTTATCACATAAAATAAAATTGTAAATATTTTCAGCAAGGCTCTGGCTCATGAATATCCCTGCTCCAAAAAGATTTCAATTTCCCCAGCACATGAGGCTGTGGCAAACCAAATCCAATTAGCCCCATCCACTAAGAATGGCTAAGGAGACTGGCTGTTTTGTTTTTTAATTCTTAGCCCTAGAAATCTCTTAAAATAGCTCTCTTTCAGGTTTCAATTTCAGATCTTCCCCTTTCTAACAGACAAGGCACAATCTTTTGCAAATATAAAGCATTATCACATTAAGCATAGATAGATAAAATAAAATTGCACTTAGTTTCAGCAAGGCTCTGGCTCACGAAGATCCCAGCTCCAAAAAGTTTCAGTTTCCCCAGCACATGAAACTGTGGCAAACCAAATTCTATTAGCCCCACCCACACTAACAATGGCTAAGTAGACTAGCTGTTTGGTTTTAATTCTTAGCCCTAGAAATCTCTCAAAATAGCTCTCTTTCAGGTTTCAATTTCAAATCTGCCCCTTTCTAACAGACAAGGCACAATCTTTTGCAAATATAAAACCTTATCACATTAAGCATAGGTACATAAAATAAAATTGTAAATAGTTTCAGCAAGGCTCTGGCTCATGAATATCCCAGCTCCAAAAAGGTTTCAGTTTCCCCAGCACATGAGGCTGTGGCAAACCAAATCCAATTAGCCCCACCCACTAAGAATGGCTAAGGAGACTGGCTGTTTTCTTTTTTAATTCTTAGCCCTAGAAATCTCTCAAAATAGCTCTCTTTCAGGTTTCAGTTTCAAATCTGCCCCTTTCTAACAGACAAGGCACAATCTTTTGCAAATATAAAGCATTATTACATTAAACATAGGTAAATAGCAAAATAAAATTGCACTTAGTTTCAGCAGGGCTCTGGCTCATGAAGATCCCAGCTCCAAAAAGATTCAGTTTCCCCAGCACATGAGGCTGTGGCAAACCAAATCCAATTAGCCCCACCCACAGTAAGAATGGCTAAGGAGACTGGCTGTTTTGTTTTTTAATACCTACCCCTAGAGAGCTCACAAAATAGCTCTTTCAGGTTTCAATTTCAAATCTACCCCTTTCTAACAGACAAGGCACAATCTTTTGCAAATATAAAACCTTATCACATTAAGCATAGGTACATAAAATAAAATTGTAAATAGTTTCTGCAAGGCTCTGGCTCATGAATATCACAGCTCCAAAAAGATTTCAGTTTCCCCAGCACATGAGGCTGTGGCAAACCAAATCCAATTAGCCCCACCCACAGTAACAATGGCTAAGTAGACTGGCTGTTTTCTTTTTTAATTCTTAGCCCTAGAAATCTCACAAAATAGCTCTCTTTCAGGTTTCAATTTCAAATCTACCCCTTTCTAACAGACAAGGCACAATCTTTTGCAAATATAAAACCTTATCACATTAAGCATAGGTACATAAAATAAAATTGTAAATAGTTTCTGCAAGGCTCTGGCTCATGAATATCACAGCTCCAAAAAGATTTCAGTTTCCCCAGCACATGAGGCTGTGGCAAACCAAATCCAATTAGCCCCACCCACACTAACAATGGCTAAGTAGACTGGCTGTGCTTTTGTAATTCTTAGCCCTAGAAGGCTCACAAAATAGCTATTTCAGGTTTCAATTTCAAATCTACCCCTTTCTAACAGACAAGGCACAATCTTTTGCAAATATAAAACCTTATCACATTAAGCATAGGTACATAAAATAAAATTGTAAATAGTTTCTGCAAGGCTCTGGCTCATGAATATCACAGCTCCAAAAAGATTTCAGTTTCCCCAGCACATGAGGCTGTGGCAAACCAAATCCAATTAGCCCCACCCACAGTAACAATGGCTAAGTAGACTGGCTGTTTTCTTTTTTAATTCTTAGCCCTAGAAATCTCACAAAATAGCTCTCTTTCAGGTTTCAATTTCAAATCTACCCCTTTCTAACAGACAAGGCACAATCTTTTGCAAATATAAAACCTTATCACATTAAGCATAGGTACATAAAATAAAATTGTAAATAGTTTCTGCAAGGCTCTGGCTCATGAAGATCCCAGCTCCAAAAAGATTTCAGTTTCCCCAGCACATGAGGCTGTGGCAAACCAAATCCAATTAGCCCCACCCACACTAACAATGGCTAAGTAGACTGGCTGTGCTTTTGTAATTCTTAGCCCTAGAAGGCTCACAAAATAGCTATTTCAGGTTTCAATTTCAAATCTGCCCCTGACAGACAAGGCGCAATCTTTTGCAAATATAAAGCCCTATTACATTAATCACAGGTAAATAATAAAATAAACTTGTACTTACTTTTAGCAGGGTTCAGTCTCATGAAGATCCCAGCTCCAAAAACATTCAGTTTCCTCAGGACATGATGTTGCGCCGGAGGTGGACCCTTAGGCCGAGGTGGGGTTGGCACTACCTATTGGAGGTATCCTACGGGTCCCCACTGTCGACAGGTGGAGTGGGTAAAGGGTGGAGGCCAGCTGGTGCTTCAGCAATACCAGCTCTCATTCCCCATGGGTTGAGCCTTTGGGTACCGGGGCCGGCTGGTATTAGGTGGGCTTCCGTATATCGTCGTCGATGGAAGGATCGAGAGGTCAGCCCAGTGGTGGTAACAGTAGAATGAAGAAGTCTGTACTGGACAAGGCAGAGTCCCGGAGACTGGCGCCAAGGTAACCAAAGTCAGACAGGAGGTGCCCGAGCAAGAACAGGCCAAAGCCTGAATAGGCCAAGTCCAGGACGTAGACTTAAGAAACGTCGTAGGGAAAGCTGAAGTCAGGTCCGGTGGAAATCAGGAAGCAGTGGCATAGGTAGAGCTGAGGTCCGGTCTTGGAGAGAGTCAACGGCGTAGTCATGCAAAGCAGAGGTCATGTCCGAGAAAGCAATACAAGTGTAGGTTAGGAATCAGGAACAAGGAAACCAGGAACAGGAGTCAGTGAGGATCAGGAACCAGGACCATAGGAGAATCACCAGTAGGCAACGAGTACACAACCAGCGTGGAGACCTCTTACAAAGGCAAGCCTCAGGAGTGGAGCCCGGACTTAAGTAATGGAATTCTGCTGATGTCAACATCCGGGGCTGCGGCCAAGTTTCCGCCGTGGGCCCTTCATAAGACTCAATGGTACGCATGCACCAAGGGTGGGGCATATTGCTGGACGGCAGCGTCTATCCGCGGGCCACATGGAGAGGCCCGACTCGGAGCACAGGGATCTGCAGCGGAGTCAGAGGCAGCAGGGGCGGCCCGAGGACGGAGCCGGCAGCCCAAACGCCGCCATGGAGGAGAAAGCAGGCACTGGATTCATCTGAGAGAGGTGAGGGGGCCAGGCTGCGGGTCTGCCGAGGCTAGCACGCATAATACATGAGAGAGTGGGAAACCCAATCCAATTAGCCCCACCCACACTAACAATGGCTAAGTAGACTGGCTGTTCTTTTTTAATACCTACCCCTAGAGAGCTCACAAAATAGCTCTTTCAGGTTTCAATTTCAAATCTACCCCTTTCTAAAAGACAAGGCACAACCTTTTGTACATAGAATGCCTTATCACATTTAAGCAAAAGTAAATAACAAAATAAAATTGTAAATAGTTTCAGCAAGGCTCTGGCTCATGAAGATCCCAGCTCCAAAAAGTTTCAGTTTCCCCAGCACATGAAACAGTGGCAAACCAAATCCAATTAGCCCCATCCACTAAGAATGGCTGAGGAGACTGGCTGTTTTCTTTTTTAATTCTTAGCCCTAGAAATCTCACAAAATATCTCTCTTTCAGGTTTCAATTTCAAATCTACCCCTTTCTAACAGACAAGGCACAATCTTTGCAAATATAAAGCATTATTACATTAAACATAGGTAAATAGCAAAATAAAATTGCACTTAGTTTCAGCAGGGCTCTGGCTCATGAAGATCCCAGCTCCAAAAAGATTCAGTTTCCCCAGCACATGAGGCTGTGGCAAACCAAATCCAATTAGCCCCACCCACAGTAACAATGGCTAAGTAGACTGGCTGTTCTTTTTTAATACCTACCCCTAGAGAGCTCACAAAATAGCTCTTTCAGGTTTCAATTTCACATCTACCCCTTTCTAAAAGACAAGGCACAACCTTTTGTACATAGAATGCCTTATCACATTTAAGCAAAAGTAAATAACAAAATAAAATTGTAAATAGTTTCAGCAAGGCTCTGGCTCATGAAGATCCCAGCTCCAAAAAGTTTCAGTTTCCCCAGCACATGAAACAGTGGCAAACCAAATCCAATTAGCCCCATCCACTAAGAATGGCTAAGTAGACTGGCTGTGCTTTTTTAATTCTTAGCTCTAGAAATCTCATAAAATATCTCTCTTTCAGGTTTCAATTTCAAATCTGCCCTTTTCTAACAGACAAGGCACAACCTTTTGTACATAGAATGCCTTATCACATTTAAGCAAAAGTAAATAACAAAATTAAATTGCACTTAGTTTCAGCAGGGCTCTGGCTCATGAAGATCCCAGCTCCAAAAAGATTCAGTTTCCCCAGCACATGAGGCTGTGGCAAACCAAATCCAATTAGCCCCACCCACAGTAACAATGGCTAAGTAGACTGGCTGTGCTTTTGTAATTCTTAGCCCTAGAAGGCTTACAAAATAGCTATTTCAGGTTTCAATTTCAAATCTGCCCCTGACAGACAAGGCGCAATCTTTTGCAAATAGAAAGCACTATTACATTAATCACAGGTAAATAATAAAATAAACTTGTACTTACTTTTAGCAGGGTTCCGTCTCATGAAGATCCCAGCTCCAAAAACATTCAGTTTCCTCAGGACATGATGTTGCGCCGGAGGTGGACCCTTAGGCCGAGGTGGGGTTGACACTACCTATAGGAGGTATCCTACGGGTCCCCACTGTCGACAGGCGGAGTGGGTAAAGGGTGGAGGCCAGCTGGTGCTTCAGCAATACCAGCTCTCATTCCCCATGGGTTGAGCCTTTGGGTACCGGGGCCGGCTGGTCTTAGGTGGGCTTCCGTATATCGTCGTCGATGGAAGGATCGAGAGGTCAGCCCAGTGGTGGTAACAGTAGAATGAAGAAGTCTGTACTGGACAAGGCAGAGTCCTGGAGACTGGCGCCAAGGTAACCAAAGTCAGACAGGGGGCGCCCGAGCAAGAACAGGCCAAAGCCTGAATAGGCCAAGGCCAGGACATAGACTGAAGAAGTGTCATAGGGCAAACTGACGTCAGGGCCGGTGGCAATCAGGAAGCAGTGGCAAGGCAAAGCTGAGGTCCGGACCTGGAGAGAGTCAACAGCGTGGTCAGGCAAAGCAGAAGTCCGGGCTTGGAGAGAGTCAACGACTGGTCAGGCAAAGCAGAAGTCCGGGCTTGGAGAGAGTCAATAGCATGGGCAAGCAATGCAGAGGTCCAGGCTTGGAGAGAGTCAACGGCGTAGTCAGGCGAAGCAGAGGTCCAGGCATGGAGAGAGTCAACGGCGTGGTCAGGCAAAGCAGAGGTTGTGTCCTAGAAGGCAATCCAAGTATAGCTTAGGAATCAGGAACGAGGAAACTAGGAACAGGAGTCAGTGAGGATCAGGAACCAGGAACAAAGGAGAATCACCAGTAGGCAACGAGTACACGATCAGCGTGGAGACCTCTTACAAAGGCAAGCCTTAGGAGCTGAGCCTGGCCTTAAGTACCGGGATTCCTCTGACATCAACATCCGGGGACGCGGCCAAGTTCCCGCCGCGGGCCCTTCATAAGACTCAATGGTGCGCTCGTGCGCGCCAAGGGAGAGATGCAGCGCTGGACGGAGGCGTCTCTCCGCGGGCAACGCGGAGAGACGCCGGGGGCGGCCCGAAGACAGAGCCAGCGACCAACTGCTGCCATGGATGAGGAACCAGGCACTGGATTTGTCTGAGAGAGGTGAGGGGGCCAGGCCACGGGTCTCCTGCGGCCGGCACGCGTAATACATGAGACTGTTGGAAACCCAATCCAATTATCCCCACCCCCACTAACAACTGCTTAGGAGACTGGCTGTTCTTTTTTAATTCTTAGCCCTAGAAAGCTCACAGAGAATTGAGGTCTGGAATGGTGAGGAGCCATGATTCCTCCCACAAAGGAGTAGATTGAAGCATCTGTAAAAAGTGGGAGGAGTCTCTAATATATGATTGATTACAAGGAATCAATGGACGAGGAAAAAAATCTATGTATTCAGAAAGAGGTTCCAAATTAGAGACAACAGGTCATCCCGGTGGTTTGGTTAGCGATTTGTGTATTTTGGGGACCAGATAAATAAGTATATGAGGGTATGGTTCTAGGAAAAAATCATTTGGTTAGAAGCTTCTTCTTGAGGCCATCATTTAAAATGGATGTAATATCAACTTGAATTTCTATTCTTGGATCTCCTTCTAGAAGTGTATAAAAATTGACATCAGATAGTTGTTGCATGGCCTCTGTTATAATCAGAAAAATCTTGAATGACAATTCTGCCACCTTTGTCCGCTGGCCTGAGAACTGTAGAATTATTTGAACCTAAGGTACGGATCACTTGCTTTTCTCCTGATGACAAATTTTGAGGGAGAAGGACCTGGAGGTGTCCACTTTGGGTATATATCTCTATCTCTGGGTGAATACTGTAATTGCATGACACAGTTTGGTGAGAAGAGACGGTGGCAGCCACTTGATTAAGATTAAACCTCTGGCTCGTCATTTCTATCCAGGACCCTCCTAGGTGGAGGCATTGCAGGTGCCCATCTTCTCTGCCAGCCTGTGCCCTCCTGGAGAGGAGGAGACCCAGCTTCTGATTAGAAGCATCGGAGAAGGAAACCCATGGGCAGAGTTTGGGGGAAAGGGCACCATGAGTATGGATGTCACACTGGAAAGGAGGGAAAGGGAGGGAATGCAAAACTCTCTCTCCCTGTCCCCCTCCCTCCAACTCAGATTGCCTCGCGTCCTTTCCAGCCCAGGTAGGCTGTGGCTTAGATACCTACGAGGTGCAGGCCCAGATGGCTCCCCTCTCCCATGCTATGTGATAGCTAAAGCACTGACTACAATCTGCCCTCCCACAAGAATGAGCCTGTGAAAAATAACACATACCTGCACATCATACTCATTATTTTAATTCTGCTGTCACTGCCAGTCACATTTCTGCCCTCTCGGGCCAATGTAATAAAACCGGCAAACGTTTAGCGCCGATTTGTAATACCGTGCATGTTAAAAACACATGGTCCCGGTCAATGCTAGAAACTAACTGTATGCAAATCAAACCGGCACTAAAGATCCAAGGTAAGCCCAACAAGCGCACCAAAAGTGGCGTATGGAACTGACACGCAGAAAACCGTGCTAAAATGGTGGTAGAAATCAGTGCCAGAGGGAGAACTGCTGCAGTGCTCCCTATTGGCTGACAGAGGTGCCCCAGGCTGATGTGTGGTGTGACTGGTGGTGCACAGATGTCAGTCTGTTTCCTTGGCCACGCCTCCTCGCCTCTCCCAGGGCCATTTTGTCAGCGCTGGGTGGTTCTTGGTGGTGCCTTTTGTGCTCCTTGTTTTTCCCTTGCTGTTTCCCATCCTTTAGTCTTTTTTCTTTGTTCTTGAGTGCATCCGATTGTTGGTCCGTGACTATCTGGCAGTCCGTCTGTCTACTTTTGTGTTTAGGTTCCTCAAAGAGTGGAGTGGGTGTTTGTGGCTGTGGAGGGAATGGAGCATGCCTGAAGGGGTGTGGATGAGTGTGACAGGAGGGCGAGTGGGGACAGAGAGGAGAGGAGGTGTATGAGTTGGTGTAGGCAGGGAAGGGAGATGGGACGGGAGGAGAGTGGCATGCATTAGCTAGAGGGGGCAGTTGGGGGGAGGAGAACAGAAAGTGGGTGGAGTGGTCGGAGCAGGGAGGGAAGGTTATGGTTCTCAGGTGGGCATTAGAGAGGTAAAGCCTCTCCCCTGTGCCAGTTTTGTTGTAGAGAAAATAAAGAGACAGACTATCTCAGTCTTATATGAAGTCTCTCATTTATATGTTTTATGCTACAGCCTAGCGCAGCATCTTTTTCTGGGCCCACAGCAGTGATGTTTCTCACAGGGCCCTGGAGAGCCATAGCAGCTCCTTTTGGATGACATCAGAAGCCAGGACCTATATTTTAGGTGCCCACAGGACTTGGCGCCTGGGATTTTTCCAGGCCTTATAAACTGTCAGCTTCATTCTGCAATGTATCGATGGGTGGCAGGTGATAGAAAATGCAGATTTATCCCGTGACGTGAGGATGCTGTGAATCTCCTTGATGACCTTCCTGTACAGCTCTTTCTGCCATTCTCCCAGGACGTCCCACTCCGCTTCCCAGAAATAAGCAGCGACGTCCCTGAACGTGACCGATGCCTGGAACAGCAAACAGGACACCCTCAGCCAGCCCCTCTCCCTCCAGCTTCATTATACTGTGCATGTAATAACTAACTTTCTTTTCTTTTTAATCATTGTCTTGCTTCATGAAATACCCCAAGATTCTTGTCCTGTATGTTTGTAAGCTCTATTAAGCAGGGACTGTCTTTTTTGTATGTTTGTAAGGCACTGCGCATATTGTGTAGCACTACAGAAATGTTAAGTAGTATTAGTAATAAACTATTACATGGCCTCTGTCAGTGAGATCAGTTCTCTAGTAAATCATAGATTCAGGAGGGCTCTGTTCTCTTAAATTTCCAATATTTTGTAGAGATTTATCTGATTTCTGGCTGATTCTGCAGTTGGAAGGGGGAAAATCGCCACTCTTTGTGTTGATGGGATGATGGATGAGGCAGCAGCAGAATCTGAATAGAAGCTGATGGGTTGGTGTTTGAAGACAGGAAAATGGAGGGTACTCGGGCCAGAACTGGGGAGGGGAGAGAGAGAATATGTCTGAGCGAGAGTAAGCATGTATGAGATTGGGGTAGATTTTAAAAGGTTGCGCGCAGGCGTACATGTGCGTGCGCTACCCGGCGCGCGCACATGTACGCCCAATTTTATAACATGTGCGCGCATGTTATAAAATCCTGGGTCGGCGCGTGCAAGAGGGTGCACAATTGTGCACCTTGCGCGCGCCGAGCCACGCTGCCTTCCCCCGTTCCCTTCCCCCTAGCCTGACCTTCCCACCCCTTCCCCTAACCTTTCCACCCCTCAGCCCTACTCTAACCCCCTCCCTGACCTTTATTTTACCTTTTGCACCTGCCTCTGGGTAGGCGCAAGTTGCGCATGTCGGCCGACTGTCGGCGCGCGATCCCCGGCACAGCGGCAAATATGGCCGCTGTGCCTGGAGGCTGACCCCGCCCACTCTCCGCCCCTTTAGTAAAGCCCCGGGACTTACATGCGTCCCGGGGCTATACATGGGTCACCAGGCCTTTTGAAAATAGGCCCGGCGCCTGTAACCTTTTTAAAATCCGGCCCATTGTGTCCATATCTGTGAGAATGTGTATGAGTGTACGCATGTGTGAAAGTGAATGTGTTCACATGGGTGCATATACATGTGTGAGAGTGGGAGTGAGTTCATATGTGTACGTATGTGAGAGTCTGCATGCACCCACTCCACCCTGCTAATCTTTCCAGCTTTTGTTTTAAGCTTCCAAGTCCTCTATTCCTTGTTGATTGTAACTTTGACTTATTCTTATTTTTTGTTATGTATAGTTTACCTAAATTGTTACTTCAGTTATACCCTTGTTAAATGTAAACCGATCCGATATGGGTATTTACTATGAAGGTCGGTATAAAAAACTGTTAAATAAATAAATACATAAATAAATAAATAAATAATCTCAGCTGATCCCAGGGATGGAAAGAGCTTTGCAATGTGAAGAGGGAAGGCTGAAAGAAAAACATGTTCTGTCAAGTTCTGGTGCCCTGACTAGAAGAAGTTGAGAAGGATTTCTTACCTGAGCAGAAGCCAAGGCAAACAGGTCCCACCTGTTTTCCCTCTGAATTCTGCAACTGTCAGGATGGACTCAGGCTGGAGCTTTCCTTCTGCAGATTTGGGGTTGAGGCTTGCAGGGATTTCCAGTCCTTTTATTCAGCCTTTTCTGCTGGCAGTCTGTTTAAGCCGGTGGGGGTCACTAGGAAAGAAAAAAGCAGCAGCGCATGCGCACACTGAAGTCATGCGGGTGGGGGGGAAAGTGTCCAGCTCCTTATGAGTTGCAAACCTCACTTATTTCCCGCGTTTGGGCTTTTTTTTTTTTTTTTTTTTAAATTCACTGGTTGCCTATTATTGGGCGCTTTTTCCTGTCAATCGCATTTTTTTTGGGCTTGGTGGGCGGTCCTTGTGCCCAGCTATCCCTGTGATTGGCTGCTGCTGCTGCTGCAGCTGCCGATGAGGCCTGTCCACCATCAGAGGGGCACGTGGGCAGACAGCACTGACGGCAAGCAACGGTGTGTGGTGACCAAAGAAGATTTTATGCCGCGGGGTAGGCTCGCAGGCCGAAGGGAGTGAAGCAGTCAACTGGCAACAATCAAAAAGAAGAGGTACCTGGAGGGGGAGCAATGAGTGTGCTGGGAGGTGGAACGAGTTTGAGGGGGCCAGTCACGTGCTTGGAGGGGGTGAGGAATGAGTGTGGGGGGGGTCAGTCACGTGCTTGGAGGGGGCAGGGAGGGGCAATGAGTTTGAGGGGCCAGTCACATGCTTGGAGGAGGTGAGGAATGAGTGGGGGGGGGCAGTCACGTGCTTGGAGGGGGGTGAGGAATGAGGGGGGGGGAGCAGAGATGTGCTTGGGGAGGGGGGGCAGTCACATGCTTGGAGGGGGCAGGGAGGGGGAATGAGTTTGAGGGGGCCAGTCATGTGCTTGGAGGGGGTGAGGAATGAGTGTGGGGGGGGCAGTCACGTGCTTGGAGGGGGTGAGGAATGAGGGGGGGGGGAGCAAAGATGTGCTTGGAGAGGGTGGGGAGGGGGGCAGTCATGCTTGGAGGGGGCAGGGAGGGGCAATGAGTTTGAGGGGGCCAGTCACATGCTTGGAGGGGGTGAGGAATGAGTGTGGGGGGGGAGCAGAGATGTGCTTGGGGAGGGGGGCAGTCACATGCTTGGAGGGGGCAGGGAGGGGGAATGAGTTTGAGGGGGCCAGTCATGTGCTTGGAGGGGGTGAGGAATCAGTGGGGGGGGCAGAGATGTGCTTGGAGGGGGTGGGGAGGGAGAATGAGTGTGAGGGGGGCCAGACGTGCTGGGGGGGGCATTTTTTTATTTTTTTCACTTTGAAGGAGCTACAGATTTCAGTGGTTGAGACTGGAGTGGTGGGGCACCAGTCAACCATACAACTGGCCTGCATGGAAGGGGTGGCTAGATAGAAGCCATTACTGAATAATAAATTATGAGTTTGGAAATTTACTTTTAGCACATACTATCTGGAACAATCTGTGTAATGTCATGTAATCCACAAAAATACAATTGCAAGTCACTGTATTGCCTCCATTACACTCACAAAAGTATTTTAAAGTGTTCTCTGTGTATACATACCTTCTAATAAAAGTAGTTTTAATCTTGTGTGTTTTGGGCTTGTTTTTTCTGCAGATAGTGCTTGTTCTTTCATGATTACCTGGCAACCCTGACTGGATCTGCAGAGATAGCGCATGGGTGCCGCAGGGTGTCTGAGACAGAAGGAGCAAGGCAGGCAAGGCACCTATGAACTTGTAATTTTTCAGTTCTTTGGGGAAATCATAAAGGATATCAAAATGTAACCCCAGTGATGCTTGAACCCAGATGTCGGTTCCAGAGGCTATATCTATGTATGCACGTCATGGTTTGTTTACTACACCTCTTAATTGAATGTATAATCTAACAGTCTTTATTGTAGTCACAGGTCAGATTAGACATCACTGAACATATAGCCATTATTATGAAACTATGTCACCGAGCTTATCAGGCACCTCCATTACTAATAATAGGAACAGAGGCATGTACAATTTACTATATGTGCCCCTATGTAAACCGTTGTGATGGTAATATACTGAACGACGGTATAGAAAAGATGTTAAATAAATAAATATCTCACACTTTTATTTATTTATTTTATTTATAAATAAATAAATCTCACACTTTTATTTATTTAAAAACAGTTGTGCACAGCTTTTCTTTGTGCAAACTCTACTGCCAATGCAGCAAGGAGGTGTGCACACAAACGTGCATATAGGTTAGTGCCCTCTCATTCAATTTCCATGCTAATGACGGCATTAGCCATTAACCTCCCCACCCCCAATGCAGAGAGGTGCACTGGTTTACCTTGTGTTTTCTTTTTAGCACCGGAAACTTCTAGTCTAAGGTGGAGTACAGTTTCCAGGGCTAGTATTAGGGTTGCTAACTCACCTGATTTTTCTGCACTATACAGATTTTTGGGGCATTGCTTGGAAAAAAAGATGGAGGGCTAAAATGTTTGGAAAGGTCCTGATTTTGGCCCTCCAGCTGCAGGTTAGCATCCAGACTAGCCAGCCCATAATGGTCTTTTTTTCTGCCGTCATATTTTGGTGTTTCCCCTGCAATGACACAATACAGTGGGCGATTGGCTAGCTGCTCTATTTTCACTTGGGGCCATTTTCAAAATATTGGGATTTTGAAACGGGACGTTCCACGTGTTCCTAGGGCATATAAACAATACCTTGCAAACGCCTACAGTGTGTGCGCACTCGCAGCACTGCGTGTAAATATTAAAGGGAAAAAAGGAATGGGGTAGGGGGTGTACTGGGTGGCGGTTCCGAAGTTTGCACGCAAGGTGCTATTCTGCGACTGGCCTGGGTGCGTCCATTACCGAACGTTTTCCGTAGGCCTTTATGCCTGCTGATTTAAAAGGCGAATTTTCAGAAGGCTCCGCCTATAAAATGAACACTTCAGCGCGTAAAACAGCATGTCCTCATGGATGTGGCATTTAAAAAGTCCACACGTACGTGCGTAAGTAAGCAGCCATGAGTAAACGTGTGTGTGTGAGAGAGAGGGTCGTTCCCAGGTGGGGCCAACATTTCCTTGTATAAGTTCCCATTTTGGATCCTGCAAAACCAATGTCTGCTACCTGCTAATTAGCTGGTGTGAGAATAAAAGCCTTTATTCCCAAATATGGACTGAGTAAGGGGTGTGAGTACACGGGGGGAATTCAGGCAGAAGAACCAGGAGGGTCCCGATGACCGGAGATGGACTGGGTGAACTGGTAGACTAATTGGTAAAACTGGTCATTTCTTGCCACGCGCAGGTTGCAAAATCTCCCGACTTGCACGCATAAAACCCGACTTGGGGGGGGGGGGAGGATAAATGCATGTAACTTGCACAGATAAATTGTCCACAAGTACATTTTTAAAGTTAGACGCATAAATATGCAAATATAGCCGTTGCGCACTACTTATCTGGATAAAAATATGATTTATCCAGCCACATCTTGAAATTGGCACTTATCTGGATAAGTTCCAACTTATCACTACTTATATGATATCTTCTCTTCAGAAGAAGTAAGTGCAGAAGAAAAAAAAGTAGGAACGGGTTGTAGGTAGGAATGGTAGTTAGGGGGGATAGGAACTGGGGTAGGCCCGGTGTCGCCGCCCGTATATATATATTTTTTAAAATCCCCCGTACATGCGTGCGCCGTTATAAAAATCGGGCACCCGTGCATGTGGGAATCGTATTTTATAACATGCGTGCGTGTTATAAAATCGCTGCGTCCCTGTGCACGCGCGCGTTTTTGAAAGTCTACCCTATAGTGTATATGGATTTTCAGAAAGTGTTTGACAAGGTGCCGCATAAGCGACTCCTCAGGACATTGGGAGATCATGCGATTTGAGGCAATATCCTAGTGTGATTGGGAACAGGATAAAAGTCAGGAAACAGAGCGTAAGAATAAATGGTCACTTATCCGAAAAGAGCAAAGGTGGTTGCCCCAGGCATCTGTACTGGAACCTGTACAATGTAGCATATTCAGAAATGATCTTGAGAAAGGAATGACCAGCGAGGTGACCATATTTATAGATGACACAAATTGTTTCAATGCGTTAAAGTAGCAGAGGATTATGAAGAACTGCAGCAAATTCAGCTCAAAAGTCTGACATGCTATCTAAATGAGCCCATTGAAGAATTGAACACAGCTGTATTTTATTTATTTAGTGAGTTTTATACACTGTCATTCAGAATGGTCAAAATAACGCCATCATAACGGTTTACAAAATATAAGGTTACAGGGATGAGGGGGGTTCAACAGGGTTTCAAGATATAACTGTTATTAAGCAAGGGGATAACATGTGTAATGTTAAAGAACATTTATAGAAACATAGATGTGATGAATTTCATTTCTTGAAGGAGGATTGGAATGTGAAGTAATTTTGTTGTTCAGTGGGTGAGTTGGTATGCTTTGTTGAATAACCAAGTTTTTAGATCTTTTTTGAAGGTTTTTAGGTTTTCTTGAGTTCTAAGCTCAGTTGGTAGTGAGTTCCAAAGTTTTGGGCTACCAAGGGAGATTGCTCTATTTTGGGTTGAGGTGAGTTGATTTGAGTGTGTTGGTGGTGTTTTTAGGAGTCCCTTATTTGCTGATCTAAGGTTTCTGCTTGGTGTATGTAGTTGTATATGGGGACTTAGCCAATTTTCTTGTTTTTCGTATATAATTTTATGTAAGAAGGATAGGACTGTACTGGCATATTGGGCGTATCAGTCCATCATCTGAGAACTAGCCACAATGGCACAGCACTATCTTCTTTCATGCCCAGTGACCATGTGTTTTCAATAACAGGGAACATCGTGAGTCCTCATCCTTCACAGCTGCTGCCACACTTCATGGAAAAGCAGGTCTTTCTGAAATGCAGCCTGCCTTTGCTTGGGTTTCCTATTTTTCCATGTGGGTAGCAAAAGGATTGACAGCATCTTGGAGGCCTTGCTGCTACTTTGCCTGCTATGCCCTGATACCACCACAGGAGCCTTACTGTTAATGCTCTGCCAGCCTGCCATGTCCATGATACCGCCACAGGGACTTTACTGCTAATGCTCTCCCACCCTGCCATGCCCCTGATACCACCCCATGACCTAATGCTCTGCCAGCCTGCCATGTCCATGATACTGCCACAGGGACTTTACTGCTAATGCTGTCCCACCCTGCCATGCCCCTGATACCACCCCATGACCTAATGCTCTGCCAACCTGCCATGTCCATGATACTGCCACAGGGACTTTACTGCTAATGCTGTCCCACCCTGCCATGCCCCTGATACCACCCCATGACCTAATGCTCTGCCAACCTGCCATGTCCGTGATACTGCCACAGGGACTTTACTGCTAATGCTCTCCCACCCTGCCATGCCCCTGATACCACCCCATGACCTAATGCTCTGCCAGCCTGCCATACCCGATACCACAGGAACCTTACTGCTACTGTGCTGCCAGCTAGCCATGTCCCTAATACCATCACAGGGACCTTACTGTTAATGCTCTGCCTGCCATGGCTATTATGTATGAGCATGGGAATTTTTGGGCCTCTGTGTTTGCTGCTGTTTGTTTCTTGGTTTATTTTTTCCCAGGAAAGAAAAATATATTTTAAAAAGTCTCCTCCCCCATCCACCTATTGTATGTCTTTTTGTTTTGTTCTAACCCCTCTACCATGATCCTAGCCTGGTTTTTCCACCTGGTTTGTTGCCTGGTTCCATCAAGGTATTTTGCTGCCAGAACAAAATTGTGACCAAAGACAAGATCCAGGTTATTACTACCACAGCACCTGTTCTAAAGTGCTGCTTTTTCTTCTACCTGGCCACAGTCCCAGCCTGGCTCTCCCATGCTCTTTGTTTGTGGATTATAGTGGGGTGGAGTGTCCACAAAAAACCCTCAGTATGAAGGAAGAAATACAGGCAGAACAGAAATAAGGCAAATAAACTATTTGCATGTTGTAAATGGGATAACAGTTTTATTCAGCCAGCCCATTTTACAAGAAATCTAGATCAAGTTCAAGCACATAGGGGCGGATTTTCAAAGGGTTATGTGTGTATATTGCGCTTGTAACCCCGAAAGCCTGCTCCTGTATGCGCCGAGCCTGTTTTGATTAGGCTTGGCGACGCACACAAGCCCCGGGACGTGCGTATGTCCCGGGGCTCGAAAAAAGAGGTGGAGGCGTGGCCAGAGGCCTCCGTAGGCCCGCTAGGCAGGCGCAACTTAAATAATAAAGGTGGGGGATTTAGGTAGGGCTGGGGGGCGGGTTAGATAGGGGAAGGTGGGGGGGTGAAAAGAAAGTTCCCTCTGAGGCCGCTCCGATTTCGGAGCGGCTTCGGAGGGAACGGGGAAAGCCATCAGGGCTCCCCTAGGGCTCGGCGTGCACAAGTGGGCACCCCCTTGCGCACACCGACCCCGGATTTTATAACATACGCGCGACTGTGCGCATGTTATAAAATCGGGCATAGGTTACAAAATCTGGCCCACAATGTAATAAAAGCTTTTTTAAATTAACCTCATAACTCCTAGGGAGCTTCACTGGGGAGAAACCTATTAGATGTTCTGAATGTGGTATAACAGCTACATTTGGAAAGGCCATTTCACCAGAAAATCAAAATTCCCCCCAGCAGATCGACTTCAAACAGGGAATGTAAGAAAAGCGTATGCTAAGAAAATGATACTTATCATAGTTCATTCTCTTGTACTGAATCTGACAATTGGCAGGTGTGCTTCATCAGAATGACTGGCATCTCCCGTGCCACTCTGCCTTGCTGCTATACCCTTAATGCTACACCTGGGGGGTGCTTGTGCTACTCAGCCTTGCCGTGATGCCCAGACTTTACACCTTCAGGTTCTTTCTGACCCTCTGCCTTGCTGCTATACCCTTTATTCTACACCTGGGGGGTGCTTGTGCTCCTCAGCCTTGCTGTGATGCTCAGACTTTACACCTTGAGGTTCTTTCTGATCCTCTGCCTTGCTGCTATACCCTTTATGCTACACCTGGGGGGTGCTTGTGCTATTCAGCCTTGCCGTGATGCTCAGACGTTACACCTTGAGGTTCTTTCTGACCCTCTGCCTTGCTGCTATACCCTTAATGCTACACCTGGGGGGTGCTTGTGCTACTCAGCCTTGCCGTGATGCCCAGACTTTACAACGTGAGGTTCTTTCTGACCCTCTGCCTTGCTGCTATACCCTTTATGCTACACCTGGGAGGTGCTTGTGCTACTCAGCCTTGC
Source organism: Rhinatrema bivittatum (assembly GCF_901001135.1). Lineage (NCBI taxonomy): Eukaryota > Metazoa > Chordata > Amphibia > Gymnophiona > Rhinatrematidae > Rhinatrema > Rhinatrema bivittatum. Next base: position 16,869,216 of record NC_042633.1, on the reverse strand, counting down.
CGTGATGCTCAGACTTTACAACTTGAGGTTCTTTCTGACCCTCTGCCTTGCTGCTATACCCTTAATGCTACACCTGGGGGGTGCTTGTGCTATTCAGCCTTGCCGTGATGCTCAGACTTTACACCTTGAGGTTCTTTCTGACCCTCTGCCTTGCTGCCATAGCCCAGTCCTTGCTTCTTGAGGTGCTCCTGTAATTCTGGGGCTGCTTTGCACCTCTGATATTGCTTTGGTGTCCTGATACCACTGTTTTTGCTGTTTTGCCCCTTTATCAGTGCCTTGGGGTTTTCTCTACCACTTCTTCTACATTCGTGCCCCCTTCAAGGTAGCTTACAATGCTGATGCCACTTTGCCTCTGGTGCTGCCATCAAGGGCTCATACCATAATTGCTGGTGCCCTCTTTTAGAGCCTTGGGGTGTTCTTCCCACACTTTCGTCTTTGCTCCTCTGACTATGTCATGGAGAGCTCCTGTCAATGCTGATACCCCTTTGCCCATTTCCAGAAACTGAGGCTGTTAATGCCACTTTCGAGGTACCTTGAAGTTCTTTTCCCCTTCTGATGATTTCTTCTCACAGGTTTCCTGAGAACTGATGAGAGAACACCAATTCTGGAACCCAAATACACTATAATGCTTCCCCCATTGACTTTATCGGCACATGAAAAAACAAATAGAACATATATTTGTTCATTTCAATTTTTAAAATTAATGAAATTAATTTGGATCTCCATGAAATGAATGGAAAAAACAAAACATTTCTCAGATCTGCACATTCCTAATGTTTATGGCATGATATTTAAGTTTTACTAGCGGAAAAAGGTATATAAATGAACAAGTTTAGATGAGCTATTCCTGAATAGATAATACTACATGAATAAGGTGTTCACGCCTGGCTTTTAGCATGGCACAGGCTTTTTCCACGTCCTAACTTCATGCAATACTTGGCATTCATAATCCATGGACCCCTAATTTCAGAAAGTATATCCAGAAACAGGTTTTAAAAAGAGTGCTACTGAGAAGGGAAATCTTTTCTTACACTTATAAAAAGTATTCATTTCTGTATCTCCAAATCTGAAGTCTCAATTGGATCATGGCGGTGTCCTGCAAGCATGTACTGCTCTCTGCCACTGCTGCTCCATCATCAAAAGAGACCCTAAGTACCCTCACCCGCGGCCATCAAAAGAGGCCCACCGACACTAGCACATCATCAAAAGAGGCGCACCGACACTAGCACATCATCAAAAGAGGCGCACCGACACTAGCACATCATCAAGAGGTGCACCGACACTAGCACATCATCAAAAGAGGCGCACCGACACTAGCACATCATCAAGAGGTGCACCGACACTAGCACATCATCAAAAGAGGCGCACCGACACTAGCACATCATCAAGAGGTGCACCGACACTAGCACATCATCAAAAGAGGCGCACCGACACTAGCACATCATCAAGAGGTGCACCAACACTAGCACATCATCAAAAGAGGCGCACCGACACTAGCACATCATCAAAAGAGGCGCACCGACACTAGCACATCATCAAGAGGTGCACCAACACTAGCACATCATCAAAAGAGGCGCACCGACACTAGCACATCATCAAAAGAGGCCCACCGACACTAGCACATCATCAAAAGAGGTGCACCGATGTGCGCAAGAACAGGCCTATGATGATGACATCATGTTGTTTAGCTTTGGGGGGGCCGGACATAATGGCAACTGGAAAAAGTTATTGTGGGCCCAAAAAAATCATATCATCGGGCCAGTTCTGCCCCATGGACCTTAGTTTGCCTACCCCTGTCTTTAGTATTTGCATTGTGCCAGACGGCCGCCTTCTGGAGTTCATGGGGGGTCATTTTTATGGGCAGCAGATCGAGGAGCACTTAGTCATTTTTCTTATTCGGACCATAGAGTTGGGACTATGTCGGCCCTATTTTCTTAAGTACCAAGACTGCATGTCTTGGTACTTAAGGTTCTTTGCTTTCTCCATATGATTCAGAGTATTTCCTGGGTACTGACACCGCCATCCTAAATGCCATTCTTGTGGTTTTCTCCTTCACCATGACAGCTGATTTCTAGCATCACATTTCCTGTCCCAGGTGATGGCAACGTCTTTATTCTCTTCTCTTCTTTTGGGTTGAGCTCCCAGTGTTTGGTTCCTCAATGTTATAATGTTTACGCAGCATCCAATGAATAAGCCCTGCCACCTCGTCGTGCCTTTCTGACATCAGCACATCCCATCCAGCGATGAGACGTGTATCTCTTTCCCGCAGAATCTGCATTTGGCCCTTTTACCGGTCTTTTCTATGCTGGTTGAGAACCATCTTGTCTGTGATCCTCTCTCATGAGCTGCAGAGAGCTACTCCAGATACCACGTGGGGTATCTGGAGTAGCTCTCTGCACTTCCCCTTATATTTGTGCTTCTGCCAATTATCTTTCCTTGCTTGCTGGTCTAATCCTTTAAAGAGTTTTTTGTTTTGCTAATTCTGTAGCTTCTTTTCCTTCATGTGCTGGTGGATTTTCAGTCATTCCTTCTACTTGTTGGAACAATTGTCCAAGCTTAAGGACTGAGACTGATGATGCTCACTTGCTTTTGTATTTCTTCTGTACTGTTTGAGCATTTGGATCTGTTGATACCATTAAGGACGCCTGCAGGCCTATTATGGTAGCTCTATAGGTGTAATCACTTTCTATAACACTCATACCACCTTCAGCTCGAGGGATGTGTAATCTTGGTACTCAGTGGTTCTGATAGTTTATGGTTGTGCTCCCCGAGTTTGGTATAGCGATATTATAATCATTGCATGGTTTCCAGTGAATAAGCCTCGCTACCCTGTTGTGCCTTTCTGTATACAGGCCTTCTGACGTCAGCACATCACATCCAGTGACGAGATATGTAACAGGTTCCAGTTCACTTCCGCAGAATCACTTATCCATGTTACCCGTCTTTTCTATGCTGGCCGTGAACTACCTTGTCCATAGTCTACTGTCCTGTGCTGCAATTATCAATTTCTCATTCAGTGTGGATTCTTTCATGTATTCTTAGGTCAGATATCATACAGAAGCTTTTATCACACTGAGCATTTATATAAAAACTGTTTATTGAAGGAAACAAAAACAATTCACAAGTCACACATTTCGACAAACACCGTAACAACTAGCATGGTTTAGAAATGAAAACAATATGACTTTTTTCAATAAACCCCATGGTTTAACTTTAAAATAAGTGAAAAGAAGCACTAAGTGACTGTTACCTTCTCCTCCCCAGCCTACTGCTGAACGACTCGCTCGGGTAAGGAAAAGGTACAAATCCCTTAACGCCCAGAGGGAAAAGCATGTGTTTCATGCATGGTGCCATCTCTGACATCCCCAACCCAGTAGTTAATGATCAGACTCTAGCAAACAACAATAAACTCCAGCAATTTTCAGTATTGTAAAAAGAAAGCACAAAGAGATCTCAGCTAGTCTGAGAAATGTTGTCACATTGTGAAAAAGCCTGCATCTTTGATGCTCAATCTTCTGGGGCACCTGAAAACCTGAAACTGATAGCAATTTAGGGTTACTTTCCAAACTTTCCCAAAACCGACAGAAGTCTAATGTTGCATTATGAGACTTTCAAAGCAAATGCCATACAGCGCTTGATATGTAGCCCCCCTTGATAAATCCGGAGAGAGCCTCCATCCATTAGGAAATCCTGTTACTCAATCTTCTGGGGCATCCAAGACAGTGGCAACCAAAGGGTGACTGAAATCACAACAGTTTAAGGATAGTTGCCGAAAAATACATCCAACAGTGCAGTTCAATACTATACTCCACAGGAGGACCAGTGCAGTATTATGAAACTTAAAAAGCAAATGTCCCACAGCGCTTAATACATAGGAACTGGTACTCACAACAGCTGCTTCCTCTGCCACATTGTAGACTATAATCTTTAGCACAGTACTTGGGTTTTTCCCCCCAGTTTTTCCTCAGAAGCCTATGCGTCAACTGGAGAATGGAGCCAAGTGACTACCCCATTAAGGGGTGACCTGCAGCTTCGCTGGGTAAATCAGCATACATTGAATATTTAAAGAATGAAACAGGCTGGAGTAAATTCTTGCTGCAATACTGCTCATTTAGTCGAGCAATCCTGAAAAACGAGAATCCGCTTATTATCATGGAGCAGCTCTTTCCCTTTGCATACAGCTTGCATGATAGCCATTGTGTGGAGCAAAATTTAACAAGCGAGCTACTGCTATATGCGGTCTGGGTCCCGCCTCCAGCTTACGACCCCAGCTGATGAGCACACTCTACCTATAGCCTACCCCAGTCTGTAGAGAGGCTTAACTTATGTGGCAGTCAGGCCTCGAGAAAACTTTGTAACTCAGAAGCACAAGTTGTTTTCCTAGGACTGATTTTCAAGGTCCTTCAGCTTGTCTTCAAATTTTTCTATTTGCCCCTTCATCGTGCCCAGGCCTGCCATCCACTGTGCTACCTCGGTAACTTCCTGAAAGAAGATAAGGTTCCTGTCATCTCTTTCATTTTATCATAAAATCTTTCAAATTTTATCTCCAGTGCTATCACTACCGCAGTGGTAAGATCCACGATCACAGCTTTGCTTAGCAGGGAGATTTCAGAGTCAGATGACCCCTTCATCATCTTGGGATATGTCAGCCTACTATTCTCCTTATCCTCCTTTATTTTTTTTTGTGAGACAGGAGGACATTATATAATGAGTATTCCTTTACGGGATGGACACAATTTGAGGGAGTGAAAAGAAGTCCCATTACTTTTGAACGTAGAAGAAAAATAGCTATTTAGGGTAGGTGGAATGGGGCAGCACCCAAAGCAGCACGATTGCACGTCTTGCCCAGCTCACAGCATCACGTTATCCTCATTCTGAACATTTAAATGGTCTATCTTCCTTGTGATTTATCTCATAGCATTGCAGGTGGTTTTTCTGACTGAAGCATTTATCACGTTTAGAACATGTAAATGGTTTCTCTTCTGTATCATTTCATGTACTCACAGGTTGCTTTTGCATTTGAAATATTTATCATATGCCAAACACTGAAATGGCTTTTCTTGGGGCATTTTCTCCAAATGTATTTATTTTGCGCATACCTTGTGTCACGGTTTTGCCTGGTGCGCAGTCTTCCCTCCACCAGTCCTCAGCAAGCCTTGCTCACTACCTTGCCAGTTACCTCCTCACTGGTCCTACTATGCCCAAGCCTCAGCCCTAATTAACCCAGCCTGATTAATACCTCAGTGCCTCTTCATTGAGTCACCTCGGCTCTCTGACCTGGCCTACCCTTTTGGACTCCGGGCCTTCTGCCTTGCCTAGCGGCCTCCAGGTCTCCTACCTAGCTGCTTCCGGGCTTTCGGACTTGTGGCCTCTGGGCCTTCTGTGGTTTCTCTTCTGTCTTGTCCTTGCCCTGCCTCATGTCCTGTCCTTTTCCGGTCCAGTCCTTGTTCTGTCCTGCCCTTGTCCGCTCTTCATCCTGCCCAGTACGGTTCAGTCCTTGTCTGTTTCCCTGGCCTTGCCCTTGTCCTTAGTCCGGCCCCCAGCCTGTTCTCTGTATTCTGACCCCAGCCTGTGCTTTGGGTCCAGCCCTCAGCCAGTACCTGCCTCCAGCCTGTGCCTGCCTTGCCTCGCCAACCCAGTACCTGACCTCAGCTCCCAGCTTGCATAGAAGCTCCCAGTCCGTGTCTGTGTCACAATACTCCACAGAAGACAAGTCCTACCAGCTCCCAGAACCCAAGGCTTAACCTGCGGGGGAGAGGGTTGGATAGGCAGAAGACCAGCTTCAGTCCTGTCCTGCAATCCTGTACTGCCGCTGTGGGGGTGCTCCCTGACTCCAGGCTGCCAGTCCATGACACCTTGAAAGGAATGAAGCTCATTTGTAAGCCATGCCATGTTGAGGATTATCTCAGTTTCTCAAATTTACTGCTAATGCCCTTCTTAGTGCTTGAATTGTATCAAAGAGAGCCTCCTTCTGGCGTTCATAGGGTGTAATCTTAATAGGCAACAGATCAAGATGCACTTGAAAATTCTTCTTAATCAGACCAGTGGCACCCAATCTATTTGGGACTATTTCTGTATCTTTCTGTCACATTTTCTTCTTCTCTGATTGCATTGCTTGGTACTTAAGGATCTTTGCTTTCTCCATATAATCCACAGAATAATCACTGGGTACTGCGACTTCTATCAGCAATGCCGTTCTTGTGTTTTTCTCCTTCGCCACAATATCTGGTTTTCGCGCATCGATCTTACTGTCTGTGATGTCCCAGATGATCACAACTTTCTCCACTATTCTATTAGGGTTGTGGTCCCAATGTTTGTTTGGCACATCAATGTTATAATGTTTACACAGCTTCCAATGAATAAACTGTGCTTCCTTGTTGTGCTTCTCTTAATACAGGCCTTCTGACATCTGGTCTGATTTTTTGAACCGGTAGATGTAGTGTACTTGGATTTTCAGAAGGCGTTTGACAAAGTCCCTCATGAGAGGCTTCTAGGAAAAGTAAAAAGTCAAGGGATAGGTGGCGATGTCTTTCGTGGATTACAAACTGGCTAAAAGACAGGAAACAGAGAGTAGGATTAAATGGACAATTTTCTCAGTGGAAGGGAGAGGGCAGTGGAGTGCCTGAGGGATCTGTACTTGGACCGGTGCTTTTCAATATATTTATAAATGATCTGGAAAGAAATACGACGAGTGAGATAATCAAATTTGCAGATGATACAAAATTGTTCAGAGTAGTTAAATCACAAGCAGATTGTGATACATTACAGGAGGACCTTGCAAGACTGGAAGATTCGGCATCGAAATGACAGATGAAATTTAATGTGGATAAGTGCAAGATGATGCATATAGGGAAAAATAACTCTTGCTGTAGTTACACAATGTTAGGTTCCATATTAGGTGATACCACCCAAGAAAGAGATCTAGGCGTCATAGTGGATAAAACATTGAAATCGTCGGTTCAGTGTGCTACAGCAGTCAAAAAAGCAAACAAACAGAATGTTGGGAATTATTAGAAAGGGAATGGTTAATAAAATGGAAAATGTCCTAATGCCTCTATATCGCTCCATGGTGAGACCGCACCTGGAATACTGTGTACAGTTCTGGTCACCGCATCTCAAAAAAGATATAGTTGCACTGGAGAAAGTGCAGAGAAGGGCGACCAAAATGATAAGGGGAATGGAACAGCTCCCCTATGAGGAAAGACTAAAGAGGTTAGGACTTTTCAGCTTGGAGAAGAGACGGCTGAGGGGGGATATGATAGAGGTGTTTAAAATCATGAGAGGTCTAGAACGGGTAGATGTGAATCGGTTATTTACTCTTTCGGATAATAGAAAGACTAGGGGGCACTCCATGAAGTTAGCATGTGGCACATTTAAAACTAATCGGAGAAAGTTCTTTTTCACTCAACACACAATTAAACTCTGGAATTTGTTGCCAGAGGATGTGGTTAGTGCAGTTAGTATAGCTGTGTTTAAAAAAGGATTGGATAAGTTCTTGGAGGAGAAGTCCATTACCTGCTATTAATTAAGTTGACTTAGATAATAACCACCGCTATTACTAGCAACGGTAACACGAAATATTTAGTTTTTGGGTACTTGCCAGATTCTTATGGCCTGGATTGGTCACTGTTGGAAACAGGATGCTGGGCTTGATGGACCCTTGGTCTGACCCAGTATGGCATGTTCTTATGTTCTTCTCTTGTTTTGCTAATTCTGTAACTTCTTTATCTTTGTGTATTTTTATTTATTTTTTATTTTTTTATAGATTCTTCTATACCGAGGTACGTATAGATATACATCACTTCGGTTTACAGGGAAACAATAACTTAGCAACAGGCTTTTACATATAACAGATAATACAGTAGAACAGATATCAGAACAGGTTGTACATTTAACAGCAACAAGCTATATAAATAATAAAATAACGGAATTAACTGGAAAACTACTAACTTCATTAACTGGAAAACTACTAACTTCATTAACTATAATAACCATAATGAATTAATCTTCAAGAGTTACGCAGTATCAACGTGGGGGAGCGGTACAATCAATGAATTAAGCTACAAATAAAAAGTAGGAACATAGATCAGGTAATGGCGATTGGTAGATGTTCACTTATTCCCTCTATTCGCTGGAATGATTTTCCAAGTTTAAGGACTGAGACTGATGCTTGCTTGCTTTCGTATTTCTGCACTGTTTAAGCATGTGGATCCATTGATGCCATTAAGTATGCCTGAAGGCCTATTTTGGTAGCTCTATAACTGTAATCCATTCCAATAAGACTCTTATCACCTTCAGCTCTAGCTATGTACAAGATCAGCATCCACTGGTTCTTACAAATTACCTGATAGGCGTGGAGGAGCTTTCTTGTTTTTACATCCAGTCTACTATTCCAAAACTGTATGATACCGCAGAAATTGCAAGGTGATTAATAGCTTGTATCTTATTTCGTGCTGTTAAAGTACTCTTCAATATCTGCTACACTCTCCTATAGTTTTCTTTACTGATCTTTCTCTCAATACTTTATGCTGAATTTTTTCATATTCCTTTAATTCTAGATATGCATATATTCATTTATATTCCAGTTACTTTATATTGCAATCTTCAGTCAGGGAAATATTTTCAGTTTGGCTTAATTTTCCTTTAAGGAAAGTTGCCTTAGCTCATTTGTCCAAGCCACATGTCATCCTAATGTCATTTGAGGAATTCCTCAACAAACACTGATGTGAATTCTTTCATGTTTTCTTAGAACAGATGTCTGACTGAAACATTTATCACATTCAGAACATTTAAATGGTTTTTCTCCAGTGTGAATTCTTTCATGTTTTCTTAGATCAGATTTACGCTTAAAGGGTTTATCACATTCAGAACATTTAATTGGATTCTCTCCCGTGTGAATTCTTTCATGTATTCTTAGATCAGATTTGTAACGAAAACACTTATCACATTCAGAACATTGATATGGTTTCTCTCCAGTGTGTATTCTTTCATGTATTCTTAGTAGATATTTATGATGGAAGTACTTATCACATTGACAACACTGAAATGGTTTCTCTCCAGTATGGATTCTTTCATGTTTTCTTAGGCTAGATTTACACTTGAAGCTTTCATCACATTCAGAACATTTAAATGGATTCTCTCCAGTGTGGGTCACTTCATGGATTTGCAAGTTATATTTGACAGTAAAACATTTATCACATTCAGAACATTTAAATGGCTTCTCACCAGTGTGGATTCTTTCATGTATGCTTAATTGATATTTATGATGGAAACATTTACCGCATTCAAAACATTTAAATGGTTTCTCACCAGTGTGGGTCATTTCGTGTATTTTTAGGGAAGATTTACACATATAGGTTTTATCACATTCAGAACACTTAAATGATTTCTGGCCAGTGTGGGTCATTTCATGTTTTCTTAATTCAGATTTACTCCTGAATTTATCGCATTGAGAACATTTAAATGGTTTCTCTCCAGTGTGGATTCTTTTGTGTATTCCTAATTGATATCTATAATGAAAACATTTATTACATTCAGAGCAGTTAAATTGTTTCTGTCCTGTGTGTATTCTTTCATGTATTCTTAATTCATATTTACTCTTGAAACCTTTATCGCATTCAGAACAATTGAATGGTTTCTCACCAGTGTGGATTCTCTCGTGTGTTCTTAATTGATATTTATGATTGAAATATTTATTGCATTGATAACACCGAAATGCCTTCTCTCCTGTGTGGATGCTCTCATGTGTTCTTAGTTGGTATTTATGAAGGAAATATTTATCACACTGAAAACACTGAAATGGTTTATCTCCCGTGTGGATTCTTTCATGCATTCTTAATTTAGATTTTTGGCAGAAACATTTATCACATTCAGAACATCTGAAGGGTTTGTTTCCAGTGTGGGTTGTTTCATGTAGTCGTAAATCAGATTTACTCCTGAAACATGTATCACATTCAGAACAATCAAATGGCTTCTCTCCTGTGTGGATTCTTTCATGTATTCTTAATTCAGATTTGCTCCTGAAGCATTTATCACATTCTGAACAATTAAATGGTTTCTTTCCAGTGTGGGCGACTTCATGTTTTCTTAATTCAGATTTGATCCTGAAGCATTTATCACATTCAGAACATTTAAATGGTTTTTCTCCAGTGTGTGTGTTCTTTCATGTCTTCTTAATTCTGATTTACTCCGGAAGCATTTATCACATTCAGAACATTTATATGGCTTCTCTCCTGTGTGAGTCATTTCATGCAGTTGCAAGCTGTATTTGAAACTAAAAGATTTATCACACCAATTACATTTAAATGGTTTCTGTCCTTTGTGAAATTTCTGATGAACTGCAAGCTGTGATGTGTATGTAAAGTATTTTTCACATTCAGTACTCTTAAAAGGCTTGCCTTGTCTATGAATGTTTTTATGCTCTGTCAGGTCTGACGTACTACTACACCTTTCTTCCCATTCAGTACATTTTAATGGTCTTCCTCCTGAATGAATTCTTACATGCCTTTCCAGCTCAGCTCTGCAGGCAAAGCATTTTTCACACTGAGTACATTGTAATGGTTTCTTTGGCATGTGAACTTTTCTGTGTGCTGTAAGTTTTGTTTTCTTAGTGGTTCTTTTTTCACCTTCAGTACCTGCAATTTTTTTCTCCCTGCTATGATATTCTTGGATAGAATGAGAGGCGGGGAAGCTCAGAGAGACCTCATCGTTGATGTCAACAATTTGAGCTGACGTAAAGCTTATAATGGCTCAAGCTTTTCTTTTATGGAGCTTATAATCATCGGTCTCTATGAGCATATGGTGCTACTGCAATAAGTAGCTATCTCACGGCACAATCAGTCTCTATTTGTACTCTGATATAAAGTCTCTTAATATACTTAACTTGCAATTTTCATGTCCGTAGACAAACCAGTGATGTTGAAACAAGTGTGATCCGACGCTATTCCGACACGGCGTGTTTCGGAGGAAAACCTCCTTCCTCAAGGGCTCGGATGTCACTAATGCCGGTTTTTCACATTGCTGCAAAAAAAGTAAAATACGTCAGCTCAAATTGTTGACATCAACGATGAGGTCTCTCTGAGCTTCCCCGCCTCTCATTCTATACGGGATTTTTTATTTTAGACTTAATTCATAGACATAAGCCTGATTTTTTTCTTATTGTAGAATCATGGTTAACTGACTCAGATGCAGTCATTTTAAATAATTTTAATTCTGTAGACTATGGGGTAGATTTTATAAATTTACGCGCGCGCGTACTTTTGTTCATGCACCAGGCGCAAACGAATGTACGCTGGATTTTATAAGATACGCACATAGCCGCGCGTATCTTATAAAATCCGGGGTCGGCGCGTGCAAGAGGGTGCACATTTGTGCAACTTGCGCGCGCCGAGCCCTGCGCGCGCTACCCGTTCCCTCCGAGGCCGCTCCGAAATCGGAGCGGCCTCGGAGAGAACTTTCTTTCTACCCCCTGCACGTTCCCTTCCCCTGCCTAACCCACTCCCCCGGCCCTATCTAGACCCCCCCTACCTTTATCAGAAAAGTTACTACTGCCTCTGGGTAGTAGTAACTTACACGCGCTGGCGCGGCAGGCCCCGACACAGGCCACGCCCCCGGACCGCCCACACGCCCCGATCCCAAACCGCACCCCTGGCCACGCCCCCGACCGCCCCTTTTTGCAAGCCCCGGGACTTACGTGCATCCCGGGGCTTGCGTGCGCTACCGAGCCTATGCAAAATAGGCTCGGTGCGTGCAGGGGGGGTTGGTGTAGGTTTTCGGGGGGTACGCGCGTATCTTACACGCGTACCCCTTTGAAAATCTACCCCTATATATCTATATCGGAACCAAGATCTAATCGTAGAGGAGGAGGCTTACTAGCCATTATAAAAACCTCATTGAAACTCTCCAAAATACGTATTTCTCTGCCTCATGCCTTAGAAATATTACTAATTACAACTACTGTAATAAATATTTGTCTGGTCTACTGTCCCCCGGGTTTTCTCCACACTGATCTTTCTAATTTTCTAGAAGTTATTTCAGCTCTTCCATAGGATCTATCCAAAACTATTTTGATAGGTGATTTCAATTTACATATAAACACTACCAATCTTTCAGTAATTGAGTCAACTTTTTTAGATGCCTTGGTCGGTCTTGGGTGGGAACAATTAATACAAGTCCCTACCTACCAGCGAGGAAATACTCTAGATCTCATATTTTTCAATCCTTCTTTTGCGGTCCCTATCCCCAAGAAAACAGAAGTAACACCTATACCCTGGTCATATCATTTTCTTATCCATTTTGAGTTAAAAGTACACACACCCATCCCTAGAGAATTCAATACTCTTCCAGTATGGAAAAGGAAGTACATACCCCCTGAAACTTTCATTGACGCTCTTTCTTCCAGGTTACCCTTGCAAGTCGCTTTAACCTGTACAGACACAATTAGTACCTGGAATTTGACTATTACATCAGTTTTAGACTCAATAGCTCCACTGAAAAAAGTTATTCCAAAAAAAGAAAAAACGAATGCCCCATGGTACTTCCAATCCTTACACACTCTTAAATCCCTTGTTAGAACTAAAGAACATAAATGGAGATGCAATAAATCAGCTCAGACAAAAAGCGATTACAACTATATGCTAACAGGCCCATTTTATAAATTTACGCTGGATTTTATAAGATACGTGCGTAGCCGCGTGTATCTTATAAAATCCGGGGTCGGCGCGCGCAAGGGGGTGCACATTTGTGCAACCTGTGCGCGCCGAGCGCTGCCTGTTCCCTCCGAGGCCGCTACGAAATCGGAGTGGCCTCGGAGGGAACTTTCCTTTCACCTCCCCTCACCTTCCCCTCCCTTCCCCTACCTAACTGACCCCCCCCCCCGGCCCTATCTAAAAAACACCCTACCTTTGTTGGCAGATTTACGCCTGCTGAAAGCAGCTGTAAAACTGCGCGCGCCAGCAGGCTGCTGGTGCGCCATCACCCGACCCGGGGGCTGGTCCGGAGGCCTCGACCACGCCCCCGGGCCAGCGTCACGCCCCCGACACACCTCCTGCCCTGCCCTGAAATTCGTTCCGCCCACCCGACATGCCCCCTTTACAAAGCCCCGGGACTTACGCGCGTCCCAGGGCTTGCACGCGCCACCGAGCCTATGCAAAATAGGCTCGGCGCGCACAGGGGGGGTTTGGGGTAGGTTTTCGGGGGGTACGCGCATATCTTAAGTGCGTACCCCTCTTAAAATCTACCCCTAAGGCATTATAATAAAAAAATTAATAAGGGCAAAAAAATCTTTTTTTCCAAAAAGATCTCCGATGCTAATGGGAATCCTAGTATTCTTTTTAATATTGTAAAATCTTTGACCACAATTAATAATTCAAAAGGCCTGTGTTATAACTCCATTGAATGTAATAAAATAGTCTCCCACTTTAAAACAAAAATTGACACAATCTCAAAAGAATTCCAATATTTACCCTATCCTACTTTGAAAACTCCTTCCGACTTAGTGGTCTGGTCTGAATTTGATCCCATATCAGATTCTACACTATTGAAAATAATCCAAAAACAGAAAACAACTAATTCACCATTTAATCCTTGCTCAGGATCATTATTCAAAGCCATCACTCCAACTAGTAATTTTCTATGTGATATGGTCAATCAATCACTTCTAACTGGTACTTTTCCTAACAACTTGAAAATAACTGCTATTTAATAAATTCAAAAAAATAAATCGAAAGATCCCTTAGATCTTAACAACCTTAGGCCTATAGCTTTAATTCCCTCTTTAGCTAAATTAATCGAATCAGTGGTCTTACGTCAACTTTCAGATTTTCTATCTGATAATGATCTTCTACACTCAGGGCTTTAGAAAAGGACACTCCACAGAAACACTTCTACTCTCCTGTTTCGACACTGTATTTTGTGGATTTGACGCCTACACCGATTATATCCTTATTTTATTAGACATTTCTGCAGTATTTGACACTCTGGACCATCATATACTCCTAATGGGTTTTAAATCATTAGGTATTCAGTCAACTGTTCTTTCTTGGTTTCAATCTTTTCTAACCAATCAACAACAACAAATTCATATCAATAATCATTGCTCAGATTACTACTCATCATTATCTGGTGTTCCTCAGGGCTCATCACTGTCCCCTATACTCTTCAATATATATCTTTTACCGCTATGTCATATTCTAGCAGCCTTAAATGTATATTTTAGAATTTATGCAGATGACATTCAATTGTTAGTTCCTTACAAAAACTCTTGGTCTGATACTCTTTCTATAATTTCCTTGTATATGACTACAATTAATTCTTGGCTCGACCATAATCGACTAAAATGAAATCCATCCAAAACCGAACTTACACATCTTTCATCTATTGTTAATTCCTCCATAGGACCTCCTTCTCACCTAGATTTCAAGGGAATCTCTATTCCAATTCATACTCATACTAATAGTTTGGGAGTCACAATCAACTCAGACCTTTCAATGTCTAATCATATTTCCAATATTACAAAAAAATCTTTCTTCAAACTACATCTTTTGAAAAAACTTCGACCGTTACTTTTTCTTCAGGACTTCCGCACAGTGTTGCAATCTTTGATATTCTCAGGTCTGGATCTCTCCATGCAGAAATATTACACCTAAAGTTTATTTATTTATTTATTTATTAAATTTCTATACCGATATTAGTGGGAACATCATATCGGTTAAAGCAAGAACAAAAGAACCATCCCCTGCCTAACAAGTATGGTGATGCTGACAGGATGATTTTTTTCAAAAGGTCCTAGGGTTAAATCATGAATGTGCCTTTATAAAGGTGAGTGTTAAAATCCTGATGTGCACTGAAATTAGAGGAAGCGCGAATATGTAGGGCGCATGCACACTGAGTGGATTTTTAATGCTGTCCGGATACGCACATAAATGTCGCTGCGCACACATCTCGGAAATTCTCAGAAAGGGTTGGGGTGTGGACATGATCTGGGTGGGGCATGTGTGGTACATGGACATTTTGGGACTTTAACCAGAAATTTGTATGTAAATATTTGCGCAATCCAGCGCACACCAAGGCCCCCTGCCCTGTAACCTTATTACTGCTATGGATGACGTGTAACAAAAAAAAAACACGAGGCATTTCGAAGGGGTTTTAAGGGTCTGGGGTAACTGGGGGGTGTGCAGACTATCAAATCAGGGGGGATTGGAGGGCCTATCTGTTAACTGGGTGAACTGGTCACTAACTGGTAGAAATGGGAAATGCGTCGGTGCGCATCCCGTTTAAAATTTCCCCACAAGTGGTAGAGGGGGCTTTTGCCTGCACAGGCACGCACCCACTTAAAATTGGGTGAACTTGAATGCGCGGCCAGGCTGTTTTATAATATGCGTGTATACATGCAAGTATGTTATAAAATAGCCACGTCCCTGGGTGCGAGCTGATGAACGCATATACACGTGCACCTATGTGCCAGTTTAAACGTTGCCTTCATAACGAGTACCAGGGCAGAAAGAAAAAACACTTAATTCTCCCTAATCCACAGTATAATCATAGGTACATCAAGAAATCTCCCATGCTATGCAAATAAAACTCTAAAACGTATCTCACAATATCAATAGGTCCCAAGAAGCTGGCATGCAAAACCTTGGCAGCCCAGCTCCATGTTTTGAGAAATTCTGTTTCAGGGAACAAGGAGTGAGAGAAGGGAATAGGCGCCAGCATTTTCCCAAATCTGTTATGCCATACTGAATACAAACAAAAACAATGACAGGTTTTAGACAGTTTGAACCAGAAGCTCCTGCTCAACTGGAACTTAAGTAAACTTTTCCTAAAACACATTTTTATAATTAAACGCTCATGGCCCGGTCCACCAGAATGGGCTCTAGAGGAAATTGAGCCCTGTGTGAGAATCGTTCATGGTGCTCCTCACGGCAAAGGGTAAGGAAGTCGGACTGAGAGGAGGGGAGAGAAGGTTGAACCCCCCTTCCTTCCCCCTCAGATTGATGTGGATTCGCAGTAGTGGGCACACTTTATCACTCCCCCTGAGCTCTGTACAATCCCCCCCCACACACACACACTCCAGTGCTGGCCTTAGAAATATGGAAAAACGTATTTGACAGAATAAAAAGGCATGTTTTGTTCATTTTCTATCAAACATGTATTGCTGGATCAGACAGCCCCAGCAGAACTGAGCCACCTAATCTCTAACACAAATGTAACATTTTGTCTAAATACCAAGAAATGGGCTAAACCCCTCAACTATAATGCATATTGGCCTGCCATTAACTGTATCTGACAATTTAGCTATAAGACAGTACAAGAAAAACTCCCAGGGATCCTGTATGCAATAGGGATGTGCATTTGTTTAAAATGAACCTGCAAAATGCAATGAGTAAGGCTACTTTGTTTCATTCAGGGGACCCCAAACGAAACACATCTTATTTGTTCATTTTGTTTTAAACTAATGATTCAGGCTTAGGTCTAGGCCCGAAGTCAGGGCCTCGACTAGAGCATAGGCAGATGCCCAAACCAGGGACTGCAGCCCTGGTCCAAGCACAACGCTACAGGCTCGGTGGAGGCATGGGCCAATGCCAGGGCCTCGGCAGAGACCCCTGAAAATTAAACAAAAAACCCCAAAACATACCTTATCCATCAGGTATCCGATGAAGGACGAGTCCCGATGCCGGGGCCTAGCCCCAATGCTGCAACCCGACCCAGAGGCTGGGTCCTGACAACAGAGCCTCGGCCTAGGCCGGAGCCCAGACCCAGGCCGATGCTTCAACCTGGCCCGGAGGCTAGGTGCCGACACCGAGGCCTCAGCCTGGACCTAGGCCCGACTCTGTGACTTGTCCTAGAGCCTGGGACTTGACACCAGGACCTTGACCCAGACCTAGGTTCAACTCTGCAACCCGACTCAAGAGGCCATGTCCTAATGCTGAGGTCTTGGCTCGTACCCAGGCCCGATGATGTGACCTGACCTGGAGACTGGGTTCCGACCTGCCAGGGCCTCAGCCTGGAGATTGGGTCCAGTTGCCTGGGCCTTATCACAGGATCATGTCCAGGCCTTGGAGCCCAGGCCTCAGAGCCTCTTCATGGTTAATTAATTCTGGCGCGACCCCCAGTGGACTGCGTCATTTGGCTTGCAGAGAGGACCAAGAATAGGTTCCGAGGCCTGGGTCTTACCCAAGGCTGAAGCCCCAGATTCGGAACCTGGCCTTCGGGCCAAGTCATGGCATCAGGCCCGGGTCCGGGCTTGTTCTGGGTTCTGGCCGTACACACACAGAGAATATACCGAGGGGCTTGCTTATACTCCCACAGGTGTAGCTCAGGCTGATTCTCGGGAAAAAGGGAGATACTGAGGGGCTTTATACCTCGGGGCTTCTCCGATGCACCAACAAACATGTACACATACACTGAGCCAGTACTCCAGGGAGATACCGAGGGGCTTTATACCTCGGGGCTTCTCCGATGCACCAACAAACATGTACACATACACTGAGCCAGTACTCCAGGGAGATACCGAGGGGCTTTATACCTCGGGGCTTCTCCGATGCACCAACAAACATGCACACATACACTGAGCCAGTACTCCAGGGAGATACCGAGGGGCTTTATACCTCGGGGCTTCTCCGATGCACCAACAAACATGCACACATACACTGAGCCAGTACTCCATGGAGATACCGAGGGGCTTTATACCTCGGGGCTTCTCCGATGCACCAACAAACATGCACACATACACTGAGCCAGTACTCCAGGGAGATACCGAGGGGCTTTATACCTCGGGGCTTCTCCGATGCACCAACAAACATGTACACATACACTGAGCCAGTACTCCAGGGAGATACCGAGGGGCTTTATACCTCGGGGCTTCTCCGATGCACCAACAAACATGCACACATACACTGAGCCAGTACTCCAGGGAGATACCGAGGGGCTTTATACCTCGGGGCTTCTCCGATGCACCAACAAACATGCACACATACACTGAGCCAGTACTCCAGGGAGATACCGAGGGGCTTTATACCTCGGGGCTTCTCCGATGCACCAACAAACATGCACACATACACTGAGCCAGTACTCCAGGGAGATACCGAGGGGCTTTATACCTCGGGGCTTCTCCGATGCACCAACAAACATGCACACATACACTGAGCCAGTACTCCAGGGAGATACCGAGGGGCTTTATACCTCGGGGCTTCTCCGATGCACCAACAAACATGTACACATACACTGAGCCAGTACTCCAGGGAGATACCGAGGGGCTTTATACCTCGGGGCTTCTCCGATGCACCAACAAACATGCACACATACACTGAGCCAGTACTCCAGGGAGATACCGAGGGGCTTTATACCTCGGGGCTTCTCCGATGCACCAACAAACATGCACACATACACTGAGCCAGTACTCCAGGGAGATACCGAGGGGCTTTATACCTCGGGGCTTCTCCGATGCACCAACAAACATGCACACATACACTGAGCCAGTACTCCAGGGAGATACCGAGGGGCTTTATACCTCGGGGCTTCTCCGATGCACCAACAAACATGCACACATACACTGAGCCGGTACTCCAGGGAGATACCGAGGGGCTTTATACCTCGGGGCTTCTCCGATGCACCAACAAACATGTACACATACACTGAGCCGGTACTCCAGGGAGATACCGAGGGGCTTTATACCTCGGGGCTTCTCCGATGCACCAACAAACATGTACACATACACTGAGCCAGTACTCCAGGGAGATACCGAGGGGCTTTATACCTCGGGGCTTCTCCGATGCACCAACAAACATGTACACATACACTGAGCCAGTACTCCAGGGAGATACCGAGGGGCTTTATACCTCGGGGCTTCTCCGATGCACCAACAAACATGCACACATACACTGAGCCAGTACTCCAGGGAGATACCGAGGAGCTTTATACCTCGGGGCTTCTCCGATGCACCAACAAACATGCACACATACACTGAGCCAGTACTCCAGGGAGATACCGAGGGGCTTTATACCTCGGGGCTTCTCCGATGCACCAACAAACATGCACACATACACTGAGCCGGTACTCCAGGGAGATACCGAGGGGCTTTATACCTCGGGGCTTCTCCGATGCACCAACAAACATGTACACATACACTGAGCCAGTACTCCAGGGAGATACCGAGGGGCTTTATACCTCGGGGCTTCTCCGATGCACCAACAAACATGCACACATACACTGAGCCGGTACTCCAGGGAGATACCGAGGGGCTTTATACCTCGGGGCTTCTCCGATGCACCAACAAACATGCACACATACACTGAGCCGGTACTCCAGGGAGATACCGAGGGGCTTTATACCTCGGGGCTTCTCCGATGCACCAACAAACATGTACACATACACTGAGCCAGTACTCCAGGGAGATACCGAGGGGCTTTATACCTCGGGGCTTCTCCGATGCACCAACAAACATGCACACATACACTGAGCCAGTACTCCAGGGAGATACCGAGGGGCTTTATACCTCGGGGCTTCTCCGATGCACCAACAAACATGCACACATACACTGAGCCAGTACTCCAGGGAGATACCGAGGGGCTTTATACCTCGGGGCTTCTCCGATGCACCAACAAACATGTACACATACACTGAGCCGGTACTCCAGGGAGATACCGAGGGGCTTTATACCTCGGGGCTTCTCCGATGCACCAACAAACATGTACACATACACTGAGCCAGTACTCCAGGGAGATACCGAGGGGCTTTATACCTCGGGGCTTCTCCGATGCACCAACAAACATGTACACATACAGTGAGTCAGTACTCCAGGGAGATACCGAGGGGCTTTATACCTCGGGGCTTCTCCGATGCACCAACAAACATGCACACATACACTGAGCCAGTACTCCAGGGAGATACCGAGGGGCTTTATACCTCGGGGCTTCTCCGATGCACCAACAAACATGCACACATACACTGAGTCAGTACTCCAGGGAGATACCGAGGGGCTTTATACCTCGGGGCTTCTCCGATGCACCAACAAACATGTACACATACACTGAGCCAGTACTCCAGGGAGATACCGAGGGGCTTTATACCTCGGGGCTTCTCCGATGCACCAACAAACATGTACACATACACTGAGCCAGTACTCCAGGGAGATACCGAGGGGCTTTATACCTCGGGGCTTCTCCGATGCACCAACAAACATGCACACATACACTGAGCCAGTACTCCAGGGAGATACCGAGGGGCAGTACTCCAGGGAGATACCGAGGGGCTTTATACCTCGGGGCTTCTCCGATGCACCAACAAACATGTACACATACACTGAGCCGGTACTCCAGGGAGATACCGAGGGGCTTTATACCTCGGGGCTTCTCCGATGCACCAACAAACATGTACACATACACTGAGCCGGTACTCCAGGGAGATACCGAGGGGCTTTATACCTCGGGGCTTCTCCGATGCACCAACAAACATGTACACATACACTGAGCCGGTACTCCAGGGAGATACCGAGGGGCTTTATACCTCGGGGCTTCTCCGATGCACCAACAAACATGCACACATACACTGAGCCAGTACTCCAGGGAGATACCGAGGGGCTTTATACCTCGGGGCTTCTCCGATGCACCAACAAACATGCACACATGCACTGAGCCGGTACTTCAGGGAGATACCGAGGGGCTTTATACCTCGGGGCTTCTCCGATGCACCAACAAACATGCACACATACACTGAGCCGGTACTCCAGGGAGATACCGAGGGGCTTTATACCTCGGGGCTTCTCCGATGCACCAACAAACATGTACACATACACTGAGCCAGTACTCCAGGGAGATACCGAGGGGCTTTATAACTCGGGGCTTCTCCGATGCACCAACAAACATGTACACATGCACTGAGCCGGTACTCCAGGGAGATACCGAGGGGCTTTATACCTCGGGGCTTCTCCGATGCACCAACAAACATGCACACATACACTGAGCCGGTACTCCAGGGAGATACCGAGGGGCTTTATACCTCGGGGCTTCTCCGATGCACCAACAAACATGTACACATACACTGAGCCAGTACTCCAGGGAGATACCGAGGGGCTTTATACCTCGGGGCTTCTCCGATGCACCAACAAACATGCACACATACACTGAGCCAGTACTCCAGGGAGATACCGAGGGGCTTTATACCTCGGGGCTTCTCCGATGCACCAACAAACATGCACACATACACTGAGCCAGTACTCCAGGGAGATACCGAGGGGCTTTATACCTCGGGGCTTCTCCGATGCACCAACAAACATGCACACATACACTGAGCCAGTACTCCAGGATGCAGGTATTAGATGGAAAGTTTATTTGAGCACTTACTAAGCAAAGGGATAAAAACATAAATTGCAAACAAATTTGCAAGCAAATAATAATAATGATTAGAAAGGTACTGAAAGATACATATAAAGGTAGCAAATCTTACGTTGATAATGACAGATGATATCGTTCAGCTCCAGAAGTCTGAAATAAGTAACAGGTGACGAGCGCTGTTCTCACAGCCCTGCTTACTTTTATCCTAACTTGAAAAAAGCAGGAGCAGAGTCCCCCGCCCTCCGACTGTTTTTATCACTGAAACACCTAGCAGATGTACTATCACCCTAGTACATCTGCTAGGTAGTGTCTGGTGTTTGCTGCCTCCCCATTACTCCCAGGTTTCTGGTCTGACCTTGGGCTAAAAGTTCTCATGGTTTCAGCACATAAGCATTTTTAGTGTCTGCACAGCTGTTGGAAAAAATAAAAACATTTAGTTCCCAGAGTCATCTGGAAAGGACTCTAAAAATAACAGCATTTGCAGCATGTGTCACAGACATCATCCTTCTCTGTGGCCTTTCTTTGACCTGAGAGTTCTTTCACTAACTTAGGTTGGCTAATTGTGGCCAGCAATTAGACAAACCCCTAACAGGGCCCTAGCCTAGGCCGAGTCCCTGGTCTCAGGACCCGGCCGCTGGGTTCGGTCGCGGCATCGGGCCTGAGTCTGGGCCGAGGCTCTGGTGTCGGGACCTGACTAGGTAATTCTGTAATGCCCTAACAAAATACAGGCTGAGAGAGGAATCCTCTCCCTTCTACCCGCCCACAAAGCCTGATAGCAAGGCCCTGACAGGCCATAATCTCCAAAATCCCCAAAACATTTTACAGTTTTCTGAAATGGCCAGCATTATATCTCAGTCTTGGTCCCTGGTTCCAATTATAAGTTAAGTTAGAAATTGGGCTGCATTCTGACCTTCTTCCCCCCTCACACACAAAGCAGAATTATTGTGCCTGCCCCATTCTCCCCCTGCCGCTTCTCATCCCCCGATACCTTTTCTAAATGAGCTGGGAGTGAGGGACCCTCTGCCTCGCTCCGGGTGCCTCTAGTGCTGCTCTGACTGAGGCAGCGTTGGAAGTGTAAACTTTCAAGCTATCCAGTTAAGTAGCACATTATCCAGCCACACAAGGCAGGATAACTTTACACTTGCTCAGAAGCAGGTCTGCAGTTATCTGGCTAACCTAGCCGAATACACACGATACTCAGCTGGGTTAGCTGGATATCTCAGTGCCTCTCTGGAACACCCCCGAATCACCCTTTTTTACCTGGCTAAATTATAGCCGAATATCTATCCACCTATCTGTCTATAATTTAGCTGGATAAGTGGCTGAATATGCCGCATTTGCCATTTAGAAGGATAACTTATGAGCTATCTATATAAATGGCTTTTAAATATGAACTTCCTGATGCATAAAACATTCAAAAATGTTATAAATTGATAACATTTAACAACGTTATACATTTTTCAAAAAACCACAAAAAATTTCAAAACAGCAGAAACATCGATCGAACAAGATGGCCGCCTACTGAGAGTTCCTGCAAAACATCTCTCTCCATTTTCCTCACTGTTGTTTTTTCCTTGATGTTTGTTATGCCTCACATGATGCGGAAGGCTAAGCTGAGGGAGAGTACAGCTAGCTCTCCCTCTCTGGAGAACAATCAACCGCGGATTGAAACGTTTTTTGCAGCAACACCAAAAATAGTAACGGGAGCACAAGCTGCTGCAGAGACAGGCGGAGAGCGAATGCCGTCTCTGCTGGCAGAGGCCATCTCCTTAACTCCTGGAGCACCGAACACTCCAATGCCTCCCTCCCAAGCTCTCCTGATGACACCTGAAGGCTCATCACCCCCCAAGAGGTAATACGGGGTAGAGATGTGCAAAGCTAAACCTTTTGGTTTAGGCTTCATTTTCGGCCTGCTACAGGAAATTTCGTATTTCCCACGGTTCAGGCCTTTGTAATTCAGGGGACCCAAATTTCGGGTTAGTGCGGCTAACTTCTAGTGCATGCTAACTCCCGTTAGTGCACGCTAACATTTTCACATTAGCATGCACTAACTCCTGTTAGTGCGCACTAACCTGAAAACCAAATTTCCCAAAATTTCGGGAAAATGGGTTCGGTTTTCAGGTTCCCTGAACCAGGAAGAATTAGGCAATTTCGTTGAATTTCCTAAATAATTGCACAACCCTAATTCAGGGGGATGTGAATTTTGAGCGGGAGACACGAGAAGAGAGAGGAATTTTGCCTGAAGCTATTGAAAGGATGCAGCTTAGGGCTGCCTGTGTAGCAAGCCTTTCTAACAGACATTTGGGATCTGGTCCGACTTTTTCAACTTCAAATCCGCACTCCTTAGATGTTGCAAGTGGAGAGCTTTTAGTGGGTACTAGTGAGCTGGTGGATGTCATCTCTACCAAATCTCCCCTTAAAAAAACCATCTCTTTGGAATTGGTCTGGGGTTACCTTAGAGGCCTCTATAACTTCACTAACGAAAGCTTTTCTGGACACAAATAATCAAATGTGAATAAATGCTGTTTCTATAACTAAAATTGCGACTAACTTGAAAACTTTTGAATCTCGTATATCTCTGGTAGAAAAAGTTCAAAATACCTTGGTTCAAGCAGAGCAAGTCCATGCAAAAAAGCTGGAGAATTTGGAAAATTCGTTTAGAAGCTTGAATTTAAGAGTTCTAAATTTTCCAATTATACGGATGATTTCTGTTACAAATGGGCTCCGGTCAGGAGTCGTGAACACCACCCAGAAGGGTGGCTCCAGGTGGAGAGAGACAGGAATGGCTAGAAACAGTGTCTGGGTCCAGGCTGGGTCAGGGCAGGCGGCAGATAGCAGTGTCTGGGTTCAGGCTGGGTCAGGGCAGGCGGCAGATAGCAGTGTCTGGGTTCAGGCTGGGTCAGGGCAGGCGGCAGATAGCAGTGTCTGGGTTCAGGCTGGGTCAGGGCAGGCGGCAGATAGCAGTGTCTGGGTTCAGGCTGGGTCAGGGCAGGCGGCAGATAGCAGTGTCTGGGTTCAGGCTGGGTCAGGGCAGGCGGCAGAGCAAGGCAGGTCAGAAGGCCCGTAGGCCGCGCAAAGCAAGGCAAAGCAAGACAAGGAAGAAGGCCTGAAGGCCGCGCAAGGCAAGGCAAGGAATAAGGCCCGAAGGCCGCGCAAGGCAAGGCAAGGAATAAGGCCCGAAGGCCGCGCAAGGCAAAGCAAAGCAAGACAAGGAAGAAGGCCCGAAGGCCGCGCAAGGCAAGGCAAGGAATAAGGCCCGAAGGCCGCGCAAGGCAAAGCAAGACAAGGAAGAAGGCCCGAAGGCTGCGCAAGGCAAGGAATAAGGCCCGAAGGCAGCACAAGGCAAGGTCCAGGGACCAAACGCACAGCAAGCAAGGAAGGAAGGCTAGAGCAGGGAGCCCAGGCGAGCTCGATGCCGAAGCACCGAGGGAACTGTCAGGCAGGGTTATAAGGGAAAGCCCAGAACATAGAGTGGAAGGGGAGATGGACTGGGCCTGTCAGGAGAGCCAGCACTAGAGGGACCCCTGGTGGTGAGGCGGTTGCACAGCAGCCATAGCCGTAACAGTACCCCCTCCTCAAGGCCTCCCCCTCCTCCTGGGTCCCATCTTAGCAGGGGGTACTCAATAATGAAGTCAGACCCCTCCTGGGGCAATGCGCAGGTTCAACTCCTTCCCGAGGCAGCAAGGCAGTCCATAACCCCTCCTGGAGTAATAAGGCAGACACAACCCCAACCTGGGGCAGCAACATAGTCCATAACCCCTCCTGGGACAAGGCAGCAGGATTAGACCCCTTCTGGGACAAAGCAGCAGGTTCAACTCCTTCCTGAGGCAGTAAAGCAGTCCATAACCCCTCCTGGGGTGATAAGGCAGACACAACCCCAACCTGGGGCAGCAAAATAGTCCATAACCCCTCCTGGGACAAGGCGGCAGAGTTAGACCCCTCCTGGGGTAGCAGAGGCGGTGCAGATTTCCATAACCCCTCCTGGGGTGACAAGGGGAACACAAACCCCACCTGGGGCAGCGAAATAGTCCGTAATCCCTCCTGAGACGACAGCAGGACTGGTCCGGACCCCTCCAGGGTCGGCATCAGGACTGGCACAGACCCCTCCAGGGTCGGCGACATCAGGACCAGTACGGACCCCTCCAGGGTCGGCAGCTGGACCGGTACAGCAGGCTCAGATGGCTGAGTCAGAAAGTCTGTCAGTAGGACCGGTTTGGACCCCTCCGGGGACAGCAGCAGGACCGGTTCGGACCCCTCCGGGGACGGTAGCAGGACCGGTTCAGCAGGTTGAGATGGCTGAGTCAGAAAGTCTGTCAGTAGGACCGGTTCGGACCCCTCCGAGGACGGCAGCAGGACCGGTTCGAGCCCCTCTGGGGGTGGCAGCAGGACCGGTTCGAGCCCCTCTGGGGGTGGCAGCAGGACCGGTTCGAGCCCCTCCGGGGGCGGCAGCAGGACCGGTTCAGTAGACTCAGATGGCTGAGTCAGAAAGTCTGTCAGTAGGACCGGTTCGGACCCCTCCGGGGACGACAGCAGGACCGGTTCGGACCCCTCCGAGGACGGCAGCAGGACCGGTTTGGCAGGCTCAGATGGCTGAGTCAGAAAGTCTGTCAGTAGGACCGGTTTGGACCCCTCTGGGGACAGCAGCAGGACCGGTTCGGACCCCTCCGGGGACGGTAGCAGGACCGGTTCAGCAGGCTCAGATGGCTGAGTCAGAAAGTCTGTCAGTAGGACCGGTTCGGACCCCTCCGGGGACGGCAGCAGGACTGGTTCGGACCCCTCCGGGGACGGCAGCAGGACCGGTTCGGACCCCTCCGGGGGCGATACAGCAGACTCAGGCTCTTCTCGGAGTAGTGCAGCAGGCTCGGACCCCTCTCGAGGTGATGCAGTAGACTCGTACCCCTCTCAGGGTGATGCAGCAGACTCGGACCCCTCTCGGGGTGATGCAGCAGGCTTGGACCCCTCTCGGGGCGAAACAGCAGGC
Organism: Rhinatrema bivittatum; assembly: GCF_901001135.1. Classification (NCBI taxonomy): domain Eukaryota; kingdom Metazoa; phylum Chordata; class Amphibia; order Gymnophiona; family Rhinatrematidae; genus Rhinatrema; species Rhinatrema bivittatum. Next base: position 16,842,906 of record NC_042633.1, on the reverse strand, counting down.
TCGGACCCCTCTCGGGGCGAAACAGCAGGCTCGGACCCCTCTCGGGGCGAAACAGCAGGCTCGGACCCCTCTCGGGGTGATGCAGCAGGCTTGGACCCCTCTCGGGGTGAAACAGCAGACTTGGACCCCTCTCGGGGTGAAACAGCAGACTTGGACCCCTCTCGGGGTGAAACAGCAGGCTCGGACCCCTCTCGGGGCGATGCAGCAGGAGGCTCCTCTTGAGGTATTTTGACATTCAGAGGTGGCAGAGCACTGAAGTCAGTTGTGCATTGTTCACCAGTCATGGGAGTAGTTATGTTGGTGTGAAAGGAGGATAAAGACTGGGCTGTAGATGACAAATTCTTAAACCCCCGATCATGGTTCCTTGATTCTGCAGCAGAGACTTGCAGCTTAGAAAAAACACAGGCTGCTTTGGGCCGTCTTGGGAAGGTGCTCGTTAGTGTCCACTTGGCAGCTGTGGGAAGCAGAGCCCTGCTAGAGTTAATTACTTCCCTCTGCTTCTGTTTCTGGTGCTCTAGCATGGAAGTTATAGAAGGCTTCTTAACCCGGTGAGTTCTAAGATTTTCAGAATTAATACTTGTTTCCTGGTAGCAAGTTTTTTTCAAAGTGTCCAGAGATGAAGTGCTAGAATGCTTAATCCATAAACTGTTACATGAAATAATGTTAACTGGGCCAGAAGCTGAACGCACGGTAGTAGAGCTGACTGTTCTCCCTAATGAAGCAGCTGGTCCTATAGCTGAACAACAGGGGCACGGTTTGCCTGGTGGTAATAGGCTGGGAATACATGAACATTTCCACCATCCTGGCTTTGGAGTAGAACAGTTCAAACACTCTTGATAGACAGAGACATTTCTCTTATTGCAGTTACTGCATGACCAGTGTTCCTGACCAGCAGGTTGACAGGCTAGACAGTTCTGATAGCTTGGGTAATTCAAGGTCTGACCGGAATTGCAGGTATAAAACTTTGAAGGAGGCATCTTGTAATAGTGAAAAAGTTGACTCACCGGTTTAGCACACAGACCTATCTCTTCCCCTGGAAATTGATGGCTTCGGCATACTGTTACGAATGGGCTCCAGTCAGGAGTCGTGAACACCACCCAGAAGGGTGTCTCCAGTTGGAGAGAGACAGGAATGGCTAGAAACAGTGACTGGGTCCAGGCTGGGTCAGGGCAGGCGGCAAGTAGCAGTGTCTGGGTCCAGGCTGGGTCAGGGCAGGCGGCAGATAGCAGTGTCTGGGTTCAGGCTGGGTCAGGGCAGGCGGCAGATAGCAGTGTCTGGGTTCAGGCTGGGTCAGGGCAGGTGGCAGATAGCAGTGTCTGGGTTCAGGCTGGGTCAGGGCAGGCGGCAGATAGCAGTATCTGGGTTCAGGCTGGGTCAGGGCAGGCGGCAGAGCAAGGCAGGTCAGAAGGCCCGTAGGCCGCGCAAGGCAAGGCAAAGCAAGACAAGGAAGAAGGCCCGAAGGCAAGGCAAGGAATAAGGCCCGAAGGCCGCGCAAGGCAAGGCAAAGCAAGACAAGGAAGAAGGCCCGAAGGCCGCGCAAGGCAAGGAAAGGAATAAGGCCCGAAGGCCGCGCAAGGCAAAGCAAGACAAGGAAGAAGGCCCGAAGGCCGCGCAAGGCAAGGAATAAGGCCCGAAGGCCGCGCAAGGCAAGGTCCAGGGACCAAACGCACAGCAAGCAAGGAAGGAAGACTAGAGCAGGGAGCCCAGGCGAGCTCGATGCCGAAGCATCGAGGGAACTGTCAGGCAGGGTTATAAGGGAAAGCCCAGAACATAGAGTGGACAGGGGAGATGGACTGGGCCTGTCAGGAGAGCCAGCACTAGAGGGACCCCTGGTGGTGAGGCGGTTGCACAGCAGCCATAGCCATAACAATTTCATCTCTTTAAAAATTATATTACTCAATCACTGAAGATTCCTAAAGATGTTTTGCCGATAATAACAAAGGCTTATTATGTGCCATCTACTACTGAAGACAGAGATGATGACGCTCAAGCTCAAGATCAATCATTGGATATTACAACTATCTTGGAATTATCACAATCTTTTGAAGTAAAAAAAAGAGGTTATCTTTTGGTGAATTTCGCCTTCCAATCTGATAGAAATAATGTATTGAAATGTTTCTTCCTTAACCGTTTATCTTTGTTTTATGGCCAAAAGATATGGATATATCCAGATCTCACTAGAAATACTCAATTGCTTCGTAAGAAATTTTTAGCTATGCGCAATGAGGTGGTCTGTAAGGGGGGTCATTTCATATTCTGTTACCCCTGTAAATGTTTCTTGAAATTTCAAAATGTGAGTTACATGTTTTTTGAATAATTCCAGCTCCGGCCTTTCTAGACTCGCACACTTAATTAGAATTACGGTACTCGGTGCAAATTAGAAATTGGCTATATCTCTCAGTTTTTTCCTTTTAAAATTTGCTATGGTACTTTTGCTTTATTTTCCCTTGTTCCTCCCCCAATTTCCTTCTGAGTAAAGAGGTATATATTACATTATGTGGCTGTGAAAGAAATAGTTGCCTAAAAGTTTTTTGCTTTGTATTACCTCTCTTTCTGTACAAGAATTCTTCTTGAATGTTTGTAAAATGCATAAAGAAATAAAAAAAATAAAAAAAACAGCAGAATTATCAAATAACACCTAAAAATTAAAACTAATAAGTATTTAAAAATCTCATGCTTTCTCCACCTGGGATCTTTTGATTTCCAGTCACCCTGAGACTGTCGTGGATTGGAGGAAGTTGGATCATACATCTTTATCTTTTCTCTCTCTCTCTCTCACACACAAACACACTTACACATTTATTCTCTCAGATTCTCTCTCTCTCATACACATGTCTATGCTCTCACACACATTCCATTTCTCTCACACTGGCTCTTTCTCCTTCATACATGCACACAAATTCACAGGCTTCCTCTTTCAATACAAACACACACACACACACACATGCACACACACACACACAGGCGCACACACACATGCACACAAACACCCACACATATTCATTTTTCACACACTTCCTCATATACATGGCCATGCTCTCATACATACTCCCTCTCTGTCACATATACATACATACAGGCTCTCTTTCATACACACACAAGCTCTCTCTATCTCTCACAGTGTATATGTGTTTGTGAGCCTGTGTGCATGTATGTGTATATGTGAGAGATACAGGGTGTGTGTGTGTGTGAGAGAGAGAGATCACACATGATCTCACACACACCTGCACTCTCTCACACACCTCCATTTGTTTCCTTTTGAGATGGTTGAGACGTCTGGTCCAGTCTAAAATGATATGTGGCTCTACAATTGAAGTGTTTCTATACGCCCCTGAGGAAGCTTACTCAGCGAAACACTGGCCTGTGTAGGGCTCCCCTACCAATTGTATATGAAAGAGTCATTTTGCTATTAACAATGGAGGACATTTTTAATTAATTGAAAAAAGAAAAGAAAAAATTTTGTTGCATTAAAATTATGATGAAGGTGAATGATAGATAAGACCGGTTAGTGTCTGCTTGATAGTGACACATAACGTCAAGGCTTGCTGACACCTTCTTAGGCCAATTTTTGAATTTGCATTTGGGTTCCACATTTTTGGTGACTAGATTATATGTTGTGGTTAACCGCTGACTCCTTTGTGTGAGTAGACTTCAATTACCCCAATATTGACTGGGTAAATGTATCATCGGGACACGCTAGAGAGATAACGTTCCTGGATGGAATAAATGATAGCTTTATGGAGCAATTGGTTCAGGAACCGACGAGAGAGGGAGCAATTTTAGATCTAATTCTCAGTGGAGCACAGGACTTGGTGAGAGAGGTAACGGTGGGGGGGCCGCTTGGCAATAGTGATTATAATATGATCAAATTTAATGACTGGAAGAGGAACAGTGTGCAAATCCAAAGCTCTCGTGCTAAACTTTCAAAAGGGAAACTTTGATAAAATGAGAAAAATTGTTAGGAAAAAAGTGAAAGAAGCAGCTACAAAAGTAAAAAATGTCCAAGAGGCATGGTCATTGTTAAAAAATACCATTCTAGAAGCACAGTCCAGATGTATTCCACACATTAAGAAAGGTGGAAAGAAGGCAAAACGATTACCGGCATGGTTAAAAGGGGAGGTGAAAGAAGCTATTTTAGCCAAAAGATCTTCATTCAAAAATTGGAAGAAAGATCCAACAGAAGAAAATAGGATAAAGCATAAACATTGGCAAGTTAAATGTAAGACATTGATAAGACAGGCTAAGAGAGAATTTGAAAAGAAGTTGGCTGTAGAGGCAAAAACTCACAGTAAAAACTTTTAAAAATATATCCGAAGCAGAAAGCATGTGAGGGAGTCAGTTGGACCATTAGATGATCGAGGGGTTAAAGGGGCACTTAGAGAAGATAAGGCCATCGCGGAAAAATTAAATGATTTCTTTGCTTCGGTGTTTACTGAAGAGGATGTTGGGGAGGTACCCGTAATGGAGAAGGTTTTCATGGGTAATGATTCAGATGGACTGAATCAAATCACGGTGAACCTAGAAGATGTGGTAGGCCTGACTGACAAACTGAAGAGTAGTAAATCACCTGGACCGGATGGTATACACCTCAGAGTTCTGAAGGAACTAAAAAATGAAATTTCAGACCTATTAGTAAAAATTTGTAACCTATCATTAAAATCATCCATTGTACCTGAAGACTGGAGGATAGCAAATATAACCCCAATATTTAAAATGGGCTCCAGGGGCGATCCGGGAAACTACAGACTGGTTAGCCTGACTTCAGTGCCAGGAAAAATAGTGGAAAGTGTTCTAAACATCAAAATCACAGAACATATATAGAAAGACATGGTTTAATGGAACAAAGTCAGCATGGCTTTACCCAAGGCAAGTCTTGCCTCACAAATCTGCTTCACTTTTTTGAAGGAGTTGATAAACATGTGGATAAAGGTGAACCGGTAGATATAGTATACTTGGATTTTCAGAAGGCTTTTGACAAAGTTCATCATGAGAGGCTTCTAGGAAAAGTAAAAAGCCATGGGATAGGTGGCGATGTTCTTTCGTGGATTGCAAACTGGCTAAAAGACAGGAAACAGAGAGTAGGATTAAATGGACAATTTTCTCAGTGGAAAGGAGTGGACAGTGGAGTGCCTCAGGGATCTGTATTGGGACCCTTACTTTTCAATATATTTATAAATGATCTGGAAAGAAATACGACGAGTGAGATAATCAAATTTGCAGATGACACAAAATTGTTCAGAGTAGTTAAATCACAAGCAGATTGTGATAAATTGCAGGAAGACCTTGTGAGACTGGAAAATTGGGCATCCAAATGGCAGTTGAAATTTAATGTGGATAAGTGCAAGGTGATGCATATAGGGAAAAATAACCCATGCTATAATTACACATTGTTAGGTTCCATATTAGGTGCTACAACTCAAGAAAGAGATCTGGGCATCATAGTGGATAACACATTGAAATCGTCGGTTCAGTGTGCTGCGGCAGTCAAAAATGCAAACAGAATGTTGGGAATTATTAGAAAGGGAAAGGTGAATAAAACGGAAAATGTCATAATGCCTCTGTATCGCTCCATGGTGAAGACCGCACCTTGAATAGTGTGTACAATTCTGGTCGCCGCATCTCAAAAAAGATATAATTGCGATGGAGAAGGTACAGAGAAGGGCTACCAAAATGATAAGGGGAATGGAACAGCTCCCCTATGAGGAAAGACTAAAGAGGTTAGGACTTTTCAGCTTGGAGAAGAGACGACTGAGGGGGGATATGATAGAGATGTTTAAAATCATGAGAGGTCTAGAACGGGTAGATGTGAATCGGTTATTTACTCTTTCGGATAGTAGAAAGACTAGGGGGCACTCCATGAAGTTAGCATGGGGCACATTTAAAACTAATCGGAGAAAGTTCTTTTTTACTCAACGCACAATTAAACTCTGGAATTTGTTGCCAGAGGATGTGGTTAGTGCAGTTAGTATAGCTGTGTTTAAAAAAGGATTGGATAAGTTCTTGGAGGAGAAGTCCATTACCTGCTATTAAATTCACTTAGAGAATAGCCACTGCCATTAGCAATGGTAACATGGAATAGACTTAGTTTTTGGGTACTTGCCAGGTTCTTATGGCCTGGATTGGCCACTGTTGGAAACAGGATGCTGAACCAGTATGGCATTTTCTTATGTTCTTATGTTCTTAATAGTCAGTAAGGCAGCGAGTAAACAGAAGTTAGACTGTTTATATTTTTTAAATAGTCAATAAGGCAGCTAGGAAGCAGTGTTTGTATATTAAAAAAAAAAAAGGTAGCCAGAAGCTAGAAATAAGCTAGGAGCATTGTATACCTAAGTAAAAAGGTTGAAAAGTTCAGTTCAGTTACTCACCTTGGAAAGGTGTTAAGGTAGTGTGATTTGGTTTGATTACGTACCAACATTTGTTAATCAAGAGAGCAGTGAGTCACTCTGGCTGACTAACTGAAGTTAGACTGTTTGTATTTCCCAACCCTCCCACCCTTCGCCCACCCATCCCTAGCTCATCCTTTAATTTATAGGCAGGTGCCACATTCATTAAAAAAAAAAAACTTTATTGAGTTTGATCATTCCCCTGTAGGCCACTACCAGAGGTATAGTGAATTCACTAATACATTTAAAGGTCATTAATTAGACACAGTCCTATTTCCGTAGCAACCTAAAACTGCCAAGACGCTAAGATTTAAAGCTTTGAATACCACTAAAAAATTACTGTTCCCCCCCCCCCCCCCCCCTCCGACGCAGTCGCGTTTGGCAAAACACGGGTCCGTGTCGGGAAACGCCGTGTTAATAAACTTTTGTGTCTTCTAAGCAATGGAGTTGCCGGTATAATGAATTAAAGAATGAATTAAAGAATTGTTCGCACAAATCTTGAAGTTTGGGACTGACTCTATGTTTCTGCATCTCCCTGGTAATTTGGATATTATAGTTGGAGTGCAGCATTTGCTCCTCTACTGTGCTTGTGCATTGTTAAAAAATACCATTGTAGAAGCACAGTCCACATGTTTTCCACACATTAAGAAAGGTGGAAAGAAGGCAAAATGATTACAGACATGGTTAAAAGGGGAGGTGAAAGAAGCTATTTTATCCAAAAAATCTTCATTCAAAAATTGGAAGAAGGATCCAACAGAAGAATATAGGATTATGCATAAGCGTTGGCAAGTTAAATGTAAGAAATTGATAAAACAGGCTAAGAGAGAATTTAAAAAGAAGTTGGCCATGGAGGCAAAAACTCACAGTAAAAACATTTTTAAATATATCCGAAGCAGAAAGCCTGTGAGGGAGTCAGTTGGATCGTTAGATGATCGAGGGGTTAAAGGGGCACTTAGAGAAGATAAGGCCATAGCAGAAAGATTAAATGTTTTCTTTGCTTCAGTGTTTACTGAAAAGGATTTTGGGGAGCTGCCCGTACCAGAGAAGGTTTTCATGGGTGATGATTCAGATGGACTGAACCAAATCACGGTGAACCTAGAAGATGTGGTAGGCCTGATTGACAAACTGAAGAGTAGTAAATCACCTGGACCAGATGGTATATACCCCGAGGTTCTGAAGGAACTAAAAAATGAAATTTCAGACCTGTTAGTAAAAATTTGTAACCTATCTTTAAAACCATCCATTGTACCTGAAGACTGGAGGGTAGCTAATGAAACCCAAATATTTAAAAAGGGTTCCAGGGGCGATTCGGGAAACTACAGACCAGTTAGCCTGACTTCAGTGCCAGGAAAAATAGTGGAAAGTGTTTTAAATATCAAAATCACAGAACATATAGAAAGACATTTTTGCGCTCGGAGGTGGACTCTTAGCCAAGAGTAGGAATTCCGAAGGGTAGGGACCCAAAGACCCTGCTCAAGGGTGGAGCACAGGAGGAGACAGAGGCAAGAAGGAACTTCACCACTGGAGACCCGAGATCCCCCCAGGAGGAGCCCGTAGAGATCCAGGCCGCTGGGTCTTAGGTGGGCCTCACTAGGTCTCCAAAAGATGTAGATGTGCCCACGTAGCTGGATGAGCGCAGTAGAGAAGATGTTGAAACAAGCGAAGATCAAGTCAGGCCAAGGTCAGGATTACCAGCAAGCAAGCATTGGTCAGGAATAAGCCAAGGTAAGGATACCAGCAAGCAAGCATAAGTCAGGAACAAGCCAAGGTCAGGATTACCAGCAAGCAAGCGTTGGTCAGGAAAAAGCCGAGGTCAGGATTACCAGCAAGCAAGCGTTGGTCAGGAACAAGCCAAGGTAAGGATACTAGTGTAACCGTCTCTTTTTAGTCAGTAAGGAGGCCCAGACAACTGATCCGTAAAGATAGACTTTTATTGCCAGCAAGATGCAGCTAAGACAACGGCTTAGTACAACTGCATGCCACGCCCCCTTAGGAGCAAACCTTTATACACTTTACAGTTCTTATCTTTCACACATGCGTTCTGGTTTTTGCTGAACAAACAATTTACAAACTGCTGAACAAGCAATAGCTAGCGTGGTCTCTAGTAGGTGTAGCTTATGATCAGACTATTGTTTCGTCATTTAATTGACGGGTTAGACATTTGCGGCGGCGTTCGTATTAATACAATACAAATTATGAATCCAAAATGGAGTTACGTTTCACTAAATGTTAGTGCGTAAGTACGTCACTACGTATTAGGTTCCGTTTGCGTTGCAAATGTTAGTAAATCAAGATGGCTGTGCGTTTCACTGCAGGCATGAAGAGACGAGAGGCGTCTCAGGGGTGCAGTCTTCAGGGGTTCATGGAATCGAACTCCTTCATTCCCCCCTTTGATACTTCAACTTCGGTGGAAGGTGGAAGTATCACTTGTAGCTGTTAAGTAACTGAAAAGAGAAGCAAAAAATTAATACATAGAACTTTCAGGGTGGACCCTAAGACGTTGCCAGGTCGTTGGTTACTTCACGGGTTTGAGACGGATGGGCCCTATTGGCTCCACCCCCCTTTGTAGCCCGAACTTGTCATGTATGGGAAGATGGCCCAGGATAAAACATGAGGATGGTTAAACAGGTTCTATAGGCTCAGAGGAATACATGTACAGTGACATGAGCTGCGTGGCTGTATTGCGTTCAGCAATGTCCTCCATCATCCGACGAAGGCGATTTAAGCAAGAAAGGAATAATTCAGGGTCCTAAAAGACAAAACAGAATTAAACTGGCTGGGATAACAAACAAGCTCTTAAATCCACCGATCATGGAAAACCAACCACGGAATCCATTGGTCCAGTCCCAAGCACTATTCCATTGCTGGACAGGGACGTGAGCCATTTCGACCATGCGATCAGTGATGTCTTGGATAACCTTGCTTTGGTCATCTACCTGTAAACAACAAGTGGAGAGGTTAAATGTTCCACCAACCCTCCTTCCTGGGCCAGAAGGTAATCTAAAACCAATCTATTCTGGTACACTGCAGTCATAATTTTGGTATTTTGTTTTGCCCAGAGTTTAAGAGCGAAAGCAGTCGTTGGTGATGAGCTCCAGGACTGCCTGAAGCCTGATGATTCGATGCAATTAATACTGCTTGGAAGGGTTCCCGAGTTGCCCCTTTTTGCTGCTTCATCTGCTCTCTGATTTCCTTGACAATAGGGTTTGATTTCCTGGTGTGTGCTTTGCAATGCATTACAGCCACCTTGTGAGGTAGCCAAACTGCGTCTAGTAATTTACTTCTGATGCATTGTTCAATTGTTTTCCCTCTATCATGCTCCATGCACTTGAATTGTAAGAAAGGCATATCTAGAGTCTGTATAGATATTTACAGTTTGTCCTTCTGCTAACTGCAGAGCTCGAGTAAGGGCAATTAGTTCAGCTTTTTGTGCAGTCGTTCCTGGGGGAAGAGGTTGAGCCTCAATGATTTCATCTTCGGATACAACAGCATATCCAGCAGAACGTATCTCATGAATGATTTGGCTGCTCCCATCAGTGAATAAAGTCCAAGCTCCTTGCCAGGATTGATCCCTCAGGTCTGGTCTACTGGAATGTATTGTAGTCATGACTTCTTCACAATCATGGGCAACTGGTTCAGGTGCCGGCATAAGAGTGGCCGGGTTCAAGTTTTTGCTGTCTTGTATTTGAATTTCAGATGTTTCACACAGTAAGGCTTGATACTTGACGAGACGTGAATTAGTCATCCATTTTGGTCCATGGGTCTCTAGCAGTCCTTGAATGGTGTGGGGAGTTGTTACGTTCAGAGTTTGACCAGAAGTTAATTTGACTGCTTCTGGAATTAGTAAGCATGCAGCCGCCATGCTTCGAAGACAACCTGGCCATCCTTTTGCAACGTTGTCCATTCCTTTTGACAGATATGCAACAGGTCGTTCCCATGAGCCTAAAGTTTGAGTCAATACCCCTATGGCCATTCCTTTCTTTTCGTCGATGAACAGATGAAATGGTTTCATTATATCTGGCAGTCCTAGAGCAGGTGGTTCAATCAAGGCGTCCTTTAGTTGATGTAAGCTTGCTAGTTCGTGTCTTTCCCATTGAAAAGGTTGAGACTCTGCTTCTTTACCCCGCAACTTGTCGTACAGGGGTTGGGCAATAATCGCATAGTTGGCAATCCACAATCTACAGTATCCTGCAGCTCCAAGGAACGCTCGGAGCTCTTTCTTGCAAGTGGGTACAGGTTGATCTCTTATAGAACTAGTACGAGAGATTCCAAGACAACGAGTGCCTTCACGTATTTGAAAGCCCAAATACTCTACTTCCAATTCACAGATTTGCGCTTTCTTTTTACTTGCACGGTATCCTTTGGAGTACAAAGTCTTTAGCAGCTGAAGAGTGGATACTGCACATTCGAGGTACGTCTCTCGAAACAACAGGTCATCCACATATTGTATGACTGGCCCATACATAACTTGATACATCTTTAAGTCTTTTGCCAGTTGCTCACCGAACAGCGTAGGTGAGTGCTTAAACCCTTGAGGCAAATGAGTCCATGTGTACTGCTGCTTTATTCCAGTAGGTGCATTTTCCCATGTGAAAGCAAAAATCTTCTGGCATTCTTCTGCTACTGGAACGGAGAAGAAAGCATCTTTGAGATCAATGACACTGTACCACTTGGATGCAGGGGAAACTTGAGCCAAGATTGAGTATGGATTTGGTACGAGGGCTACTAGATCTGCTACTTGATTATTCACTTTCCGTAGATCCTGTACTGGTCGGTAATCAGTAGAACCAGGTTTCTTTACGGGTAACAAGGGAGTGTTCCACGCAGATCGGATTCGCCGGAGAATGCCCAAATCATACAGTCTCTGCAGATGTATCTGGATTCCTTGTCTGGCCATATATGGAATGGGGTATTCTGTTTCATCTCTATCCATATGGGGTTAGCGTCGATAGCTATTCCTCCCGGGTCTGTTCGGACCAAGTCCGAGAGGTTCTAGATGTAAGCAAGCATAAGTCAGGAACAAGCCGAGGTCAGGATTACCAGCAAGCAAGCATTGGTCAGGAACAAGCCGAGGTCAAACACGAATAGGTACTAGGACAAGGCTAGCAAACAAACAGGCAAGCAATCGACTAAGAAGGCTGATTGCTGAAGCGAGGAAGTGAAGCTAGGAACTTCCTTTTAACTAGAGCCAATTGGGCATGTCTGGGGACCCGGTTCCGCCCTAGGTACTATAACTGAAGGAGCTGCCCGCACACATGTACGTATGGGCTTGGCCATCAAGATGGCCAACGCCAAGTTCCAGCGTGAGGCCCGGCAAGAAGTTGGAGACTCGGCGTCTCCGGTTAATAAAAAACAAGACGACTGGGCCAGCCTGCTATCCTGGGCCGAATTTGCACTGAATTCCCATATCTCAGCCACCATGGGGGTCCTCCCCGTTTCAGATAGTGTATGGGAAGCAGCCATGCCTGCCCCTGCCTGTTCCCATCACGGTTGCATCTCCGACAGCAAAACTCTCCGCCGATGAGTTGCATCACCTGTGGATTTCCACGCAACGCGCCCTGATCAGGGCTGGTCAGGCAGCTAAGAGATACGCAGACCAGCGCAGAAGGCCGTACCCACCTCTCAAGCCGGGCCAAAAGGTTTGGTTGAGCACGCAGTTCATCCGGTTGGAGCTGCCCTCATCGCGACTGGCCTCGCGGTTCATCGGACCGTTTCCCATCGTCCGGCAAGTGGGTGCTGTCTCGCATCAACTTCGTCTCCATCCATCCCTCAAGATTCACAACACGTTCCACGTCTCCCTACTGAAGCCTCTGGTTTTGTCTTGGCCTTCCAGCACGCCTCCGACCCCGCAACCTGTGGCCTCTGAAGATGACCTCACCTATCAAGTCCGAGAGGTTCTAGATGTAAGGAAACACAGGAAGAAATGGGAATACCTGATAGCGTGGGAAGGCTTCGGTCCCAAGGAGAACTCCTGGGAACCACTGGCTAATATCCTGGACCGGAATTTGCTGGAGCAGTTCCACAAGGACCATCCAGCTAAACCCAAGCCTCCAGGGAGACGCCCTAAAGAGGGGGGTACTGTTGTGTCCCGCGGCCATGGCATCCCACGACCGCGGGCCCCCTACCTGAGTCACAGTGTTCTCTCGCCGCGGGAGCCCCGGGGAAGGGCTCCGATTCGGGCCACTGCGCCCACGCGGCCTCCGGACCTGCTCATTGCAGGGGAAGCCGTCCTGCTTCCCCCTTCGCAGCGTCTGACGGCGTCTCCCCTCCGCGGGGGAGATTCAAAATGGCCTCCGCCATCCTTAGGCACAAGGCCGCACCCTCTCCAGTGATTTAAAGGGACCTAATCCCTTTAAATGGCTTCACCTGTCTTCCATCAGGCAGAGCAGAGGAAGTATATAAGGCAGCTAACTCTGCTCATCCAGCGACTTGGCAACGTCCCCTAGCGCTGTCTAGTCTGCTTGCTTCGGTGAGTCTAGCTTTGGATCTCATTCCTGTTCCGTCTTGACATGCCTGGTTCCTAACTTCGGATTGGCTTACGGTGATTCTCTGGTTCCTGACTCTGGATTGGCAAGCGGAGATTCTCTGGTATACGACTTCGGACTGGTAAGTGTCGACTCTCTGGCATTTGACCTAGGACTCCTTCATGACCACCGCCTCCAAGGGCCCACCTAAGTCCCAGCGGCCCGGGTCCCTACGGGCTCCTCCTGGGGGGACCGCGGGCTTCCAGGGCAAAGCTCCAGTTGGCCTTTGCACCGTTACCCTGACCTCCCTAGGTCCACCTAAGTCCCAGCGGCCCGGGTCCCTACGGGCTCCTCCTGGGGGGACCGCGGGCTTCCAGGGCAAAGCTCCAGTTGGCCTTTGCACCGTTACCCTGACCTCCCTAGGTCCACCTAAGTCCCAGTGGTCGGGTCCCTACGGGCTCCTCCCGGGGGGACCGCAGACCACCAGTGGTGAAGACACAGCGCCTTATCTCGTCTCTTCATCGCCTCCGTGTTCGCCTCAGTCTCCAGTGCCAAGGGTCAGCTGGTCCTGCCTCCTGTTCTGCCTCGCCACCCAACGAGAGAGCCTCGGACCCTCCGAAAGGTATACCATCCTTTCATCGGCCAGGGGTCCACAAGCCTGAGCATAACACAGAGTAGTTAATTCACAAGCAGATTGTGATAAATTGCAGGAAGACCTTGTGAGACTGGAAAATTGGGCATCCAAATGGCAGATGAAATTTAATGTGGATAAGTGCAAGGTGATGCATATAGGGAAAAATAACCCATGCTACAGTTACATAATGTTAGGTTCCATATTAGGTGCTACCACCCAAGAAAGAGATCTAGGCGTCAAAGTAGATAACACATTGAAATCGTCGGTTCAGTGTGCTGCGGCAGTCAAAAAAGCAAACAGAATGTTGGGAATTATTAGGAAGGGAATGGTGAATAAAACGGAAAATGTCATAATGCCTCTGTATCGCTCCATGGTGAAACCCCATCTTGAATACTGTGTACAATTCTGGTTGCCACATCTCAAAAAAGATAGAATTGCGATGGAGAAGGTACAGAGAAGGGCGACCAAAATGATAAGGGGAATGGAACAGACTAAAGAGGTTAGGACTTTTCAGCTTGGAGAAGAGACAGCTGAGGGGGGGGATATGATAGAGGTGTTTAAAATCATGAGAGGTCTAGAACGGGTAGATGTGAATCGATTATTTACTCTTTCGGATAGTAGAAAGACTAGGGGGCACTCCATGAAGTTAGCATGTGGCACATTTAAAACTAATCGGAGAAAGTTCTTCTTCACTCAACGCACAATTAAACTCTGGAATTTGTTGCCAGAGGATGTGATTAGTGCAGTTAGTTTAGCTGTGTTTAAAAAAGGATTGGATAAGTTCTTGGAAGAGAAGTCCATTACCTGCTATTAATTGACTTAGAAAATAGCCACTGCTATTACTAGCAACGGTAACATGAAATAAACTTAGTTTTTGGGTACTTACCAGGTTCTTAAGGCCTGGATTGGCCACTGTTGGAAACAGGATGCTAGGCTTGATGAACCCTCTGTCTGTATATGTGTGAAAGAGAAGGAGTATGTTTTATGAGGAAACCTGTGGGAGTAACAGCCTGTGTGTGTTCCTGGGGGAAGAAAGAGAGCGTCTTTAAGCATATGTTTAAGAGTGTGTGAGGATGTGTATGAGAGTATGTATATGCGTGTTTGACAGAGTGTGTGTGAGAGATAATAAACATGCGAGTGTGGGTGGAGAGAGGATAAAGTTTATGCCCACAAATCCCCCTCACCCCCTAGTCCTTGACTATCTCAGGGTAACTGGAAATTAAAAATTCCCAGGTATGGACAGCAGGGATTTTTATCCTTATTAGTTTTCATTATTGGGTGATATTTGATATGCCTGCTATTTTGAAATAATTTATTGGTGCTTGGGATATTGAAAAAAATGTATATGAAATTAATTATTGGATATTATTCTATTCTTCAGGTATATTTATTTATTCTATTCTTCAGGTATATTTATTCTTTTTATTAGTATGGTTTTACTCTTATAATTTTATGTTCCTGGATTTTATTGTTTGATCTTTTGTGAGGCATGGCAATGTTTCTGCTTTTTCACTGATACACTGCAGCCAGATTCTGGCTTCTTGGGGTTTCCATTTCAGTTTTTGGCTGCATTTTGCTGGTTCTAATTTGTGATCCTTTATTCTGGATTTGGGGAGGGTCTGTCTCTGTTCTGTGTGTGTGACCAAGGTGAGGGATTCTGCTAGCGTCTAGTGTCTGTGTAGGGATCTACAGCAATCAGGTTTGTCTCGTTTCCCCAGTAGGAGGTGTATTGGTATTCTGGGACCCAGAGTAATATTTACAGTGCTGCTTTTTCATAGGTAGGGTTGTTGTTGTTTGAATCCTTGGTGTTACTAATCTTATGTAATGATAGGTTTGATAAATACATTACGGGGTAGATTTTAAAAGGTTGTGCGCGGGCGTACATGTGCGCGCGCTACCCGGCGCACACACACGTACGCCCGATTTTATAACATGCGTGTGCAGGCGCATGCATGTTATAAAATTTGGGGTCGGCGCACGCAAGGGGGTGCACAATTGTGCACCTTGCGCGCGCCGAGCCGCGCTGCCTTCCCCTGTTCCCTTACCCTCCACCTTCCCTTCCCCTACCTTTTTTGTTTTCATTTGGTTGTTTCAAAGCTTACTTCAGCCCTGGCAAATGGCCGCTGTGCCTGGAGCCTCTAGCCCCGCCCCCGCCCCCTCCACGCACCTTTAGTAAAGCCCTGGGAGTTAGACGTGTCCCGGTGCTTTACGCGCGTCACCGAGCCTTTCTAAAATTGGCCCAGCATGTGTAGGGCTTTTAAAATCAGCCCCTTTGAATGTCTTTGTTTTGCATTGTTTTATGTTACTTCACGATGAGTCTGGCAGTGGAAGGTGTCTTTGCTGATGTTACAGTGATGACAGCAGAATTTGAAAATATGTTTTTGTCTCATGAGTTGCATGGGGAAACATTCATGCTCCATTGCTGGGGGAATTTCTGTGCTACAGAGCTGGAGGTGCAGGATTTACATTTAGATTCTGTCCCTTCCTGCATAGATTCCAGACTTCACCCTCATGTCCATGTAGAATTGGCTGAATGAGGCAATGAAATAATTATAATAGCAGTTTTATTGGAAGGATGAAACTGGACAGCGTTTTTTAAATTGTGCAGCAGGCCCTGACAACGTTTCCTTATTGTTGCTTTTTTATAGCCAATTTAAAGACAGCGGCCACGCTGTGTCATGTGTGGAAATGTCACTTTGGCTCGCCCCCCTTCATAATTACCTTGATCCCCGTTGCTCTTCCTCCAATTCTGTCTAGAGACGCCTCTGACTTTCTGTGACCTTAAGCATTACTAGAAGAGGAAGGGGGTGCGGGGGGAGGAGGTGCACAAATGCATTGACCCCCAGGCACCGGAGAATTTCAGTACCTCTGCAATTAGCAGGAAAGACCCAGCACTCCTGGTCGAGGGAGAAGGGACTCCTAATGGGGCTGGGATCTCCTGTCTCTTTCTCAGATGGCAACCAGCAGGACATACGGGGTAGAAAGTCCTGAAATGTGAACAGAATTCAAAATTATCTCTTTCATTCTCAGTGGCCAGAAATCCCAAATAACAAGAACAAAACTCTGCAGAAATGCTCCTTTCTTCTTCCCTGTCAGTACTCTGTCAGGTCACTGCTGTCCATTCTTACTTGGGTGATGGAAGCACCTTCCTGACCTCCCAACGCAGGGGAAAATATTCCTCCTTAGGCAGGCACAGGATCCCAAAAAGCAAAACCTAGCGAGAAACAAAACAGCTCTTCTCAAAACTTCTCTCAAAATCTCCTTCCCTCCTCCAGGATAATCCCTTCCATATTGTGGGGCACTGGCACAGGGCAGAGTCTCTTCCCTTGAATCAGGCTGTGAAACATAAGAACATAAGAAATTGCCATGCTGGGTCAGACCAAGGGTCCATCAAGCCCAGCATCCTGTTTCCAACAGAGGCCAATCCAGGCCACAAGAACCTGGCAAGTACCCAAAAACTAAGAAGACTAAGAAGATCCCATGCTACTGATGCAATTAATAGCAGTGGCTATTCCCTAAGGGGCGGATTTTCAGAGCCCTGCTCGCGTAAATCCGCCCAAAACCGGGCGGATTTACGCGAGCAGAGCCCTGCGCGCCGGGAAGCCTATTTTACATAGGCCTCCCGGCGCGCACAGAGCCCCGGGACTCGCGTAAGTCCCGGGGTTCTCGGAGGGGGGGCGTGTCGGGGGCGGGCCCGGTCGTCGCGGCGTTCCGGGGGCGTGTCGGCAGCGTTTTGGGGGCGGGTACGGGGGCGTGGCTACAGCCCGGGGGCGTGGCCGCGCCCTCCGTACCCGCCCCCAGGTCGCGGCCCGGCGCGCAGCAGGCCCGCTGGCGCGCGGGGATTTACGTCTCCCTCCGGGAGGCGTAAATCCCCCGACAAAGGTAAGGGGGGGGTGTAGACAGGGCCGGGTGGGTGGGTTAGGTAGGGGAAGGGAGGGTAAGGTGAGGGGAGGGCAAAGGAAAGTTCCCTCCGAGGCCGCTCCGATTTCGGAGCGGCCTTGGAGGGAACGGGGGAGCGGCTCGGCGCGCGCAGGCTATACAAAATCGATAGCCTTGCGCGCGCCGATCCAGGATTTTAGTGGATACGCGCGGCTCCGCGCGTATCTACTAAAATCCAGCGTACTTTTGCTTGAGTCTGATGCGCAAGCAAAAGTAGGCTGATCGCGCTTCTTTTAAAATCTACCCCTAAGTATAATTGATTAATAGCCGGTAATGGACTTCTCCGCCAAGAACTTATCCAAACCTTTTTTGAACCCAGCTACAGTAACTGCACTAACCACCTCCTCTGGCAACAAATTCCAGAGCTTTATTGTGCGTTGAGTGAAAAAGAATTTTCTCCTATTAGTCTTAAATGTGCTACTTGCTAACTTCATGGAATGCCCCCTAGTCCTTCTATTATTCGAAAGTGTAAATAACCGAGTCACATCTACTCGTTCAAGACCTCTCATGATCTTAAAGACCTCTATCATATCCCCCCTCAGCCGTCTCTTCTCCAAGCTGAACAGCCCTAACCTCTTCAGCCTTTCCTCATAGGGGAGCTGTTCCATCCCCTTTATCATTTTGGTTGCCCTTCTCTGTACCTTCTCCATCGCAACTATATATTTTTTGAGATGCGGCGACCAGAATTGTACACAGCATTCAAGGTGCGGTCTCACCATGGAGCGATATAGAGGCATTATGACATTTTCCGTTCTATTAACCATTCCCTTCCTAATAATTCCTAACATTCTATTTGCTTTTTTGACTGCTGCAGCACACTGAGCCGACGATTTTAAAGTATTATCCACTATGATGCCTAGATCTTTTTCCTGGGTGGTAGCTCCTAATATGGAACCTAACATCGTGTAACTACAGCAAGGGTTATTTTTCTCTATATGCAACACCTTGCACTTATCCACATTAAATTTCATCTGCCATTTGGATGCCCAATCTTCCAGTCTTGCAAGGTCCTCCTGTAATGTATCACAGTCTGCTTGTGATTTAACTATTCTGAATAATTTTGTATCACCCTCAAATTTGATAACCTCACTCGTCGTATTCCTTTCCAGATCATTTATATATATATTGAAAAGCACAGGTCCAAGTACAGATCCCTGAGGCACTCCACTGTTTCCCTTTTCCACTGAGAAAAACGACCATTTAATCCTACTCTCTGTTTCCTGTCTTTTAACCAGTTTGTAATCTACGAAAGGACATCGCCTCCGATCCCATGACTTTTTAGTTTTCGTAGAAGCCTCTCATGAGGGACTTTGTCAAACGCCTTCTGAAAATCCAAATACACTACATCTACCGGTTCACCTTTATCCACATGTTTATTAACCCCTTCAAAAAAATGAAGCAGATTTGTTAGGCAAGACTTCCCTTGGGTAAATCCATGTTGACTGTGTCCCATTAAATTATGTCTTTCTATATGCTCTACGATTTTGATCTTGAGAATAGTTTCCACTATTTTTCCCGGCACTGAAGTCAGGCTCACTGGTCTATAGTTACCCGGATCGCCCCTGGAGCCTTTTTTAAATATTGGGGTTACATTGGCCACCCTCCAGTCTTCAGCCACCATACTACTTCTCCAGCTCAGCACTCCAAAATGCAGAAACAAAAGCCACTTCCCCTGCGTCAGGCTGTGGGACCCAAAAACGGGGAGAACTCCAAAACTGCAGCAGCTCAGCACCAAATCCTAACCTACAGCAAACACCACTGCTCCTCATACACATCCTGCTGACTAATCCAGGCAAAGCTCTGTGAAGGTGCCTGCAGGGATCGTCTCCAAACTACTCTCCCTTCCTAAAATCCTTAAGCTAGGGACCAACTGGATAGTGGAGACCTAGGGTCTCTACATGAGAAATGAAAGGAAATTAATAAAAATAAAAAGATATAAAAAAAACGAAATGAATGAGGAAATAAACTGAGAAATGAAAGAAAGCACATTGTCTTTGCGTGCACATCCCTCACCTAACCTGAGTAGCTGTTCCACACTGGTGTACGATGCCACCTCTCACTCAGAGCTCAGCATAGCGGCCCTGCTGCTGTGTGCAAGTTGGCTTTATCTTCCACTTTTGGTCTTTTACTTTTCCACGTATAATTATGTTTTGAATACGCAATATGTGAATGAAAATGTAATCTCACGAGGAGTCAAGATGGCCGGGACCAGAGGACGCTAAGTCAGACTGCTCCGCTTCCTGATTTCCCTATTTCTTGTTACTTGCTAAAATCTTTTCCAAAATGCCTCATAAGAGGAAGGGCAAGGTGAGAGTTTATCCACCAGACTCACCTGGCCCAGCGGGACAGCGCTTTATCACCGACTTTGCAACTCCTGGCTCTGTTTTGGGGGCTCTGAGCGCCGCTGTGGAAGAACCAAGAGGAGCGGCTCTTTCGCCTGGCGAGATCACCTTGAGCCCGCCTGATCCCCGAGGACCGCTGTGTAGCTCTCCCCTCCGCATTCTCGATGGAGCTGGATTTTCTGACGCAAGCGTAGCTGGGCAAGCACAGCGGGGTGGATCCGTTGACCATGCGGTAGCTGGGGCAGGCCCACCATTCCTGATTGTTGGTTGAGAATCTCCCGCGAGAGGAGTTGTTGAAGCGGGAGCTGAATCTCTGGAAACAGCGAGAGAAAGACCACGCCAGGAGGAAGTGGGAGTAAACATCTTGGATCCCTTGGAGTTTGAGAAACTGGTGGAGATCACATTAGAAACCATTTGGGATCTAATGGCCGTAATGGCCCGTACTCTTAAAGTACAGTCTCAACAATTGGGTAATTTTGCAAAAAAATTGGATTCAGTGGATCAAGTATTTATTTATTTATTTTATTTATTTAAGGGTTTTTATATATACCGCGGCACGTTAGAAAACATCACCTTGGTTTACAATGAACATTAAATTAGCAACAAGCTTTACAATCCAAACAATTATAGAATGGTACATAGCTGATAAAATTAAAACTATAAAATAATTAATATCAAATAATCCATAGGAGGCGCATTTGGCCGGAGGATCAAAAATAACAATACAAATATTTACATTTTGGGAATATAAAACAAGAAATGTGGATTACTTGTGAGTCAAGGGAATAATTGACAGATTAGGGGATCAGAATAGTCTTCACAATATTAAGAGTATTGCGAGTATATAGGTCAAAGGATGTGCTTAGAGTTATTGAATAGTAGCTGAAAGGTATGGATAGATAATATTGCATAAGTGGCATGTTATATAGAATTATCTGAAGGGAAGTGTTCATAAATTGTAGGCTTGTTTAAACAGCCAGGTTTTCAGGTTCTGTTTAAATTTCTTGTGGCAGGGTTCCTGGCGCAGATCTGTGGGCATTTTGTTCCATATGTTGATTCCAGCTATCGTGAATGATCGTTCTCTCGTTGAAACATATTTTATATGTTTGAGCGTAGGAATAGAGAGTTTAGCCTGGTGCATTTTTCTTATTGGTCTGTCTGATGTATGGAATGTAAAAAGATCAGAGAACCAATGCATATCTTGGTTATATAATGACTTGTGTATAAGGGTAAGAACTTTGAATAATATCCTAGATGCGATCGGAAGCCAGTGTAGGAATTGTAGAGCTGGAGTAATGTGTTCGTGGCGGTGCGTGTTAGTAAGCAAGCGTGCAGCTGCATTTTGTAGCATCTGTAGTGGTTGTAGTGAGCTATTTGGGAGACCTAGTAAAATGGAGTTGCAGTAGTCCAATTTAGATAATATAGTAGCTTGTAGTACACTCACAAATATTACAAGAGCACGCTAACATGATACAGGACATATCTGGTAAACTAAATCAGGCTCAAGAGCTTAATATGATTCTCATGAAGGATCGCATAACATCTCAAAGAAGACTTGAGTCTATAGAAAACTATCTTCGTCATTAGAACGTTAGAATGGTGAAGTTTCCTAAAGTATTAGGAGAACCAACTCTTGTGACTTTGAAAAGATACGTGACTGAGATCCTAAGAATTCCAACAGAGAAAGTGCCATCTGTAAAGAAAAGATTATTTTTGCCATCTAGAAGGAATACCCCTCCCCCCCCCTGTTTTAATCGGGGGACGTTAGGGATGAGTTTGCAAACTTAACACAATATTTGGAAAATTCAAATATGGAAATCACTGAAAGAGCGACTCTCTTTATTTCTTTTTTTTTTTCACTGAATTGGATTTGGGACAGCTGATGAAAGCTTATTTCAAAAATACGAACAATCCTTTGATGGGTGGGGTGGTAAGGCTCGTTCCAGACCTCTCGAGGTCCACTCAACAACGAAGAAAAATGTTTTTTTGCTATGCGCCCCAAGGTTTTCACCAAGGGAGCAAATTTTCTATTGCGGTTTCCGTGTAAATGTGTTGTAAAATCAGCGGGGAATACATATATCTTTTTTCTGCCAGAACAATTGAGACAGTTCTTAGATGGGGGGGACATAGACCATGATTACTGGGGTTTAAATAGCAAGCTGAGCCTTAATGGTTGAAATTGTTGCAATAGTATTGCCTTTGATTCTCCTTTGTTGTTCTCCTTTCTCCTCCCCCACTAATTTCCAATGAAATGCAATAGAAGAAATTTCATTTAACAGATGAGAGTATATACATGAATGAATGTATGTATAATTTCCAAAAATATTTTGTTTCTGTATTTCCTTGCAAGGTTGTTCCTTGCCATGTATTTGACAAATTTCATAAATAAAAAAAAAAAATGTAATCTCACAATGACATAAAATGTGAGGAATTCAATACATTTATTTCAACAGATCAGCTACGCCTCCCAGAATCTTCTTATGAGTGACGCTGTTACGTTCCCTTATTTCTACCGCACCGTTCCCAGCGAATTGTCCCTCTGCGCTGGGATACTCAAGCTACTGAAACATTTTGACTGGACCTGGGTTAGTATCATGGCATCTGATGATGAAAGCAGCACGAGGGCTGTCCAGATCCTAAAAGAAGGGATTGAGCAGAATGGAGGCTGCGTCGCAGTCACAGAAACCTTCAGTCACAACAAGGCCTTAACCCAAGAGCAGATGGTTAAAATGATCAGGCGCATGCTGGTGACTAAAGTGTTCATTCTCTACTGTCCTACAGAATATGGAAGGAGCATATATATGATCATAAACAATGTTATTGTACCTGGCAGGGTCTGGATCACCACAGCTGAAGTGGACATTTACAACTCCTATTTCATAAACCTCCAGGCGCTGAACCTAACCTGGCAGCAATGTAACAACTTCCTGGCATTCACAGTCACAAAAAAGAATATTCCACGCTTTTATAAATTTATCCGTGAGGTGAATTTTACCTTGTTTCCACGTGATATGAACCCCGAGGTGTGGTGGGAAATGCTATGTGACAGCCGATGCCTCAAGAGCATCCGAAGATCCTGCAGCACTAATACGAAACCATACGCACGAATGCATTGTAACAGGAAATACCTTGGGAGCAGCTATAGCGTATACAATGCGGTGTACGCCCTGGCACACGCAGTGCATGACAGGGTCATGTCCGGCTCTGGAAGCAACGCTGTGTCGCGAGGAGACGGTGAGAGATTTCTGGATTTCAGGCCATGGCAGGTAACATGCTTTGTCAGTGTAATGAAATAATCAGAAAGAAAAGGAGCGATATACAATGGCAGAGTGTGAAAGGGAAGCAGGACGCAGTGCAGACCCTAGGCTTATGCAGATGTTCACAGAGTGCTCTACATCTCCACATTAGAAGGCAAGCCGAGCTCAGCAGATAAGGAGAGGGGGGAGAGGAGAGAAATTAAAGTCCCTGTTTGCTGACAGAATTGAAAAAAAATGAAGGTGTGGTACAGAGCGGGCAGAGGGCAGCCAGAGAACAGACTCAGGCTCGACTCTGGCAAAATCTTTTATAAATCTTTTTTTGTAGGAAGTAACAGCCAAAGCACCTTTGCTACTCTGTGCAGTTCAGGAAACAAATGTGACAGTGCAGTTCTCTTTCTTGAGGCTCCAGGGGCTGCCTAACCCCTCTGGGTCCTGCTTGTTTATCCCCTGCTGAAGGGAACCTCCCTGACCCAGAACCCCGGGTTAGCTTTTAAGGAGGACTGGGCCAGATAGCTGTGGCCGATCCGCTAAGGTGTCTGAGGGAGTTTTTTATGCACTACCTCACAGAAGGGTTTTGTTAGAAAGGTGAGTAATTAAATAAAACAAATACATGTAATCCAGAAGCTTAAAATATATGTAGTGTATTTGGATTTTCAGAAGGCGTTTGACAAAGTCCCTCATGAGAGGCTTCTAAGAAAACTAAAATGTCATGGGATAGGAGGCGATGTCCTTTCGTGGATTGCAGGCTGGTTAAAAGACAGGAAACAGAGAGTAGGATTAAATGGTCAATTTTCTCAGTGGAAAAGGGTAAACAGTGGAGTGCCTCAGGGACCGGTGCTTTTCAATATATATATATAAATGATCTGGAAAGGAATACGACGAGTGAGGTTATCAAATTTGTGGATGATACAAAATTATTCAGAGTAGTTAAATCACAAGAAGACTTTGAAACATTACAGGAGGACCTTGTGAGACTGGAAGATTGGTCATCCAAATTGCAGATGAAATTTAATGTGGAGAAGTGCAAGGTGTTGCATATAGGGAAAAATAACCCATGCTATAATTACACAATGTTGGGTTCCATATTAGGTGCTACAACCCAAGAAAGAGATCTAGACATCATAGTCGGCTCAGTGTGCTGCAGCAGTCAAAAAAGCAAATAGGATGTTAGGAATTATTAGGAAGGGAATGATGAATAAAACGGAAAATGTCATAATGCCTCTGTATCGCTCCATGGTGAGACCGCACCTTGAATACTGTGTACAATTCTGGTCGCCGCATCTCAAAAAAGATATAATTGCGATGGAGAAGGTACAGAGAAGGGCTACCAAAATGATAAAGGGGATGGAACAGCTCCCGTAGGAGGAAAGACTAAAGAGGGTAGGGCTGTTCAGCTTGGAGAAGAGACGACTGAGGGGGGATATGATAGAGGTGTTTAAAATCATGATAGGTCTTGAACGAGTAGATGTGAATCAGTTATTTACACTTTCAAATAACAGAAGGACTAGGGGGCATTCCATGAAGTTAGCAAGTAGCACATTTAAGACTAATCGGAGAAAGTTCTTTTTCACTCAACGCACAATAAAGCTCTGGAATTTGTTGCCAGAGGACGTGGTTAGTGCAGTTATTGCAGCTGAGTTTAAAAAAGGTTTGGATAAGTACTTGGAGGAGAAGTCCATTATCTGCTATTAATCAAATTGACTTAGGGAATAGCCTCTGCTATTACTGGCATCAGTAGCATAGGATCTTCTTGGTGTTTGTGACTTGTGACTTGGATTGGCCACTGTTGGAAACAGGATGCTGAGCTTGATGGACCTTTGGTCTGACCCAGTATGGCAATTTTTTATGTTCTTATGTTCTTGCTCTGACTAGGAAAGGTGAATTAAATTACAAAGGGGAGAACCCCTGTTCACTATCAGGCCGATAGAGAACAGTGCGCTCGGCTGAGCTCACCATTTAACACGTGGTTAGCCGCACGTTTTCCACTGGCGTCTATTACCCCTTTATATTGTAAGGGGTAATAGAGCGTGGAAACACACGGCCAGCCCCCCTGAAACTTATAGCGCTCATTACATGCATGTTGATGAGCCTATTAGTTAGTCACCCACCACACATTTTACTCTCAGAAATTGAAGCGACCCTGAAAGTTGTAACCCTCCAACTTAATTTCCCAGCAATATTAAGTCGGAGGAAGCAAAAAATTAAAATTAAAAAAAATTTTAAAAATCTGCCCGCTGGTTGGCAGGTTTGAAAATGGATGCTCAGTTTTGCTGGCATCCGTTTTCTGAACCCATGGCTGTCAGCGGATTCAAAACCGATGCCGGCATAATTGAGTGTTGGTAGTTGGACCCGCTGACAGCCACCTCTAACGCTAATAAGAGGCGCTAGGGATGTGCTGTTGTCCCAGCGCCTCCTTATTAGCGCCAGGCCTCATTTAAATAGAGAATCGCGTGCCCAGGAGAGGTGACTGGTCGTGCGTCAGGAGAGTGGACGCTCAACTCGGAGCGCCGGCTCTCCTGCACCTTTTACAGAATTGTCCTCTATCTGTTTGAAGTAAAACAAATGCTAGGGAAGAACAGTAAAGGAAAATGGTGATGTGAATTACTTGGCAGTACCTTTGTTGGTAGAGCCAGAGAGGGGCCAATACAAATTCTTTCCTTTGAAGCCTACAGAAGTCCTTCTCACCTATGCAAGTTTTAAATTACCCTCTGGCTCCACTACAAGGGGGGTGGGGGAGGGGTTTGCCATGGCGGGAAGCCAGTGGTTTTATCTCCTGAACTGCAGTGACACCAAGTGGACCTGGCTACAATTGCTAGGATTAAATGGATATTTCCACAGAAGGAAATTTTGAGTTGAATGGAGCTATGGCAGTTCTTGGAATCAGAACTTGGGGAATAATTTCAGACCAGAGCCAATGAGGAGCAGGAGATCTACTGGAAACAGGATGCTGGGCTTGATGGACCCTTGGTTTGACCCAGTATATCAATTTCTTATGTTCTTATGCTAAAAACGGTTGTCTTTTGTGTACAGTCAGACAGGCAGAGCAAGGAAAAGACAGAAGGACATAGCAATGAGGTGAGGGTTCTACCTCAGCCACATGGTTGCTACCACAAAGGAAAGAGGAATTGCAGATAGTTGGGAACATTCCTCAAGGGTCAAATATAAATTACAACAAATGGGTACTCTACAGGTATTATTCTGTCATGAATAAATATACAATACATACCTGTATCTATTATAAAAACACATTTTATTTATTATTATTCACTTGATTTCACATTCAAATAAAATCTTTTAACATTATTCACTCATACCACATTCATCCACATAATACAATATTGCACCTATCCCTATCATATTAAAATACATACATATATTTCATGTTACATACATGTGACTAATCCCATTATCCAATAATTATACAACAATTCCAAATGGTTCCCTAACATTTATTTAATTGTATCTTGATTTTCTTACCCAATTTCCATGTCATTCATTTACATAATTTTAGTTACACCAAAACGTCCAACAATGCTTCCTCTCACAGTTCCCTTTTCTCTCGATATTAATGAAACTCCTGACGAGAGACTCTCGTTTCACCCAAATGGTTTCCTCAGGGGATCAGTACTAAGCTATTATTTCTTCATTACCATTATAGGGAACATCTATGTCGTTCTTGTTGTTCATATAGACTTTTCTTAATCTGCTGTCTATTTCAAAATACAAAACATGGTAATCATGAATATTAATGTTAAATAGAAAGCATTAACATAAAGCATAGATACAGGTATATATTGAACATTCCTCAAGGCCATAATCTGTAGAATAGTAATTATAAAGCAGTGTTGAGAAAGCAGTGGTTTGTTATTTTGTAGTAAGGGAAAAGAGTGTGAGCTTCAGGTATTTTATGACCTTTTGTTTCATTTATAGTTAGAAGGACAGTATTTAGAATAGTTTCTGCATACATTTAGTATCAGGCTGATTTAGTTGCAGGGAAATTCAGAAGATTTGTCATGATTTTATATAGAGTAGAGAGAGAATATATATATATAATTTTGGTGAGAACCAGGACTTTCAATCTACTGAAGCAAGCAGACCCTGCAGCTAAGCTGAGTATAGGATCTCAAGCATCATCATTGGCTTCATGAAGCACACAGTGGAGCAGATTGTCTAAAGAAAAGGAAAACAGAACTCACGCGAGACTTAACTGAGAACTTATGTTATTATTCTGGCCAGAATGTAGGTGGGAGTTTGTTAATGAACTGAAATGAGATACAGAGCAGGGCTAGTGATTTTTCTTTTATATCTTGTAACCTAATTTACCTCATTTTATCATGTTTCCGGACGCTACAGCGAGACGAGGGCAACTCGGAGCGGTGCCAGGCCTGCGCGATCGGCGCCGGAGACCCGCCGGGGTAAGGCCTGCTTAATTGCACACTTACCCACGACCGCCTCCGACCCCGACCACGAGGCAGCCCCTGCCTTCCGCCATGTCTCGCCATCCTGCCGACCTTCCTCCGCCACCGAGGGAACACGCTGCACGCTGCCGACGTCCAGCCAATCAGGGGACAACCCTGATTGGCCTTTAAAGCTGAGAACCTCCCGATCGGAGTCCTTTCTTCCGGACGCCACAGCGAGACGAGGGCGACTCGGAGCGGTGCCAGGCCTGCGCGATCGGCGCCGGAGACCCGCCGGGGTAAGGCCTGCTTAATTGCACACTTACCCACGACCGCCTCCGACCCCGACCACGAGGCAGCCCCTGCCTTCCGCCGTGTCTCGCCATCCTGCCGACCTTCCTCCGCCGCCGAAGGAACACGCTGCACGCTGCCGACGTCCAGCCAATCAGGGGACAGCCCTGATTCGCCTTTAAAGCTGAGAACCTCCCAGGCGCCGCGCGACAAAGGAGCCTGCTCCTTTGTGCGCTCCTTCGTGCACTCCCTTTGTGTACTCCCGCATACTCTTCTGTCTTCACAGCCCTCCCCACCATTCCCTCCACAGCCCTCAGCAACCTTCCAGCCCCTATATTTGCCTCCCAACACTCAACCCATGAATCGCCTGAAAGCAATCATACAACTCTCAACAATCTAACTACCTCACACAAAAAACACACACAATGGCCTCAGCCCAATACATCCCCAAACTACCTCATCGCTACAACCACCACCACACTCCTAAAGCCACACCCATCACTAGACGCCTCACCAAAATCCACACCAACCCTAACATACCCTATACCACAATCACACTCATTACTCTACTCCTCATCAATGCACAGTCGATCACCAAAAAAATTCCAATCATCCATGACATACTCACAGACGACCAACCAGACATATTCTGTATAACCGAATCCTGGCTGAAACACTTCGACACAGTCCTACTCAATCAACTGCCCAGAAATACATACAACATATTCTCCATACCCAGAAGCAAAAGAAAGGGAGGTGGCCTACTATTCCTAGCTCACAAAAAACTTAAATTTTCTTCCCACTCCCTAAACTTACCACCTCCTCTCGAGACCAACCTATTCAAATCAAAACATCTCCAAATCCTCCTCCTCTACGCCCCACCTGGATGCCTACAGCACAACCTCTCCACCCTAATTGAATCCATCACAACCCACATCAACTTACAAGAGCCAACCATCATACTAGGAGACTTCAATCTCCATATCGACTCCCACCCTCCTTCTCCCACCAGCGAACTACTCCTATCCACCATGTCTGCCATTGGATTCACCCAAATCATCAACACGCCCATGCAAAAATCGGGCCACACCCTGGACTTAATCTTCCTAAACAACAAAATATCCGCAACTGGACCACCCTCCACATCCCCCACCCCATGGTCCGACCACAGCCTCATCCAAGCCAAGCTTCAACTCCAATCGAACCCACAAAAAACAGACAACCGAATCATCGAATTCACCAAACCATGCTCCAGTGAAGACATCGCCGAACTGTTACCGGAGGCACTAAAAACAATCGACCTAAATGATGCCAACACCGCCACAAACTCCTGGATATCTATCAACGCAGACAAAGCCAATACATTATGTCCCACGATAAGAAAGGAAATCAAACAATCTACAAAGCAAAAAGCCCCATGGTACACCCCAGAACTGAAAACCTCAAAGCGAACACTGAGACAAACTGAAAAACAGTGGAGACGAACCCCCACCTCAAACCTGAAAGACAAATACAGAACGCTACTACACAACTATACAACAGATCTCAACACAGCAAAGCGCAATTTCTACACGTCAAGAATTCATGATTACCAATTTAACCCGAGGACCCTCTTCGCCTATGTCAAAGACCTAACCAACCCCATCCAAAATGACACAACGCCAAACTCCAGCAACATCTCCATCGAAAAACTAGCACAATTCTTCAAGGACAAAGTCGACAACATCATTGCCAAGATTCCCCAAACCCACAACGACCCAACTGCCATCTCCCCTCCCATCCACATATGGTCACAATTCGCACCCGCTGCTTCTACAGAAATTGAACCCATCATCAAAAAAACCAACCCTGCATCCCACCCCTTAGACCCCATCCCCATCAAAACCCTAAAACTCATCAGAGAGATTATTGTCAAACCAATAACTTACATCATCAACTTATCCCTCGAACAAGGAATTTTCCCAGAAAAACTCAAAAACGCCATCATCAAACCAATCATCAAAAAACCTCAACTCGACAAATCAGACCCAGCAAATTACAGACCAGTCTCTAACCTCCCATTCTTAGCAAAAATCATAGAAAAAACAGTCAACAATCAACTTACAGACCACCTTGAAACCCATAATATTCTCCAGCCAGCACAGCATGGTTTCAGAAAATTCTTCAGCACTGAAACCCTCCTCCTCTCTCTCACTGATACCATCCTCAGAGGCCGTGACAAAGGCAAATCGTTCCTCCTGATACTTCTTGACATATCAGCCGCCTTTGACACCATCAATCACAGAACACTCCTCACCAGACTTAAAGAAATTGGTCTTCAAGACACCACAATCCAATGGTTCAAATCCTACCTCTCAAACAGATCCTACATCGTCAAGACAAACTCATCTGAATCCTCTCAAGTGCCCCTCACACATGGGGTCCCACAAGGTTCTT
This sequence comes from Rhinatrema bivittatum, assembly GCF_901001135.1. Classification (NCBI taxonomy): domain Eukaryota; kingdom Metazoa; phylum Chordata; class Amphibia; order Gymnophiona; family Rhinatrematidae; genus Rhinatrema; species Rhinatrema bivittatum. The sequence goes on along the minus strand of NC_042633.1, from coordinate 16,812,763 downwards.
CCCTATCCTCAACTCTCTTTAACATTTACCTCCTCCCACTATGCAAATACCTTTCAGATGCAAACCTCACCTACTTCGTCTATGCAGACGACATACAAATATTACTCCCCATAAACAAGTCCATTCAACTCACCATGGAAAAATGGAACAACCTCAGTGCAAATCTATCCCACTTACTATCCCAATTATCACTATGCCTCAACCAAGCCAAAACAGAAATCCTTCACATCCACGACGACCGTCCCTCTTCTCCCCTAAAGTGCACACCCTCCCACTACCCAGGAAACTCAATCAACCCGGGAGTGCCACAAATCTCACAAATCTCACTCACACCATCCACAAGAAACCTAGGCGTAACAATCGACAGCCAACTCAACTTTAAACGACACATCTCCAATACAATTAAGGATGGAGTCTTCAAACTTCAAACTCTGAAAAAACTCAAACCTCTTCTCCAAGCGCACGATTTCCGAACAGTCCTTCAATCAATTATCCTCTCAAAACTCGACTACTGCAACTCCCTTCTCATCGGCCTACCAGAAATCCACATCAAACCCCTCGAAGTTCTACAAAATGCCGCCGCCAGAATCATCACTAACAACAAAAAATCCTCCCACATCGCACCTACTCTCAAAGAACTCCACTGGCTACCCATCACACAAAGAATCCATTATAAAACCCTCACCCTCATGCACAAAAAAATACACAACAACAAAATGAACTGGCTAAACAACGCAATACATCCATACCCCACACAAAGAACTCTCAGATCCACCAACACTGGCCTTCTAGCAGTCCCTAATCTCAAATCTGCACACCTCAACGCAACCCGCAAACGAGCCATAACAATAGCGGGACCTACCCTATGGAACACCCTCCCCACCTGTCTCAGAAACGAACCTTCATTGCAAGTCTTCAAAAAAAACCTCAAAACATGGCTGTTTTTAAAAGCCTTCCCACCTGACCCTTAACCTGCCCGAACACAACACACCACACCCCCTACACAGACTTCTCACCCCCCATGCATCCCTCCCTGACACCAACTTCCTCCCACCCAACCGTCCCCTCCTCCCTCACCTCACCCCTCCTTTCTACCCTTAATCCTAAATTATTTTTATCAACAAGTCATTTATGTACATATGTTATATTCTATAACCTATTATTCTATGTGCTTCTGTTATAATATGTTATAATTGTTATATTTGTTACCATGTTATAATGTAAAATAGGGCTGATATCGCCCTATTCTCTTAGTTATCTGGAAACCGATTGAATGTCGGTATATAAAAGAAATAAATAATAATAATAATAATAATAATGTTAATATCATCCATTTGTCGGTGTTTGCTGTAGAGTATAAGAATCCTAAGGCGCTGTGTAACTGTGCATGCACTGATTTTATATGCAGAACTTGCTGTAGCTACATAAGCTGGATTTTATGTTATCACTTATTGTTCTATTCTCTGCTCCAGCCTGTCCTCCCCATCCCTGGGAGAACCTTTAGTTATGTGGGCGCATTATATGTGTCTGTCCCTAAACACACAGCTGAGAGGTGGAGTTATGTTTGTGGCCCCTCCCACAATAGAGAAGAGGTTTACCTAAACATTAAAGTTTCTCCATGTGGGGGGAGGTGGTCAGAGAGGGAGAGGAGAAGTGACAGCCCACAGAAAAGTGATCTATGAGGTCATGAGGAGTTCTCAAGCCCTTGATGGCAACGTTCCAGTATTAATAAATTCAGACGTATGCATAGGAGGTGCTGAAAGGGAAGCAGAGTTATGTATACTGAGTGCAGAAATCCAAAGGGGTGGAATACACAGAGAGTTATATTTTGATGTCCACAAAGCAGGAAAGTGACCTCAGTGTGATAATATCTGATGATTTCAAAGTATGGAAACAGTGAGACAAGGTTATTGCCAGAGCTGGAGGAATGCTAGGGTGCGTGGAAGGGGACAGAACTAGTAGAGAATAGGGAGTGTGTTTGCCATTGGACAGGCCGCTGGTGAGAACTCAGTGGGAGTATTGTAGAGATGTGCATGCATGAAATTTTGTTTTATTCATTCATTTCATTTTCATGGGGATCAATATGCTTTAGATTGTTTCTTATGTGTGTGTTGGCGAGGGGGGGGTGGGGCATCCCTGGTCACTTTGCTTCATTTTGCTTCATTTTGTTTGTTTATTTTTGGTAAATAATGCACCTCTTTACAAATAAGTGCACTATTGACCAATTATTAAATGACCCCACTGATCAAGCAAACCCCCCTCCATCCCACAATCCCAGCAACAATCCCTGGGTCTAGTGATAAACCCAGTACAAAAAACTTCTAATGCCCTCCTACAACTCAGAACAAAATATTCCTGGGGCTAGGCCTCCTACGTGAGGCTAAGCATAGTCAATGTATCCCTGAGGCCTAGTGGTGGAAGGAGCGGGCCTCCGTTGCTCTTGTTGCCATTTTTCAACCTGTGTGGAGTGATTGCTGGAGGGGGACCGCACTCTGCTGATTTGATTTGGTCTTACTCGGAAGTCATATACATTTCCAAGAGCTAAAACGGGTCACATTGGTTAAAAGTTTGGAAAGCTCTGATATAGAGAATGGCAACCAAAATGATAAAGGGGATGGAATGGCTCCCCTATGAGGAAAGGCTAAATAGGTTACATCCCTTTAGCTTGGAGAGGAGACGGCTGAGAGGGGATAGGATAGAGACCTATAAAATCATGAGTGGAATGAAATGGATAAATGTGAATTGGTTATTTACTCTTTCAAAAATATGAAAACTAGGGGGCACTCCCTTAAGTTAGTAAGTAGCACATTTAAAACAAATCCGAGAAATTACTTCTTCACTTAACATACAATTAAGCTCTGTAATTCAATGCTGGAGGATGTGCTAAAGGCAATTAGCAGAACTAGGAAGAGAAGACCATAAAATGTTATTAATCAGATAGACTTGGGGAAAGAAATTACTTATCATTGGGCTTTATTTATTTAGATTTTTGTATTCTGCTTTTTGCACTTTAAAGTGGATTATATTCAGGTACTGTAGGGATTTCTCTATCCCCAGAGGGCTCATAATCTAAGTTTTTACCTGAGGCAATGGAGGGTAAAGTGACTTGCCCAAGGTCACCAGGAATGACAGTGGGATTGAACGCTGGTCTCTCTGGTTCATCTCCCACTGCTCTGAGCACTCATTAGCAGCTATCTATCTGCTCTTTGGGATCTTGCCAGATGCTTGTGATCTGGATTTGCCACTGTTGGAGATAGGATGCTGGGCTTGATGGACTCTTGGTCTGATCCAGTTGGGCAATTCTTATGTTCTTACCTAGTCTGTCCATCCACCCAACCAATTTAGATTTACAATTCCTATCATACCCTCAGAAATCTCCTACATTTATCCAGTGCATTCTTGAATTCAAATACTGTTATTTTCTCCACCAAATCCACTGGGAGGCTGCTCCATGCATCCACTCCTCTCTTTGTAAAGAAATATTTCCTAAGATTATTCCTGAGGCCACCTCCTTTCCTTCTCATCCCATGAACCCACATCCTAGATCAGCAGCATGAGCAGCTTCCTGTCAGATACCACTTCCTCCCCCACCAAAGTCACGTTGCCCACAAAGAAGCATCTCTCTTGATAGAAGTCATAGCTAAAGCAGCTGGCAGGAGAGACTCTCTGCCCACCACCCCAGCATAAATATCTGTGACATGCTATCTCGCATAGCCCATCAAGGATATGGGTACCGATGCCCTAGCATATTGGGCAGACCTAGCCAATGAGGCTCAGCACTATCTTTGTTTCCCAACAACCAGTGGTCCCAGTGAAGTGCTCACTGCAGACACAGAAAGGTTCACTTTCAGGAAGTTCTGGCAGGGGCAGGTTGCTCTCAGGGCAGCAGATACATGACGATGATGAGGAGGAAGGGCCACATAACAAAGCAGGATGAGTGATGGGTGAGCTCATGCAGGCAACTCCGGGGTTCTGGCTGCAGTTCTGGCTCCTGGCCCGATCCTGGTCTCGGCTATCACTGCTTCCATCTCCGTTTGTTGGGGCCTGGGCTCCCTGTGAGCCACTTCTTTGCCTGAACCACCGCAGGTGGGGCCTGGGCTCCGTGTTATCCCGGGTTTCACTTCCAGCTCTGCTCTTCCCAACCAAATAATTTTAGTAGCTTCTGTGTGACATCATGCGTTGGCATGCACAGACATATCATGATATGCACCTGGAACCTCTGATATTTAATAATAGAGTGAGATAGCAAACATACAATTGTGACATCATACGTACATGTACGGATATAGATAGATATAGAAATAGCTGCAGTATGTAGATAGATAGATATAAATAGATAAATAGAACTAGATATATAGATGTAGTTTTCTTTAACTGTAACTGGATGTTGAGGCACTGGATGTACTTTGATAGTAAAGCTTAATCCTGTGGCCTATGGAGATGGAGATGAGACTGACATATGTTGAGGGCCAGGAAGGGGAAAAATGAAATTGTATTTTGATTATATAAGGAAGAGTTTTGTAAAATAATCTTCTGCAAGCCACAAGATTTCCCCTGCTCTCCTTGAAGACAGGGATAGGAAATGAATTTCAGCATTAACCAGTTAAGTCCCTCTGATTCTCTCCTACCTCCTGAACCTCCCATGTTTTGGTGCTAAATAGAGCTGCTTGGTAACCCTACATGACAATGTGCAGCCACCCTGCACGGGCCAATCTCCCCCTGAGGGCTCTGACCAGCTACATAATAGGGAAATGCATTCATTTCATTTCTCTGCCTGTGTGAATTGTGTACACACCTAAGGGTATATGAATGTGCATAAAAATGGAAACATTGGACATTACATTTTTATTTATTTATTAACTTTTTAATACCGACATTGGTGGGGCACAACATGCCGGTTTACAATATAACTGAAGGAGGGAAATCCAAAAAAACCAGGGTGGGGGGAGGGGAGAAACTGAGAAGAGAGAAGAACGAGCAAAGGGGAGAAAAAAGGATACATGCAGAAAAATGCTTTTGCATGCTTAAAGTAATCAAAAGAAATGCAACAGCATGAAAATATAAATAAATAACGCTATAAATAAAGGGAAGACAAAACAAGATGAACTCAGTTTTCTGAGCTTACCCTGTTACTAAATAAGGTGTTTCTGTGAAAATGAGTTGCTCTATTTCAGCATTTCACCTTCTAGGACTTTCTCCACCAATTGCTCGTGGGTTTTTTTTCATTTTCTCATCTTCTTTCTTTCTTTTTACAACTATGCACAGTTTCAAAATGAATGATATTTTACTTCTATAATCGTGACTAAACTTGTTCAAATCTAAACTTAATCATTTAAAAAATATATATGAAAATAGGTTCTGGGTGTGTGCAGGAAAGAATTCTTCATTCTTCATTTTCTCCTCTTTTGTTTCATTTTGTTTTTTTACTACTAAATTTCATTTTTTCTTTATTTTTGTATATGCTTTAGCATGCGTACAACTATTTATCCAGTGCTAGCTTTAGCGCATGATAAAATACTAAAAAAAGGTTCTAAATTAATTCCTGTGGTGTTTTTCTAGAATGTTCTTTTCTAAATGACAATTGAATCACCAAATGCTAGGGAAGTTTTCATGTCATTTCAACACAAAGCTGAGTACTAAAATCGGGTTCACTCTGCGGGTGCTTAAGCTATGGGTGTAGCCCTGCTGTTAGGGGAATTACTGAAAACAACTCCCTCCTTTTTCAGCTTCATCGTTATCTGAAGAACGTCCGCTTTAAGAACAGTCTGGGTGACGAGATCTTTTTTGATGAGAATGGAGACCTCCCCATTGGTTACTATATAATAAATATGGCCGGTCTACGCAATGGGACACAAATGTCTGAGATTGTTGGGAGTTATAACCCATATGCTCCTCAGGGGAGGGATTTCACCATTGATGAGAAGGCGATTGCGTGGGATGGCGAGTTACTCCAGGTTAGATTTAAGTGACATTAGAACATGATGGAAGGAACTGTTTCCTTGTGATTAGAAATGTAGAAACCCAATGACAGAAGAAGAGCGTATGATCCATCTAGTCTGCCTTCTGTCCAATTTATCCAGCCCTACAATTCCCATCTCTCCCTCAGAGATCCAATAGCAACATAGAAACGCTGCCCCAAATGCTGGTGCTTGATAAAATAACAGAGAAACAGAATTTCTAAATCTGGGTGGGAAGAATAATGCAGGTAATATGTTCAAAGGAACCTGCCATGCAGGGCTCATTCCCTCATCCTGCAGGCTGTCTGTGGACTGATGCTCAGAGGCTTCCAGCTCATTCTCATCTATCACTGGTTTACATCATTTCCTACACTCAGGGCCAGATTTTAAAAAGCATTTACATGCGTAAATCTGGGTTTTACGCATGTAAATGCACTTTACTCGAGTAAGTGGGCTTTTGAAAATTGCTACAATATATGCCATTGAATTGTCCATAGGATTTACTCAAGTAAGTGCACTTACTCGAGTAAATGGCTTTTGGAAATTGCTACAATAGTAGCTACATTTACGCATGTAACTCCTTTTGAAAATTACCCCCTCAGTGCACACAGTGCAATGTTCGGACTGAGCTCGTTCTACACTTGATACCATTAACCAAGTACAGAAAGAATATTCCAACTAAGAGTACATGAGCAGTGAGTGCACGTTAATATAATCTGAACATGGGGGGGTGACGCACAAAATGGAAGGTGATAACAATTCTGAGAACATTTCCATTTATCATTTTCAGGTGCGCTAATCACCCAATGGTAACCTGTACAATCCCTGGTTATCCTGTTTGGCATTTCTCTCCTGATACCAAGTGAAGGTCACAGATAGAGGGCACGATGCAATATGAACGTGTAGAAATTAGGCGCTGGTATTGAGCGCCTGTTTTCCTAACACGTGCACATCCACCTTTCCTGGGCACGTGATTCAATATGTTAATGAGGTGCCGTGCAATAAAGGACACGCTAGGGATCAATTGTGCGTCCCTAGCACCTCCTTGTCATCGGGTGCCCAGGAGATGTGGCTGTGTGCAGTTTAGGAAAATGGACGCTCAATATACGAGCATCCATTTTCCTAACCTGACTGCTGGTAAGGCTTTTTTTTCCTGATGCTGAATTCTGCTTTTTTGTGGCGGCCTGGAGTGCGTCAAGATGTTACGCCAGCTCCAAGTTAAAAGGTGAGCATCAGGTGTACAGTCATTTTTTGCATAGGGAGTGATAGCTAAGCCTCATCTACATGGCATTTACATATGATAAGCGCTATGAGCTAAGCGCTTGTTTCGACACGATAATCCCATTATTACAGGAGTTATTCTAGTACCTCCAAAACACGCGTCCAACCGCACGTCAGGCTGTGCGCTACACTGAGCACACTATATTGCGTCAGCCTCAGAGAGATGGTGTGAGTTCAGTGTTCATAACCAGCCCTTTATCAGGAATGACAGCAGAATGCTTCCTCTCTCCTCCACGCCACCCGATATCTCTGTCTCTCAGCCCCTCCTACTGGTGCATCCTCTGAGATCCTGAATCTCCGTGTGCAGCCTTCTGCCTCCCGCTATGCTGTCCTGCATAACATTGGAGATCCACCACACGTTACCCATGCTCTGCCTAGCAGTGAGGAACAGGACTCTGTCTCCCATCCTGCATGGCCCAACACAACCCCTACACATTCTGTTGTCCTGTGCTGGGCTGTGAAAGTGGATCTTTGTGATCCATCACATGAGGCATGCTGGCTCCATGGTCTTTTCCTTCTCGGCATGGTGCCACCATCTGGGTGTTCTCCCAGGCCAGCAGGCCCCATTTTGCCGAGGAAAGTGTGAGATACTGCAGCTACAGCATCTTCTTTCCCTCACTACAGTGCCCAATGAGGCTGCTATCCTGAGCTGGCCAGGCCTGCCTTGTGCTCTCTTTGCTCCAGGGCATTGGTTCTCATCTGGTGATTTCACACCGCAGCTTCCCCATGTGGCGGATCCCAAAGCAGTAGAAGAAACAGGTCACAGACAGATGGACAGGACATGGAAGTGAGGCTTTATTAATTCATTTTTAGAAAGAAGACCTAAAAGTAAACTCTGAAAGATAACAGTAGGCTACAAAAGCATCAAAGGTGCTGTTTTTATACCCTGACTCTTAGCACTAGAGAAACTATATAAATTTAATGGAAAAATCAAAGGTTTATTCTCTTACTGCTGATTCATTTTATTAATTTTAAGTGTAACCTGTATAATAGCTAGAAACATTGCCCAACATATTGCCAGATCAACCAGATTGTCTGATTCCAGATTTTAATAAAAGTTTGTTTTTTTTAAATCAAAGAATGACTCCTAACTCTCCACAAATATAACAGGATATGTTGGTTGATAATATAAAACTAACTTATTTGAAATGGCTCCTATCTAGACCAAAGAGTAACAGTGCATTTAAAAAGTGACAGCCTAGTGTTATGTCAAGTCATCCAGATTTTATTTTCTCAATGTTTAGTTACCTGTACGTGCCAAATGCAGTGACAGCTGCCTTCCTGGCTTCAGCAAATTACACAAGAGAGGAGATCCCGTCTGCTGCTATGAATGCATTCCCTGTCCAGAGGGAGAGATCTCCAACCAAACCGGTGGGTGATATCATCTGATCATGCGGCATGACCTATCTCCACAGCTCTTTGAAATTATGAAGCTGCCAAAGATTATGCAGATAAATACATTTTCAGGGGGCACAGCCAGTTATTTCCCAGGCAGGCCTGGCTGTCTCTCTTTATTTAAAGAGTGAAGAAAAAATGTCCAGATCCAAATATTCTTGTTTTTCATCTATTTTCGTTGTGCAGAAAGTTTGTAGTATTATGGCTTAGATGCCTTCAAACTGTAAGTGTGCTTGTGCTATGGAAATATCCAGTTTATGTTTTGAAAATTCAAATTCTAATTTGATTGGGTCCTGACACTCAGCAGATAATAAGTCTTACAATGCATTAAAAATACAATACATATGCAGAATAGATTTCAAAGGGACTTCTTTGAGTAAAGTGCTGTTTGAATTGCAGAAATGTTCCTTTAGAAAATTCAAAGGGGTAAATAATTTTGACTTTGTAGTGACCTCATATAGTGCCGCTAGGGGCTACAAGCTTTTTGAATTAAGCTCTAGGAGTCGCTAGGTCTTTTCTAATCACTGGTCACAGAAAGTCAGTGATTCTTCCATGTGAAGCTGTCACGCATATATCTATAGAATAGGCTTAAGTCCACCTTTTAGTCGAGTATCTGATAGGTCTTTATGTTACCAGTCTGTGTGCAGTCCACAATCAGGTCGTGCCGGGCTTTATTTGATAAGATGTCTTGTTCTGTCCGACACTGCAATGTTTCGGAGGACACTCCTTCATCAGGGAAACAGAAAATGCCGGCAGGTTAGGACTGGTGGACAACTTGAGCTATGTGGAACGGTCAATACTTTATTAAGACCAAGACTTCATTAACGATGCGTGATGAAATGATCTACCTGCTGCATCTGATGTAAGCACAAAGAAGAGAGGGATCTGGGGTCATCATATTCAATGACCTTAAGATGGCCAAACAGGTGGATAAAGTGATGGTAAAAGTCAGAAAGATGCTTGGCTGCATAGGGAGTGGAATGGTCAGCAGAGAAATGGAGGTGAACTTGCCCCTGTATAAGTCCCTGGTGAGACCTCATTTGGCTACCTGAATGGTCAGTGGTCTTTGTTCCAAAGCTTGTGGGGATAGACTTAAAGATTTATACATGAATATCCTAGAGGAAAGGGGAAAAAGGAGATATATGATAGAAATATTAAAATATCTCAAAGGTTTCCATGCCTCTATCAACAGAAAAAAGGGTCATGAGATGAGAGTGAAAGGGGGTAGACTCCGGAGTAATCTTTGGAAATATTTCTTTGCAGAGAGGGTAATGGAATGGCCTCAGTGGAGGTGGTGAAGACAAAAATGGTGTCTGAGTTCAAGAAAGCATGAGAAGAATACCAGGGTTCTCTGAGGGAGTGATGGGAAACGTAAAGCTAAATTAGTTAGGTGGATTGCAGACTAGATGGGCCTTGCGGTCTTTTTCAGCCCTCATGTTTCTATGTTTCCATGAAGCTACTAGAGGCCAATTTTCACTTTATTTCTGCAAACCCCACCTCTCCTCCCAGGAAGGGGCCTGCTTTCCATTACAAGGAATCCTTTCATTATCTTTCCAACACTAACGTCCCCCACATGCTATGGAAATCTGCTTGCCCTTACAGCATTTCCCCCAGTGCCACTGTCTTCTACCTGACTCATTGGCACAAGGAGTATGGAAAGGCTTTCTTATAAAAGCAGACAGCTGTGAACTATCACGGACTAAAGATGTAACCATCAGCTCATCACCTCACCAACCTGAACCCCTTACAATGGAGAAGGAACCACACAAAGCTTTCCTTTAGAGTCTGAGTAAAAGCACCTGGTGAGAAATGTCTCTGCCAAACAGCAGCTTCCTGTCCAGACATACACATTAAAAAATAAAACATGGAGTACGATGGTTACACAGAGCTAAGGTAACCCTTTGGAGCACAACACTCTGAAGGTTTCTAATACAAAGCGGACAAACGATGACTCAGATGAGTGTACAGTGATGAAAGAAGAGCTTCTCCCTCTTCTCTAGAAGGTGAAGTGCTTAGGCCATGGGCCTAATGGAAAAGGCTTCAGAAAATGAGGTCATCATCCACATGTGCCTTGGAGCTCTAATATTCAATATTATGTTTGCCAACTCTACACACACATATAAGAAAGTATTATGCATATACCACAAAAAAGTGGCCTTATATATGCAGTATATACGTCTGATAAAATGTACACATATACAGGTTCCATGCTAAACATTACTTTATTTTTAATAAAAGTATGCATGCTAATTTTCTGTGCATTTAAACAGCCCCATATACCCGTAACTACATTCCCATTAGGAGGTTTAAGTTCAGCACCATAGTTTGAGGCAAAGGACCCCCACTTAGGAAGCCTAACTTCCAGCCACAAGAGGTGGACCTACTTTTCAGGGAGGTAATGAAGGTTCTGTATGGGAAGGAGTCAGGGAAAGCTGGATTGTACAGAAAGGAGCAGATATGGGAGGAAATCTGCCAGAAACTGAATGAAGCCTTCCACAAGAACAACAATGCACAGGACTTCAGCTACAAGCGGTGAGACCTGAAGCACAAGGTCAAGGAGAACCAGGCAGGAATGAAGTTCTGAGGGGTCCTTCAGCCAGATAACATTCATCTCTGCAGAAGATATAGTCCTGGGCAGCAAAGGGGAGGCTGCAGTGCCAGGGGCTGGTGAGCAAGATCACCTCACGGTCAGCACAGAGAGAAAGTGAACACTTATTGTAAGAAAGACATTAAGGTACTTGCATTTAGGACCTACTGTAAACTAACTTTATATGTACTGTATATATGGAAAATAGAATCAGGAGAATAGCCATATATTTTCAAATTAATGTTTCAAGTGTTTATCACAAATTTTTATTACAGCTTACAAAAATATAAAGCTTCATTATTACAGTAAATACCACTCACCAAAGAATGTCATACACATTCATCCATCTCAATCACAGAAACAGAAACAGAGAAAATGATGGCAGAAAAGGACATAATTGCCCATCCCGTCTGCCCAGTAAGCTCACATCCAGTTTGGTTCACAGACTGTCAGGGTCTAGGCCTTGTAGGTTACTTGTTTGAGATCAGTTTTTATTTATTTTATTTTATTTTTTATTTATTTAAAAACTTTTATATACCGGTATTAGTATGCATACATCATACCGGTTTACAATGTAACTTTAAAGGTAGAAATTACAATGAACAGGGAGGGCGAACAAGGAGGAGTATACAAAGAGCAGGAGGTGGAGGAATTAAAGCAATAAATAAAAACTGCAACGGACTATTTACAGGAATATACAAGGCGTAGGCAAGATACTTGCAGAAGTCGGTGTACTTAATCAGGGTAGGCTTGTCGGAAGAGCCATGTTTTAAGTTTTTTTCTGAACTTGGCGTAACATGGCTCTAGCCTGAGAGTGGTAGGGAGGGTGTTCCATTGTTTAGGGCCTGCAATGGATAGTGCACGGTCCCTAGTAGAGGAGAGGTGGGCTTTTTTCAGAGGGGGAATGGAGAGGGTGCCTTTGTTGACAGTGCGAGTGGGTCGTTCAGTGCGTATAGGACGAAAGGGTTCATCCAACCAATTGGAATTGTGCGAGTGGATGGACTTGTGCACTATGGTTAGAATTTTGAAGAGAATTCGGGATGCGATGGGGAGCCAGTGGAGTTCTTTGAGTATTGGGGTAATGTGATCAGCTTTCCTAGTTTTCCATTGTTCTTTGCTGTTGTGGCAGATAACACTGCTGGGATAATCCCACTTGTGTCATGGTTACTTGTTTCAGGGTATATGTGTCTCATCGGTAAGTCACACCCCCCCCCCCCCCCCTTGATCATTTGTATACCTAGACTTCCTCTTGTGCCATTGGATTCACATTTTGCACTGACGTCACCCCTGTGCCGGCTGGGTTTCCCAGTCTGCTCCCCTTTTTTCCCCTGACTATATAGTTCAAGTTATAGTTTCTGCTGTCAGATTATAAAATGTCCTCCTTGGAGCTTCATTCCATGACCTCTAGTTCTCCTTGTTTCTTTCCAACAGAAGAGATGTGTTCTTAAAGTTGCGACATTTATGCCTTTTAAGTATCTGAAGGTCTGTATCATATCTCCCCTGCATCTCCTCTCATCCAGGGTGTACATATTCAGGTTCTTCAACCTCTCCTCAAAAGTCATTTGATTTATACCGCCCACCATTTTGGTCACCCTTCCCTGGACCGCCTCCATCCTGTCTCTGTCCTTTTTCAGATACGGTCTCCAGAACTGTACACAGTATTCCAGGTGAGGCATCCCCAGGGACTTGTACAAGGGGATTATCACTTCCTTTTTCTTACTGGATACTCCTCTTTCTATGCAGCCCAGCATTCTTCTGGCCTTGGCTATCACCTTGTCACATTGATTTTTAATCTTCAGATCACTAGACACTATCATCCCAATGTCCCTCTCTTGCTCCGTGCACATCAGTCCAATCATACACAATCCAAGAACAGACAATACAAAAATGCTTATAACAAAAAAATGCTGTATAAAAATCACAGCTTATGTATAAAGTGCATATAACAATTTCACAACTTATAAAGTGCACACATATTAAATTCAATTCAACTGACAATGTATTATGCTAGAGATCATGCACATCCAAAAATCAGTTATTTATTAGTTAATGGTTCATTAAGATTGTGATTTATTCATGTTGTGATGCTGCTGGCAGCCTCTCACCTCTCACCGGCCCTTAACAAAATGCTTGGAAATAACCTGCTCAGAGAGGCAGTTACTGTCCTTAGCAAAAGGCTTAGGGATAACCTGCACAGAGAGGCAGTTACTGTCCTTAACAAAAGGTTTAGGGATAACCTGCACAGAGAGGCAGTTACTGTCCTTAACAAAATGCTTGGAAATAACCTGCACAGAGAGGCAGTTACTGTCCTTAACAAAAGGCTTAGGGATAACCTGCACAGAGAGGCAGTTACTGTCCTTAACAAAAGGCTTAGGGATAACCTGCACAGAGAGGCAGTTACTGTCCTTAACAAAAGGCTTAGGAATAACCTGCACAGAGAGGCAGTTACTGTCCTTAACAAAAGGCTTAGGAATAACCTGCACAGAGAGGCAGTTACTGTCCTTAACAAAATGCTTGGAAATAACCTGCACAGAGAGGCAGTTACTGTCCTTAACAAAAGGCTTAGGGATAACCTGCACAGAGAGGCAGTTACTGTCCTTAGCAAAAGGCTTGGGGATAACCTGCACAGAGAGGCAGTTACTGTCCTTAACAAAAGGCTTAGGAATAACCTGCACAGAGAGGCAGTTACTGTCCTTAACAAAAGGCTTAGGGATAACCTGCACAGAGAGGCAGTTACTGTCCTTAACAAAAGGCTTGGGGATAACCTGCACAGAGAGGCAGTTAGTGCCCTTAATATATGGCTTGGGGATAACCTACACAGAGAGGCAGTTACTGCCCTTAATATAAGGCTTGGGGATAACCTACACACGGGTCGATACTGTAAGGCCGCGGTAGAAACAGTGCGGCAGTGTCAGGCGCACCCTTCCTCCCCGCACGCACAGTTCTCTTGACCTAGCGCCTGATACTCTCTTCTAATCGCATGCAAATGCATGCCACGGCTGTGAAGCGTTAGGGAAGGGTTATGCCCGCGCAACCCATTTTACTGTATAGGCGCTTAATACAGCGCCTATACAGTAACCTGGGTGCGCTGGTACCTGTCATTTCAAATGTCATTTCAAATGACATTTGAAATGACAGGCACCAGGAAGTGTAAAAAACCTGTCGGAGGGCCGCGTGGGTCCAGGCGGTCGGCAGGCGGGTTCCGGGGGGCGGGTGGTCGCGTGTTAAATCTAGGCCGGGTCGCACAGGCGCTCATTCATCCACTGCCGGTGGGGGCTGCCTCTCCGGCAGCCCCCACCGGCAGTGGATGAATGCGCGCCTGTGCGACCCGGCCGAGATTTAACACGCGACCACCCGGCTCCCGCCGCCGCCCGCCGGCCGTCTGAAACTAACGCGCGTGCCGCCGCCGCCTGGAACAGTGGATGAATGCGCGCCTGTGCGACCTGGCCTAGATTTAACACGTGACCACCCGGCTCCCGCCGCCAGCCGTCTGAAACTAACGCGCGTCCACCCGCCGCCGCCGCCTGGAACAGTGGATGAATGCGCGCCTGTGTGACCCGGCCTAGATTTAACACGCGACCACCCGGCTCCCGCCGCCGCCGCCCGCCGGGTTTTATGTGTCCCACAGCATTACATTTTCTCGATCATCTCTGTATCGCTTTTTTTTTTATTGTTTTATTGTTTTTGAGTATCTTAAGCGGTGTCGATGGATTTGTTACTAGACTCACAGTCCTAACTCCTACTAGGGGGAGGCGGTAAACTAACACGTTAAGGCCGCGGCAAAACAGCGGGTTACTAAGGAGATAATATCAGCGCCCGTTACAGTATCGGTGGGGAATAGCTAATTCCTTCATTATACAGCTAATTCGTTCATTTACATGCTGCGTGCAGAAAGGGTTATGTGTCTATTTTACGAAGCGCTAAGGACGCGTGAAACTGGAGACTGTATCGCTGGATCGCCTTACTCGTCTGTATTGTGCCCTCCCAGCACGTTACAGACGGGAAATCTTCAACCGCACGTTACTGTATCGACCTGACAGAGAGGCAGTAACTGTCCTTAATATAAGGCTTGGAGATAAACTGCAGAGAGAGGCAGTTACCTTTCCCTTATCTGCAAAAACTAACAGTGCAAAGGTGTTATTATCTCAAGTGAACCCAGGATGCAGAATGTATTTGTGTTTTGCATTTTCTCATCCCAAAACACCCCAAAATGTCCATTCAGCACATTCAATAGTTTATATGGTGAGAGGAAAAATGCACAACTATTTTCCCAATTGAATTTGCATTGTCCCAAAATATCAGGAAAGTAAAAGTGCAAACTTCCTTTTACCAGCATGAAATGTGACTAATCTTTTAATAATTGCTTCCAAAATACTACAGCACCGTAAATTCTATGATGTTCTAAGCTACAGAATCAAAGAATCCCTAAATATTAATAAATGTGTTCATTTGCGGATCTGAAATTGAAGCTGTCTGTGAGATGCTGACTAAATATTCTCTCTTCTCAGATATGGACGCCTGTACAAAGTGCCCAGAGGACAAATGGTCCAATCAGAAGAGAGATGCCTGCATTCTAAAAGTGATAATTTTTCTGTCCTTTGAAGAACCTTTGGGGATAGCTTTGAGTCTAATCAGCATTTGCTTTTTTCTCATCACTGCTGTCATTTTGGGAATCTTCATTAATTACAAAGACACTCCCATAGTGAAAGCCAACAACCGGGAACTCAGCTACATTCTCCTTGTTTCCCTCATGCTCTGCTTCCTCTGTTCCTTGATATTCATCGGCCGTCCTGAGGACATAACCTGCATTCTCCGACAGACTGTCTTTGGGATCACTTTCTCCATCTGTCTCTCCTCCATTCTGGCAAAAACCATCACTGTGGTCATGGCCTTCCAAGCCACCAAGCCGGGAAGCAAGCTCCAGAAATGGATGGGCTCCAGGGTCTCAAACTCTATTGTCCTTTCCTGTTTCCTTCCTCAAGCCTTTTTGTGTCTTGCCTGGTTATGCACTGCTCCTCCTTTCCCATATCATAACATGCAATCAGAAACTGGAAAAATACTAATTGAATGTAATGAAGGGTCAATAACTGCATTTTACTGTATTCTGGGTTATCTGGGACTTCTGGCTGGTGTCAGCTTCTTCATAGCTTTCCTAGCAAGAAATCTGCCTGACAGCTTCAATGAGGCCAAGTACATCACCTTCAGCATGCTGGTGTTCTGCAGTGTTTGGGTGTCCTTCATCCCAACGTACCTGAGCACCAGGGGCAAGTACATGGTGGTGGTGGAGATATTTGCTATCCTGGCCTCCAGTGCTGGACTGCTGGGCTGTATATTTATCCCCAAATGCTACATTATTCTGCTGAGGCCTGAAAGGAACAACAGGAAGTACCTAACAAAATACTAGAATGATTAATATCTGTTTAAATGATTGATAAATGTAATATTATTTGTATTATTTGGCCAGTTCATATTGATTGATCTGTGTTTTGCCCAGAAATGCATCACTGATCCAGAGCATAGTCATTTTCATATTTATATTAAATTCAGAATAATGTGTAAATAGATTCTGAATAAAACTTTTTTTTCTCATCTAGGAGGATATGATCACCATATTTTAAATCATTCTGTACTCTATTTGTACAATATCATTTTAGAAGTTGTCACCACCATTCACCACACATTTTACGCAGTATAAATCTCTTTTTAAAGACCTGTATGAGAAATCTATTATTGAAACATTTCTTTCCATATTCTTCCCAGTAGCTCTAGAAACACCAATTATGCACTAATTATGAATTATAATAGCCATGTACAGGATAAATTCGGACAGGCCCAGACCCTGCTACAGCAAAGGAAGGAATTTTACCCAGGTGAACTTTAAACTGCATTGCATCAGTGGAAAGGAGAGGCCTTGTCCTAAAGCAGAGAAGGATGCCTTATCAGATGTGCCTGTTTGTCAGATCCTGTGCAAATAAAGAAACCAGACAGAAGAGACAATACGACTTAAGATCCTAAGCAAGTGTCAGGGACATTCAAGTAAGCAAGCAGAGACCCCCACCTGTGCGAGAAAGGGGGAGGAGCCTGAGACAATGCTGACCCTGACTCACAGCTTGGCATGCCAACGTGACAGTTTCCCCCCCCCCCCCCCCAAAGAAATGGGAAGGGGGAAAGGACTTGTAACATGGCAGGGCCCCTCCTGAAGTAATAGGGAGGGGGGAAAAGACCTGCAATGAGGCAAGAGACCGTCTACCCACCACAAGGTTATGCATGAGCTTCTGAATATTTATCAGCTGGGAAGTATAAGACAGGAGGCAAGGAGGAGAAAAAGGGGGAAAAGAACCTCCTGGCAGAGCGACCCTTATGCCAAAAGGGAGCAGAGAGGCAAGCCATGGACCCCAAGAGGAAGAGGAGGCACAAATCCTGAACACAAACCCGAGAAGAAAACACTGACAGCGAGAACCTGTGCTGAGGTGTCCCTTGAAGCAAAAGGAGGGTCCGAGGTCGATCAGATCTCCCTGCTGTCACGAAGGGTGAGAACCAGACCAGACAGCCGGCAAGCACCAGAGCCAGAAGCCTGCATCCTTCCAGCACAGCCTGCCTGCTCTGCCAGCACCAAGCCAGGAAGCAAGCCTCTCCCCTGCCTACACTCTCCAGCTCTACAGCCGGAACCTGCTTCAGAGATGAACAGAGGAATCGCCTGAACGTTGGAATCAGGGGTAAGTAAGTTAGCCACAAGTATTAATATCATAAGCAGGCTAAGGTTTACGGCATGTTTAGTTACCACCCATGATACAGAACTTTCTTTAGGGAAAACTGGTGCTTAGTAGCAAGGATGTTAGAGATAGGAATTGTTATTTTCTAAATGCTATGTCCTGCCAAATCTGATAAATTAAAGTTTATTTCTGAGGAGAATACACGTTGTCTTTTCCCTGACTTAGGATCGCATGTAAGGTGGAAGGGCAGCTGGCAGTGTCTTGTAGCAAACAGATCCCTGCACCCCCAACCTGCCTACAGTGAACTAGCAGTACAGCCCTGATTCACAAGTATCCCTCTCCATTTCAGTGTTGTTGGGCAAATACCTTGATGACCCAGGCCCTATATATTGGAAATAGTCATTAAGGAAACTAATCACCTCACTATTCTCTATCACCCGTTCTTTTCCTTTTTCCAGTCTCAGCATCTCACTTGCTCCAGAAATATTTCTGTATTTTTCCATTGATCACATGTAAATATCCATCCGTTCATTTAATCCTATCCTTCAATTCATGATCTTAGTATGTGCATGATCCATTTCCTTCACTTACTTCTCCGAACTGATTTCTTACCACTGTCCTGAACAAATTTATAAATACTTCTGCAAACTTAATTTCAGGACTGATCCTTCTTTGATCTCTCACGGTGGCTCATCTCTTTAAAGAACATTCAAGTTAGCCTTATTAACACTGATATTTCATTATGTTATACTTTAAAAAAAATGTCTGAGGCCAATAATCAAAGGGGTTTATCTGGATAATTTGTGAATTGTCCGGATAAACTCCAATATTTGAATATCTTGGCCATTTATCCAGATTAATCTTCTCTGAATAAGCCATCAACCCAATAAAACGTACCTGATAATGTAGAAGCCTTCTATTTATTTATTAGGTTTTGTATACCTTCACTAAGACAATACATCGTAACGGTGTTGCACGCCCCGGCCGCATCCGCACCGCGGCCGGCCCTACTCACCTCGCTATCCCTTCCTCCAGTTCTGGGCACTCCTCCTCTGCTGCCGCAGCCAGTTTGCAGCATCCCTGGCTCCCCCGCTCGCAGTCTCCCATGCAGGCCTCATAGCGGAGCTCCCGTTGGGGCTCCGCGTCATCGGCATCCTCGGCCCTGCTCCTAGGTGTGCGCGCGGCTGACCTGCATCTCTTTAAAGGGCCAACGGCGGGAAAACCCATGGGGGCACACCCCATTGACGTTACCTAGGCCGGATACTTAAGGCGAGGTTCTGCTTCCTGTTCCTCGCCTTGGCAATTGGGTCAACACTCCGTTGTAGTTTGTTTGCCTGCTCTCGTGTCTCCTGTTCCAGTGTCTTCTGTTCCAGCATCTCCTGTTCCTTCATCTCCCCAATTCCCTGGTAGTACCCTTCAGACTGATCTCACGGTACTGACCTCTGCCTGTTCTTGACCACGTCTGATCGCTGCCTGGAACCGACCTCTGCCTGTCTACTGACCACATCTGATCGCTTCGATCTTCCGAAAGCTTAGTCTGAAATGTACCCTAATGTGAATGTCTTTGTTGATTTATTGAAACTTTGTTTGTACTAACTATATTAAAATAAAGAATAATTATTATCCCTAACTCTAAAGTTACAGAACAGCTAATATGGAACATTCACTCATTTGTTTTTTTTGTTTTTTTGCTATCCCTTACTAAAGTGACAATAATTCGCGGAGTCACTTTAAAATTATTTTAACTAAACCTATATAAACTTACTTAAATTGCAACGAAAATCATTACATTCACACTTCCCAAACTTTCCTATACTTTCCTATACTTTCCTATACTTAGTAGGCCTTAAGTGAAGAGAACTTAGTCAGCAGTTCCTCTCCATTCAATGGCCAACTCCTAACTGACTTACTCTATGAACTGTCACTTGCTATTATTGCAAGGTAATCCCTGCTCTTGATGATGTATTTCTATCAAATAGTTCTGGGCTAATTGTTTCTCCCTTTTAATATTGTCTGTTAGTTCCTTTTTAAATTTTTATTACATACTGATGTTCTTGTTTATTTTTAGGTAGCTTTGTTAATTTTTAATAGATCACTAATTTTAAATTCAGTCTTTGTGCTTTAACTAGTTTTAATACTCTTACACTGGCCTCTTTTCTCGTATTCAAGGAAGCCAATGACACGGGTCCCTGGATACGACATCTCCTACTAGCTTGGTTAAAGGGATTAACGCTAAGCTGATGATGATGCGCCCGACTATACTATGTTTTCTGGGGGTGGCAGTCTATACCAATTGCTCTTTTTAGAAAGATATTTCTTTTATTTTTATTTCCATAAAACATTTCCTTACTTTTAAAAAATTGTCTCATTACTATTTAATTTTCCTTTATTTATCAGTGTTGAATACAATTTATATTTTTTTAGTTTAAATTTTGTTGGTCTTGGAATTCTTATTTTTATGTTCCTGTACTCCTTATATTTTTCTTTAAAGGTTTCTGCTTGTAATTTCCTTCCCTGTTTAATCCCCTGGGTCTAAACATAACTATTACAAATAGAATAATTAAAAGCCTTTGCAGAGGATGTTTGCTACATTTGTACAGGTCAATAACCTTCCCTAACCTGCATGCTACTCTTATTTCAGTTTAACATTGGCTAATTTTCCTTATTTTTCACTAAATTGGTGCCCCCCCCCCCCCTTCAGAAATTGTGGGAGGTTCATGACATCACTAGTAACTGTCACTGCAACCTGCCTGAACTTTTCACTTCTCTCAGGCTTCCCTGACCCTGAGTCTCAGCACAGCTTAAAAAAAACAAAAAAACTTTACAGCACTCACCAGAGACTGTTTCATCAGTGGCAGTGACAACAGTGGGGAAAGGTTTCTTTCATCTTCCTTTCTGTGTCTGCGGAGGTGGGAGAAAGATGCTCCGGCAATAGCAGCTCTTTTTTTTTAAATTACTGCTGACAATTACCGGTCAGCTAAATCCTCCCATTCCTGCTTTTATTCATTGTTTCTGTCACCACTCCAGCCTCTGCTCTCCGTGATGGCAGGGAAGCTTCCTGTTCAATGTTGTTTCTTGTCCCTGGAAGTTTAATTTATTCACTGCACAACTTCCTCTTTATGTACACAGTGTGAGTCACTGGCATCCCTCTTGTATCTCCTGTGGCTCCTGTAATCAAGGCAGTCTTTCTCCCCCTTGTGCTGGAGATGTCAGGTCGGGATAGCACTTCCTGCTTTTTCTCACAACCTGTTTTTTTTAATTTTTTTTCTTCTTGGGCTCAGCCTGCTTCAGCAGTGAGTAAATTAGTGACAACTCTTTTTAGTGTTCTGGGTAGAGTTGTAATTGGGCTGTCCTTTCATCTTCCCAGTTGCTTATCGCTCTCTCTGTTGGTTGTTTGTTTGTTTGTTTTAATCACAGTAATCAGGCTCTCGTTATCTCAGCACCTTTCCAGTTTCAGCTCCCAGCCTCTGGCAGTTCTTTGCAGCACAGCAGAGTGCAGTCTTCAGCCCCTGCCCTGTTGCTGTCACTGCCCCTGGCTCTCTCATCACCAGCTGCAATTACCTCACAATGACTTCCAGGATCAGGTAAGTCTTTATTTTAAAAAAAATTTATTTAGGGTACTCCCTTTACATTAGCATGGGCTTCCCCACTTTGGGAGCGTTCTGATGTCATCCTCCAGATCCCACTTCAACCACTGGAAGTACCTCTGCGCATCGCATCAATCCAGGAGAGCACCTCCCCAGATGCATTACTCATCACTCCGTGGCCTTCTGCCTCACCGTGAGAACCCTCCATGATGAGGAAATTTCTCTATTTTTTTTTAAACGTTCCACGCATCCTGTAATCCTAGGACTTCCTTGGCTCCAGGTCCATGCACCCCACTTCAACTGGAAATCCCTGCAGCTAACTCAGTGGGGCCCCCAGTGCCAAGACCGCTGTCTGCGACAGGTGTCTCCAGCGGTTACCATTCTGAACTCTACAACCCTTGCCAGGTTACCTGCTCCGTATTCTGACTTCAAAGATGTGTTCTCCAAACAAAATGCTGACATCCTGCCTCCACACCGAGAATTCAATTGTCCCATTGAATTCCTACCGTGAACCATGCCTCCCAAGGGCAGAACCTACCCCCTCTTGCTTCCGGAAACCCAAGCAATGTCAGAGTAAATTAAAGAAAATTTGAATAAAGGATTCATAAGACCCTCCAATTCCCTAGCAGGAGCCGGATTCTTCTTCGTGAAGGAAAAGGATGGCAGTTTATTTCCTTGCATAGACTACCATGGGCGAAATACCGTAACTCGCAAGGACCGTTACCCTCTGCCACTCATTAGTGAACTGTTTGATCACCTAAAGGGGCTCAGATCTTTACAAAATTAGATCTCCGAGGGGCATATAACCTTGTACGAATCCAACCAGAGGACATCTGGAAGACAGCCTTCAATACAAGGGTGGCCACTATGAGTACGTAGTAATGCCTTTCGGTTTTGCAACGCCCCTGTGGTCTTTCAGCGTTTGATGAATGAGATCTTCCGGAACTTGCTATACTCATTTGTCGTGGTATATCTGGACGATATAATGATTTTTTCCAAAGACCTGAAGTCTCATCATTCACATGTTCAAACAGTCCTCCAACGCCTTAGAGACAATCACCTCTACGCAAAATTAGAAAAGTGTGTTTTCGGACAGCCCCACCTTCTATTCCTGGGCTACATCATATCCAATCGTGGCTTCACCATGGATCCTGAGAAACTCCAAGGTATTCGAGATTGGCCCCAACCAGTAGGCCTCCGCGCCTTACAAAGAATCCTCGGATTTACAAATTATTATAGAAGCTTCATTGCTAACTACTCCACACTAGCTGCTCCACTCACGGCCATGACTAGGAAAGGAAGTAACCAAAATTTGGAGCCCCAAGGCCCAATCTGCTTTTCATGCCTTGAAAGAGGCCTCCTGCACCGGTCCATGTCAACGTCATCCAGATCCCAACCGCCCCTTCATCGTCGAAGTCGACGCTTCCACCATTGGAGCAGGAGCAGTCCTGAGCCAATATCCCCCCAAAGGGACCTTAGTACCCTGCTCCTTCTACTCACACAAGTTCTCTGCCGTGGAGCCATACTATACAATTGGGGACTGTGAACTCTTAGCAGTGAAATTGGCCCTTCAGGAATGGTGCCCCTGGTTAGAAGGGGCAGAGCATAAGTTTACGATATTTACAGACCACAAGAACCTTGAACACTTAAAGGAAGCTCAGCTACTGAATCCTAGGCAGGCCCACTGGACGCTGTTCTTTGAACGCTTCAACTTTGAACTCTGCTATCGCCCAGCAGCCAAGAATCTCCGTGCGGATACGCTCTCTCGCTCCCTCGAACCAGAAGATACGCCCAAAACTCCTAGGCACATCATCGACCCAGCTTACATATTAATCGCAGTTACCAACATGGTACCAGCCGGGAAGACGGTGGTCCCACGCCATCTTCGTGAACTCATGCTCCGCTGGGCCCACAATAAGTTGGCTGGCCATCCTGGTCGGGATCGGATCCTCGAGATGCTAAGAAGACACTATTGGTGGCCTAGCATGGTATAAGACTCCCGTGATTATGTGATCTCCTGCCCTATCTGTGAGCAGCAAAAGCCTCTGACTGGCCATCCATGGGAACTCCTCCAACCTCTTCTGGCAACCACCGAACCCTGGTCAAACACCTCTACCGACTTCATCATCAATCTACCTCCATCAAAAGGCAACACAGTAATATAGGTTATTATCGATGCTTTTCAAAAATGGGCCATTTCGTTCCACTACATAGTCTCCCCTTGGCTCCTGAACTAGCTAAACTCTTCCTAACCCATGCATTCTGCTTGCATGGTTTACCTAGAGAGATCGTCTCTGATCGTGGGCCTCAATTTGCTGCCAAATATTGGAAATCCCTTTGTAAAAAATTCGATATTACCCTGAATCTGACATCGGGCTATCATCCTCAAGCGAATGGCCAAGCCAAAAGGACAAAACTGCTCCTTGAAGACATTCCTATGATCGTACATCAACGATCAACAGGATAACTGGGCCGACCTCTTGCCATGGGCCGAGTTATCCCATAGTATCCATGTCGCCTCTGCCACTGACGTTTCACCCTTCTCAGTGGTCTTTAGCCACCAGCCATGCCTGCCTCTACCAGTGCCGCTTTCCGTACCCTCACCTGCAGTCTAATCTACAGCACAGACAATACGCCGACTTTGGAATCAAGTAAAGGAAAGACTGAGTCAGGCAGCCGAGCGGGCCAAACTCTTTACGGATGTGTATCGTCGCACCGCACCCCTGTTCCAGCCCAGCCAGAAAGTCTGGCTGAGCACTAAACACATCAGCATTTACAGAGAATATTTACACAATATTGCATATTGTGTAAATATTCTCTGTAAATGCGTTTTACTATGTAAATATTCCTGCCCCTGTTCTCTCTTCTTCCTCCTCTCCCAGTTGTAATCTTCCTTGTTCATTGTAACTATTACTTTCTGCACCAGTTCAATAGCTTGAGTTCTATGTTCAATGCACGACTTGTTAAATGTAAACCGACTTGATGCAACCTTTGGTCGTGAAAGCCGGTATAGAAAATAATAAAATAAATAAATAAATAAATCAGACTACGTATTCCTTCACAACGACTGGCTCCCAAATTCATCGGACCATTCCCAATCATCAGACGCATAGGAACAGTTACTTATCAACTGCAGCTTCCCGCCTCCATGGGGATCCACAACATGTTTCACGGGTCCCTTTTGAAGCCGCTAGTCCTGTCCTGGCCTTCCCGAAGGCCTCCTGCACCTACACAACATGGCATGCTGCTGAACCCGAGAACACCTTGCAAGTGAAAGAAGTATTAGATGTCCAGCGCCGAAGAGACCATTGGGAATTCCTCCTGTCGTGGGAGGGTTCGGACCGGAGGAGAACTCTTGGGAGCCCTCCCACCACATCTATGACAAGGACCTCCTCTCAGACTTCCATCGGGCTCACCCTAAAAATCCCAGGCTGGTAAGGGGGAGGCCTAGAAGGGGGGTACTGTTGCGTGCCCCAGCTGCATCTGCATCGCAGCCAGCCCTGCTCACTTCGCTATCCCTTCCACCAGTTCTGGGCACTCCTCCTCCGCTGCCGCCGCCAGCTTACAGCATCCCCGGCTCTCCCACTCGCAGTCTCCCATGCATGCCTCACAGCGGAGCTCCCGTCAGGGCTCCGCGTCGTCGGCGTCCTTGGGCCCGCCCCTAGGTGCGCGCGCGACCGACCTGCAGCTCTTTAAAGGGCCAAAGGCGGGAAAACCCGTGGGGGCACACCCCGATGATGTTACCTAGGCTGGATACTTAAGGCGAGGCCCTGCTTCCTGTTCCTCGCCTTGTCAATCGGGTCAACACTCTGGTGTAGTTTGTTTGCCTACTGTCGTGTCTCCTGTTCCAGTGTCTCCTGTTCCTTCATCTCTCCAATTCCCTGGTAGTACCCTTCAGACTGATCTCACGGTACTGACCTCTGCCTGTTCTTGACCACGTCTGATCGCTGCCTGGAACTTGACCTTTGCCTGACCTGACTACGCCCGGACTGACTACTGGTACTGACCTCTGCTTCGTCTAACCATTCTGGACTGATACTCTGGCCTTGATCCTCGCTATCCACTAGGACACTCTTTTCTGGCCTCCTGTGATCTCTGGACCTGCTTGCTTGGACATTGACCACACACTCTTGTTTGTGGTGGGCACTCCCCTGCGCTTCCTCTCTAGGAGACCCTGCAAGGCACACCTAAGACCAGGCAGCCCGGGTACCCAAGGGCTCAACCTGCGGAAACCCCAGGTTGCTATTGGTGAAGCTCCAGCTAGCCTCTATCTCCTCCTGTGCTCCGCCTCCTGGTGGCAGGTGCTCTCTGGGTCCGACCAGAGGGCTGTACCAATCCTGCACCAGGCCAAGGGTCCACCTCCAGTGCAACAAACGGTTCACAACATATTATCAGTACAAACAATATTTCAGACCTAAATACAAATTCAAATAGTCATATCCTTATAATTATCAATTTAAAAAACATAAAAAATAGAACCTAAAAATTCATTAAAAAAATTATTAGATAAAACTCGTAAAATTAAAGCACTTAAAAATAATAACTATTAAAATGACACCATAACGCTTAACTCTGTTAAATTAAATGTAAAAAGAATAAACTCAGAACAAAACAAAACCAATTAAAAAGCATAAAATGTGAGGGTGACCTCCAGGAGCTCGGAGCGACCCCCATGGCCGAGGAGATATCGCTCAGCCCGGGCGCACCCGAAAGCCGTCTCCGCCGCGAGTCCAAGGGAAGGAAGGAGGAGAGGAGTCATCGCAAGCTCTGAGCGAGAGGAGGAGAGAGCGGCTGCCCTAACCTCCCGGGACAGATGGAAGCGGAGGAGAAACGGCGTACGGAGAGGGTGGAGGAGAATGGGAAGGTGTTTCCACCTCCACACCCAAACCCACAGGCTTACCGAGGAACCACGAAGAGAATACCCTACAAGACCTGGTAAAGTTACATTCCCTGAAGGCATTTGCATTACAGAAACCTCCTGTGGTGACTCTTGACACGCTATGGAAGGCCATGGCGTCGACAGAATCTGCAGTTTCAACTTTAACGCAGGCATTCTTAGATTTAAATAAAAGGGGACTGAACACTGAGAAAATGACAAATGAGAATCTTGGTAAAATCATAAAATTAGAAGAGAAAGTTACAGCTATGGAAAAAGTTCAAGGAACTATAATTATATCAGAACTGAATGCAGAAAAACGATTTGAGATGATTGAGAACTCTTTAAGATTTTCTAATCTGTGAGTGGTGAATTTCCCACTTGTGAAGCAATTATCTCCAGTAGAAATGATAAGAGAATATATGCAAGAGTGTCTAAAGATCCCTAAGGAGATAATGCCGGTTGTTTCAAAGGCATACTTTACTTACAAGAAAGAATCAGCGTTGGCTGGAGTGGAACAAAATCAAGAAAATAAATCATTGAATGTCTCAGAATTACTGGAAATGTCTATACAGACTGAGATTAAGAACAGGGGTACATTACTTGTAACTTTTCCTTTTGAACAGGATAGGAATCTTATCTTAAAATACTTCTTTAGGAATAGAAATGTAAAATACTACGGGCAAAATATCTGGATTTATCCAGATATTGTCCGCTCGACTCAAGAGCGGAGAAGAAAATTCTTGGTAATGTGGCCGGAAGTATTGAGCCGTGGTGCTACAAAGGTTTTGAAACTCCCCTGTAAATGCTGTTTAAAATATCAGGGAAATAGATATATATTCAATGAACCAGCTGAATTAAGAGGTTTTCTGGATGGCAAGGGTTAAGGGGAAAAAAAAGGGAAAATGGGGTAATAAGCACTAGGGATGTGAATCGTTTTTGAACGATTAAAATTATCGTCAGATAATTTTAAAATTGTCCTAAATCGTCAGAGTGCACGATACAATACAAATGCCCCGCCCTGCGTCACGCCACGTCATAAATCGTCCTAAATCGTTAAATAGGGCACGGGAATTATTTGGGGGAGGGCGGGAAAACCGGCACACCAAAACAACCCCTAAACCCACCCCGACCCTTTAAAACCAATTCCTTACCCTCCCCCACCCTCCCGAACCCCCCCAAAATGTTAAATTACCTAGTGGTCCAATGGGGGGGGGTTCCCGGTGCGATCTCCCGCTCTCGGGCCATCGGCGCCATTTTGGCTGCCACTAATTAAAATGGCGCCGATGGCCCGATAAAAAGAAAACCCACCCGACCCTTTAAATTGAACCCCCTTAGCCTCCCCCACCCTCCCAACCCCCCCAAAACCTTTTAACATTACCTGGTGGTCCAGGGGGGCCTCGGGGGACGATTTCCCATTCCCAGGCATCAGCTGCGCTAAAATAAAATGGCGCCGATGCCCCTTTGCCCTTACCATGTGACAGGGTATCCGTGCCATTGGCCGGCCCCTGTCACATTGTAGGAGCACTGGATGGCCGGCGCCATCTTTAAAGATGGCCGGCGCCATATTTAAAGATGGCGCCGGCCATCTTTACTCATCAGTCCCTAGAGTACTGATGAGTAAAGATGGCCGGCGCCATCTTTAAAGATGGCGCCGGCCATCCAGTGCTCCTACCATGTGACAGGGGCCGGCCAATGGCACGGATACCCTGTCACATGGTAAGGGCAAAGGGGCATCGGCGCCATTTTTTTTTAGCGCAGCTGATGCCTGGGAACGGGAAATCGTCCCCCGAGGCCCCCCTGGACCACCAGGTAATGTTAAAAGTTTTTGGGGGGTGGGGGAGGCTAAGGGGGGTCGATGTAAAGGGTTGGGTGGGGGTTTTTTTTAGTGGCGCGGGCCTCCCTAAAAAAAAAATTAGCGATGTGAATTGGAATCGGAAACGATTCCAATTCACATATCTTAACGATAAGATTTCCCCCCCCCTCTGGCACACGAGTCACATCTCTAATAAGCACTCTGCGGTTGGTTTATTTCCAGTTATAAGCTAATATGGTTATTTTGAGCTTCCAATGTTTTTTGAAATCTTGGTCCCAATATTTCCTGTGTTCATGAGATCTTTCTGAAATATTACTATTTGTTTTATTGCCTTAAAGAAATATTGTAAGTTCTCTTATTCTTTGATATATGATGTAATATATCTGAAATAATTGCATAAATAAAAAATTTTTTTTAAAAAAGCATAAAATGTGAACTAAAACATACTGGGGTAGATTTTCAAAGGGGTACGCAAGTACGATATGCGCGTACCCCCCCGAAAACCTACCCTAAGCCCCCCCTGCGCGCACCCCGGGACGCGCGTAAGTCTCGGGGCTTGCATGGAGGGGCGTTTCGGGGGCGTGCCGCGAGTGACGCGGCGTCTCGGGGTCGTGACGCGGCGATTCGGGGGCGGGTGGTGCCGGCCCGGGGGCGTGGTCGAGGCCTCCGGACCAGCCCCCGGGTCGGGTGATGGCGCGCCAGCAGCCCGCTTGCGCGCGCAGATTTACGCCTGCTTTCCGCAGGCGTAAATCTGCCAACAAAGGTAGGGGGGGGGGTTTAGATAGGGCCGGGGGGGTGGGTTAGGTAGGGGAAGGTGAGGGGAGGCGGAAGGAAAGTTCCCTCCGAGGCCGTTCCGATTTCGGAGCGGCCTCAGAGGAAACAGGCAGCGCGCGCTGGGCTTGGCGCACGCAGGTTGCACAAATGTGCACCCCCTTGCGCGCGCCGACCCCAGATTTTATAAGATACGCGCGGCTACGCGCGTATCTTATAAAATCCAGCGCACTTTTGTTCGCGCCTGGTGCACGAACAAAAGTACTCCCGCGCGTACATTTATAAAATCTACCCCTCTGTGATTGACTTGTGTATGCTTTGCTAAAAAGTCAGGTTTTTAAATCACGCTTAAACTGTTTAAAATTAGTCTCAAGTCTTAAAATTGTTGGGAGAGTATTCCAAATTTTGAGTCCTGCCAGTGATAAAGCTCTCTCTCTAACCTGTTTCAGATGTGCGGAGTGTCACAGTAAAGTTAATAAGCCCTTGTTTGCAGAACACAAATTTCTTTGCGGGACATGCAATTTAATGGCTGTATTAAGGAGCATTCCAGGGTGGAGTTCACTTAACCACAACTTATTTGGTTAACTCTTATATTCAGAGTTAGCTGAAAAAGTTATTTGACTAAGTCTGGACGAGTCTCCAAGCTGTTATCCTGTTCCCAGATAATTTTAACCTTAAACATCTATATTCAAAGAATGCAGTTGGTTAAGTGATGACCAGAAAAAACAAAAGACAGCCTGGAAGGACATCCAAACATTGCTGGCCTGATCCCCTACTCCCCACCCAGAGAAATAAATATTGAGCATTGTGCCCAATCCCCACACGCTCCCAAAAAACATACCAAAAGCCTAGTGAGCCTATAGGCCCCCCAACCTCCCCTAAATCAGAAAATACTTTTGAATGTAGGCTCCCTCCTGAATCCCACCCTCCTGCCCATGAGCTCAACCCAAGCCCCCTTGCCCCGTTTGGCACTCCTCACATTCCAAAAGGCTGCAGGGAGCTCGCTACAAGTGTCCAGCTCCTGGTGCATTCAGCGTTCTTCCCATAATAAAGCACATCCCAAGATCCAGCTTCTTCATCTTTCTATATCAAGCCTGTTACTGTGCTGTAGCATGTCAATGAGATTTACATTGTCACGACTGTATCAGACTTCTACGCATCATTTGCCCCATTCCAATCTAAAACTTTGACAACACAGACATTCTCCCTTCGTAGTTTACTTGACAAATTACCACTTACTCTCTTTATATATAACATCCTTCCTACTTTTAACATACTTGGGATCAAGGATGATTTAATCTAAGTTAAATTGCAGGAGGGCCTTGCGAGATGGGAAGATTGGGCTTCCAAATGGCAGATGAAATTTAACGTGGACATGTGCAAAATGATGCACATAGGGAAAAATAACCCTTGCCATAGTTACACGATGTTAGGTTCCACATTAGGAGTTACCATCCAGGAAAGAGATCTAGGCATCATAGTGGATAATACATTGAAATTGTCAGCTCAGTATGCTGTGGCAGTCAAAAAAGCAAACAGAATGTTAGGAATTATTAAGAAGGGAATGGTGAATAAAACGGAAAATGTCATAATGCCTCTGTATCGCTCCATGGTGAGACCGCACCTTGAATACTGTACAATCCTGGTCGCCACATCTCAAAAAAGATATAGTTGCACTGGAGAAAGTGCAGAGAAGGGTGACCAAAAATATAAGGGGCATGGAACAGCTGCCCTATGAAGCCAGCCTCTGCATGCAGTGCAACGATGGAAAAACAGAAACATTACTATTCCTTATAGAACAATAATAAAATCAAGAAATATAAAACATTAATCATACTAAAACTATACTAATAAAAATATTTCAAAACAGCTAACAAATTGAACCAATGATTGAAAACTCATAAAAATGTTTTAAAATTTCACAAACACCAATAACATTTTACATAACAGGAAAGATATCAAGTAACAATCAATAATTAAAATGAAAAAAGATGTAAAAATCCCCCACTCTCCAGAGCTAGGATTTTAGATTCCAGTCACACTGAGATTATCATGAATTGGTCAGCGGTGGAGGGTGTGCACAGACTTTATCCTCTGTCTCATATACTCACACACTCTCCAACATACACTGATTCTCACTGATTCTCTCATACACACTGATTCTCTCATACACACGCTTACTCAGGGCATGCCAGGCAAACACTAAGGGTGCCTTCCTACCTGTAGGGACACTCAAACCTCACCATTTCCTGCAGTCTGCATGAGTCACCTTTCACCCTCCCCCTGCCTGCAACTGTCGTGTGCAAGAGCTGAATGTGACTTCCCGCAAGAAGAGGATGGTTCACAGACTTGCACACCCTGACTCACAGACACACAACACTCTCTCTCACTGACTCTCACACAAAGATATGCTGACTCAATCACACACACATGCATGCTCACACTGAGATTCTCACAGGCTCACTGATACACTCATGCATACTCATGCACATGCTAAGATTCACACTGGATGGACCACTTGGGTCTTTTTCAACCATTATTTACTATGGTCCTGAGCTCACACGCTCTCACGCACACACATGCTGACATACATGCACACTTATGCTCTCTCACATGCACACTGAGTCACATAGTCACAACATGGTGCTGATGAATGTGAACCAGCCTTTCGAGGCGTCGATAACCTCATGACCTTTAATTATAGGCTTTGCAGAGCCTAAAGGTCTTCCAAATTCTTGAATTTGAGGTCAGTTAAAGGTCCATTGTATGCCAGCAGTTTCAGTTAAGTCAGACAGCAAAGGATTCTGGGATAAGCTGAGTGAGCCAAAGTCTTGAGCCAAAGTCTCCATATATCAACAAACACACTCTCATTCATGGTGACACAAATGCACACTCACTGACTCACATAAGTGAAAAAAACTTTTAACTTGCATTGGTGTTTATGAGGGATCCATGCAATAGCCAAGACTTTGGGAGAATAGGGTTTAGTTGAGAGGCTGTTGGTGCTCTGGGACAGTTGGAGGAGATTTTCCTTGGCTTGGGGGAAGGGGCTGGCTACAAGACCCAGATGATGGGGGTGTTTTTATCATTGTTCAGTGGTGAGGGGGCCAATGGCAAAGCAGGAAAGTCTGTCCTTCCTGCAGCGGTGGGAAAAGCAGCAGAGCCGGTGAATGGAGGCCAAATGCGCCTAGTGACAAATCCAGGCCTGCAGGAGGGAGGAACAAAGTAGTGAGAGAAAATTAAGGTGTGCACAGGAATTCATGGAAGGGAAGTGATGATTTCAGTATAAATAAGATAATTCACTTCTAAGGTGTCTGGGAGAACACATTGACAGGATAGTGTGAGCACAGTTAAGTCAAGTCACAAATGTAGTGGGGATATGAAGACTATGCTCCATCCCAGAATGATGGTATCCAGCTTTCCAATGAGCTCTAATTCAGTAGTTTCACACTGAGATGTAGATGGAGGCAAACCTAAGGTCACTTAGATCGTGATCTAGAATAAAATTGAAAATTGACTTAAGGAGAATACAAATTTCTCCTTAAGTCAATATGTTTGGTATGAATTACCCCTTGTAATTTCTTGAAAGTCTGCTTTAGTTTACATATTTAAGAAATGTGATCAATCAAGATAAATAAAAATAGCAATAATAATAATAATAATAGCAATAAGAAGGAAGCACACACTCTATTGTGCTCTCCAAGCTCTTAAAATTAAGCAAAATGAATTCCAAAGGAATTTAAGGGGTTGTTTACTTGCCTCAGCCACAGTGGGCCTTTCTTAAGACCATAAGAACATAACAACTTGCCATATTGGGTCATATTGAGGGTCCATCAAGCCCAGCATCCTATCTCCAACTGTTATGCTCCTGCCCACAAGAAGCGTGTGCAGGCTTTTACCTTTCTCACAGACAGCCAGTCTGGCTGCTGACGCTGCTGCTTGCTTTCTCCCTGAATCAGCTGGGGCTGTCCCCGCAGCTCTTGCCATGCGGTCGGCTCCTCCTGTTCCTGCCTTCCCCCGACGTGCTGCTGTGATCCCGGGACCTCCAGTCAGAAGGCCGTCTCTGCCGGTGCCTGCTCAGCCCGGGTCCTTGCCTGGCTGGGAAGCCGTCCCTCCCGGTGCCTGCAGCTTGCTACAGCTTTCCACTCTGCCTGCAGTCTTACCTCTCCTCCTGGGGCTGTCCTCACGGCATGGAGCCGTTCCTGCAGTCAGCCCTTCCCCCGCTTCCTCTGCAGCCAGCCTTGCCTCTCTCTGCTTCTGTCTGTGCAGCTGGGAGCTGCTCCAGTGACCTGCCTTCACCCAGCTCCAGTCCGGGGCTGCTCCGTGACCTCCTTGGGCCCTCCACGTGGCTGAGGACGCCACCAGCTTCCAGCTCTTCTCTCCAGCCTCCTAGGGCGCGAGCACGCGCCTCTTTGCTTCTCTTCAAGGGCCAGCCAGGTGTGGCCCCCTGCTGACCCCTCCCTGGGCGTTGTCCACCTCAGCTCTACTAAAGGGCTCAGCTTTCACTGTGTCTTTGCCTTCGCAAGGAGTTGGTCACTCCTGAGATCCTTCGCTCCAGGAAGTCGTCCGTGTTCCAGCACTTCTGCAAGGTCCTCTGTTTCGTGTTCTCTGTTGGAGCTCCTCGTCCAGTCCTGATGTCTGCCTGTCGTTCCAGTCCCAAGGTCTGTCTCTTGATCCAGTCCTGATGTTCCTGATGTCCATGTTCCAGCCCTGAGGTGTGTCTCCTGTTCCGGTATCTATGTTCCAGTCCTGATGTTCCTCTCCTGATGTTTCCAGCCTGATGATGCAAACCTTGTTCCTGTATTCGCCTGAAAGCTAAGTACCTCGGTCTTGAATCTCCTGTAAGCTAGCACCTTGTTCCTGCTTTGGTTAATGTCCTGGTGCCTCGCGGCAAGCCATGTCGTGGTCCGTGACCAGCCCCACGGGGCGGGGCTGAGTAGGGCGCTTCGTGATGCAAGCCATGCACCTCGTTTCTAAGTCCGTGAGAATGCCTTACCTTGTTCCTGAATCTTCTGAAAGCTAGCACTTCGTTCCTGTATCTCCAAAATGTCCTGGTGCCTCGCGGCTAGCCATGTCGTGGTCCGTGACCAGCCCCACGGGGCGGGGCTGTGTAGGGCGCTTCGTGATGCAAGCCATGCACCTCGTTTCTAAGTCCGTGAGAATGCCTTACCTTGTTCCTGAATCTTCTGAAAGCCTGGTATCCTGCGGCAACCCCTGTTGTGGTCCGTGACCAGCCCCACGGGAGGGCTGTGTAGGGCGCTTCATGTTGCCAGTCTCGTACCTCGCCCTTGAGTCTCCTGTATGCATCATACCTCGTTCCTGTCTCCACGTCTATGCATCCTGCACCTCGTCCTGAGTCCACGTCTGTGTATCCAGCACCTCATCCTGAGTCCACGTCTTTGCCTGAGTCTACGTCGTTCCTGAGTCTCGTCTGAATCCATGTTCCAGTCTTCACTGTCCTGGCCTCCATCTGGCCTGCCGCTTCGTGCCGTACCCTGCGGCAGGTCCGAAAGGGCTGGGAACGGTCGGAGGACTGTTCACAAGACCAACATTGCGTTGTTGTGTCTTCCGAAGCGCGCAGGTCCAGAGGAGGGCCTGTCAGCCAGTCTTCACTCCAGCCCTGCTCCCGTCCAGCCCATGCTCGGGCATGCCACGCCTCCCGCGGCACTTCTTCAGAGCCCTCTGGGGTCGAGCCGTGGCCCAAGGACACACATCACCCAGGAGTGGGATCGCTCTCCTAGCGCTCCACAACACCAACAGTGGCCAATCCAGGTCAAAAGTAGTTGGCAAGATCCCAAGCATTAAAAAGATCCCATATTGTTGGGCTCGGTAATAAGTAGTAGCTTCCCCCAATTCCACCTGGTCAATAACAGTTTATGAACTTCTCCTACTCCAGGAACTGGTCCAAACCTTTTTTAAACCCAACTACACTAATTGCACTAACCACATCCACCGGCAATAAATTCAAGAGCTTAATTGTGTATTGAGTGCAAAAGAATTTTCTCCAATTAGTTTTAAATGTGCTACTTGCTAACTTCATGACGTGCCCCCTAGTCCTTCTATTATCCAATTCACATCTACCCATTCTAGTCCTCTTATGATTTTAAAGTCCTGTATCATATCCCCCCTCAGCCGTTCCTTCTCCGAGCTCTACAGCCCTAACCTCTTTAGCCTTACATACACACATAGTAATGACGGAAGAAAAAGACATAATGGTCTATCCAGTATGCCCAGCAAGTTTTTTTATAGTAATAACTGCTGTTCCATTTCCACACACAGAGCCGTTCCATCTCCTTCATGATTTTGGTTGCCCTTCTCTAAACCTTTTCCAATTCAACTATATCTTTCTTAAAATGTGACTACTAGAGCTGCACAAAATATGTGACACTGAGACAATATTTGTTCTACTCAGATATGGACAACTGTATGAAGTGTCCAGAGGACCAATGGTCCAATCAGAAGAAATATGCCTGTGTCCCAAAAATGATAATCTTCTTGTCCTACGAAGAACCACTGGGGATAGCCTTGACTTTCATCAACATTTTCTTCTTTATTATCAATGTTGCCATTCTGGGGATATTTATTTATTACCGAGACACTCCAATATTGAGAGCCAACAACCGGGACCTCGGCTACATTCTCCTGGTTTCCCTCATGCTCTGCTTCCTCTGCTCATTGATATTCATTGGCCATCATGAGAAAGTAACCTGCGTTCTCCGACAGACTGTCTTTGGGATAACTTTCTCCATCTCTCTCTCCTCCATACTTGTAAAAGCCATCATTGTGGCCATGGCCTTCCATGCTACCAAACGTGGAAGCAAGCTCCGGAACTGGATGGTTTCCAGGGTCTCTAACTCTATAGTGCTTTCCTGTTCCCTTCTTCAAGCCCTAATATGCCTTGTGTGTTTGAGTACTGCTCCCCCATTTCTATATCTGAACATGCAGTCAGAAGCTGGAACAATACTAACTGAATGTACTAAAGGGTCAACAATGTGATCTTACTGGGTTACCTGGGATTTCTGGCTGGTATCAGTTTCATCATGGCTTTTCTGGCAGAAAACCTACCTGACTATTTCAATGAGGCCAAGTACATCACCTTCAGCATGCTGGTGTTCTGCAGTGTTTGGGTGTCCTTCATCCCAAAATATCTGTGCACCCAGGGCAAGTACATGGTGGTGGTGGAGATATTTGCTATCCTGGCCTCCAGTGCTGGACTGCTGGGCTGTTTCTTTATCCCCAAATGCTACATTATTTTACTGAGGCCTCATAGAAACAAGAAGTATCTAACAAAAACATGCAATGACATATAGGTCTATACATGATAGCAGCAAAATTATCATTAAGAAAAACAGTAACAAAAATATTATCCCCATACCATCCCTCAGACTTTTGTGTCTTCCTGTGGTTATATTCAGCTTCACACATATTGTGCATAAATCTGCATATATGCATGAATAAACATTCAATGTAAAGCAGATTATAAAATTGCCTTTCCTGGTTAATCTGGTAACAACTTAGGCGGTCTTCTTGCAACTAAAGAACTTTTATTATCGAGAGGAGTAAAAGGAAAAACTACAGAAGCCTTGTTAAAAAGCAATCAAAGTACAAAAGGAGTTCTGAAGTGCACTGGGATCGAGTCTCCACCTGCTGCCTGCAAAGCAGCAGAAAAAGATGCCAGTCAAATGTTTCCCTGTGGAGCACAGCTTTATACCGTTTCTTATCTCTCTCACACCAATGTGCCAACTTGTCCATATATGGTATTACTTCCCGTTCTTTCTTTCTCCTGTATTCCTGCTTCCTGAGGCACTCTCATCACAGTGCTTGATATCTGCCTGTTACTTAGCTTATCTAGATAGAATTTCTTGATGTGATTGGGGCTAAAAGGACTCAGAGCCATGCATAGGAAATGACAGGAAATAGTAAAGGCTAAGATCAAAAGGTATTGTAAAATAATTAAAAATCAAAGTCCTTTGTATACAGGTTATTTCCTGTTGTTGCGCCCGTCGGTTGCAAACGGCTGCGACCTTTGATGCTCACCTCTTTTTTCTCTGTGTCTGCCTCGTTGGGACAAGAGGCTGCCTCCGCTAGTGAACACCGAACTCTGCGGCGTGTCGTGAGCAGCGTGAGCTCGACCGACCGCCATCTTGAATCGGGGATTATCTAGACACGCGTGCATGTGCAAGGGCCTCCTAAGTACACATCATGGCGGGAACCTCGGGGGCGTCCCCTCCCGATGATGTCAGATGCCTTCAGTACTTAACCCGACGGGCCCTTGGCTAAGACGAGTTA
The DNA here is from genome assembly GCF_901001135.1 of Rhinatrema bivittatum. Lineage (NCBI taxonomy): Eukaryota > Metazoa > Chordata > Amphibia > Gymnophiona > Rhinatrematidae > Rhinatrema > Rhinatrema bivittatum. The sequence continues at coordinate 16,775,491 of NC_042633.1, read as the reverse complement.
GCAAGGACATCCAACTTGCCTAATTCCGCTCTATACGGACTTCCTGTTCTCCGTGGGTCTAGACGCTGAGTACCTGCTTCTCGGGAGCTCATGGCACATCAGGCTATCTGCTCCTCAGAGGGCTTTCCTGTCTGCGTCTCCTGCTACCCACCACCTCGGAGCTTCCTTTATTCCTCCGTGAGTACTTCATCGCTTTCTACTTCTACGCTTGCTGGAGTCCTTTTCGGCGTTCCGGTAGTGGTAATGGTTCCTCGGGCCACTACCGCACCTCTACAGCCAAGCCTTCACTCTGCACAGCCGTTCCTGCCTCATCTCGCTAAGCTTCCTCAAGCTACTACCTCAGTCCTCTACCAGCGCAGACTCCTCGGCATACCCCGCTCCGCGGGCCACTACCGGAGCTGCACCCTGAGGTCTTCCATCGTCTGTGGGAACACCTGGCATACCCGCTCTGCAGCAATGACCAGGATACCATCTGCTACAGCATCATTGGGGTATTCCCTCACTGCACAGAACTGTGTCACTCTATTTCCCACTCTGCGGGCTCTGCCTTTTCTCCATAATAAAGTCTCTCCACTAGGGTGTGCTGTGTGATCAGACCGAGCCTGCCTATGGTGAGGCCCACTTGGCTCCTCCCTGTGAGTGGAGTCAGCTCTCACCTCAGCCAGGGGTTCACAACTACTCCAGTTCATAACACCTGTGAACTGCATCTGGGTCTTATTCCTCATCCTCAGTCAGAATGCATCTCCCTCCCCCCACTGAGCAGATCGATCCAGGTCTGGCCTTACCTCCTCCACATGCATGATCATCTAGTTTTGTTTCTTTTAAGGCAATCAATAGGTAACGATATAAAGCCAGGGCAGCATCAGTCTGACCAACAGCAATAGAGTCCACAGCAATAGAGCAAAGGAATTTATGAATTCTAGTAGGTTATTACAAGGTGTATAGACAACTCCACACTATGAGTAAAAAAAACCAATCTAGACCATGCATTACTAACATCACATGTATGGCTCAAGGTTTTCAGCAACAAATTTAGACAGTACGCATGCCAAATGAAAGTGGTCACTCTGCTATAGCAGTGGAGGAGTGGTCTAGCGGGTAGAGCAGCAGATAGAGAATCAGGTACACCAAGGTGTTGCGAGCGGAGTAGTGGACTCTTGGACCGACCTTGCGGAGATGAAGGGAAGCACTCCGCCATAATGAGAAAGGCCGGAAGGCAGTGCCAGGCAAACGTGGATGTGGAACTTCGCCCTGGAAGCCCGCGACCCCCCGGGAGGAGCCCGTGAGGCCCGAGCCGCTGGGACTTAGGAGACCTAGGATGCTGAAGAGATTACTTCACCCTGGAAGCCCGCGACCCCCCGGGAGGAGCCCATGAGGCCCAAGCCGCTGGGACTTAGGAGACCTAGGAAGCTGAAGAGAAACTGGAGACCGACCAGGGTCGAGGCAGGCGGCAGGCAGAAGAGTCAAGAACAAGCCGAAGTCAGGAACCAGGAAGGCAAGCAAAGGTCCAAGGACAGGAACAGAGTCGCAGGAGCGACACAGGAACAGAATCCCCAGGAACAAGGACCAGCACAGGCTGGAAGCACCTGGAGCAGCACAGCACAACGAGGATCAAGCAGGAACCTCGTTGCAAGGCGATTTGCTATGGTCAGATGCCGGGTTTAAATACCCACCGGCGTCTGACGTTACCTTGGGGGCCGACCCACGGCTTGGCGGGAAGTGCCCTTTAAATTCCTCCTCCTTGTGTAGAGACGAACATCCTGTCTTATAGTGGGCCACCAGTAAAAGCGATTGAGTAAATCTAGGGTTCTTTCATGGCTTGCATGGCCACCAGTAAAAGACTCATGAGCCCATTTTAGAACACTCACTCTGGAGCGTCGAGGAACCACGGTCCTTCCTATAGGTGTTACCCTAGAGAGGTTTATCTTCGCCGGATCCAGTATATACTGAGGGAGACCAGTCTCCTCCTCTAACTCTGCCGTACGAGACAAGGCGTCTGCTCTCACATTCTTGGATGCTGGGCGGTAGCGGAGTTCGAAGTTAAAGTGATTAAAGAACAGCGAGCTTGCCTGGGATTGAGGCGTTGCGCTTGGCTCAGAAACTCCAAGTTCTTGTGATCTGTATAAACAGTAATAGTATGCGCCGCCCCCTCCAGCCATTGCCTCATAGAAACATAGAAACATAGAAATGACGGCAGAAGAAGACCAAACGGCCCATCCAGTCTGCCCAGCAAGCTTCACATTTTTTTTCTCATACTTATCTGTTTCTCTTAGCTCTTTGGTTCTATTTCCCTTCCACCCCCACCATTAATGTAGAGAGCAGTGATGGAGCTGCAACCAAGTGAAATATCAAGCTTGATTAGTTATGGGTAGTAGGGGAAGTAACCGCCGCAATAAGCAAGCTACACCCATGCTTATTTGTTTTACCCAGACTGTGTTATTCAGCCCTTATTGGTTGTTTTTCTTCTCCCCTGCCGTTGAAGCAGGGAGCTATGCTGGATATGCTTGTAGTATCAGTTTTTCTTCTCCCCTGCCGTTGAAGCAGAGAGCTATGCTGGATATGCGTGAAGTATCAGTTTTTCTTCTCCCCTGCCATTGAAGCAGGATATGCATTGAAAGTGAAGTATCAGGCTTATTTGGTTTGGGGTAGTAACCGCCGTAACAAGCCAGCTACTCCCCGCTTTGTGAGTGCGAATCCTTTTTTCTTCTCCCCTGCCGTTGAAGCAGAGAGCTATGCTGGATATGTGTGAAGTATCAGTTTTTCTTCTCCCCTGCCGTTGAAGCAGGGAGCTATGCTGGATATGCGTGAAGTATCAGTTTTTCTTCTCCCCTGCCGTTGAAGCAGAGAGCTATGCTGGATATGCGTGAAGTATCAGTTTTTCTTCTCCCCTGCCGTTGAAGCAGAGAGCTATGCTGGATATGCGTGAAGTATCAGTTTTTCTTCTCCCCTGCCGTTGAAGCAGAGAGCTATGCTGGATATGCGTGAAGTATCAGTTTTTCTTCTCCCCTGCCGTTGAAGCAGAGAGCTATGCTGGATATGCGTGAAGTATCAGTTTTTCTTCTCCCCTGCCGTTGAAGCAGAGAGCTATGCTGGATATGCATTGAAAGTGAAGTATCAGGCTTATTTGGTTTGGGGTAGTAACCGCCGTAACAAGCCAGCTACTCCCCGCTTTGTGAGTGCGAATCCTTTTTTCCACATTTCCTCTTGCTGTTGTAGCTTAGAGTGATGTTGGAGTCACAGTAATCATGTGTATGTTTATTGAATAAGGGTATTGTCTCCAGGCAGTAGCCGTCATTCTGGCTAGCCACCCACTCTTTATTGACGGCCTCTTGATTTTATGGATCCACAATGTTTATCCCACGCCCCTTTGAAGTCCTTCACAGTTCTGGTCTTCACCACTTCCTTCGGAAGGGCATTCCAGGCATCCACCACCCTCTCCGTGAAGAAATACTTCCTGACATTGGTTCTGAATCTTCCTCCCTGGAGCTTCAAATCGTGACCCCTGGTTCTGCTGATTTTTTTCCTATGGAAAAGGTTTGTTGTTGTCTTTGGATCATTAAAACCTTTCAAGTATCTGAAAGTCTGTATCATATCACCTCTGCTCCTCCTTTCCTCCAGGGTGTACATATTTAGATTCTTCAATCTCTCCTCATAAGTCATTTGATGAAGACCTTCCACCTTTTTGGTCACCCTTCTCTGGACCGCCTCCATCTTGTCTCTGTCTCTTCGGAGATACGGTCTCCAGAACTGAACACAATACTCCAGGTGAGGTCTCACCAAGGACCTGTACAAGGGGATAATCACGTCCCTTTTCTTACTCGATATTCCTCTCTCTATGCAGCCCAGCATTCTTCTGGCTTTAGCTATCGCCTTGTCACATTGTTTCGCCGACTTCAGATCATTAGACACCATCACCCCAAGGTCTCTCTCCTGCTCCGTGCACATCAGCCTTTCTCCCCCCATCGAATACAGTTCATTCGGATTTCCACTCCCCATATGCATGACTTTGCACTTCTTGGCATTGAATGTCAGCTGCCATGTCTTCGACCACTCTTCCATCTTCCTTAAATCCCGTCTCATTCTCTCCACTCCTTCCGGCGTGTCCACTCTGTTGCAGATCTTAGTGTCATCCGCAAAAAGACATACCTTACCTTCTATCCCTTCCGCAATGTCGCTCACAAAGATATTGAAAAGGACCGGTCCCAACACCGATCCCTGCGGTACACCGCTTAAAACCGCTCTCTCTTCAGAGAGAGTTCTATTTACCATCACACATTGTCTTCTGTCCGTCAACCAGTTTGCAATCCAGGCCACCACCTCGGCACTCACTCCTAAGCTTCTCATTTTATTCACCAGTCTCCTGTGCGGGACAGTGTCAAAAGCTTTGCTGAAATCCAAGTAGATGACATCGAGTGCTCTTCCTCGATCCAATTCCTTGGTTACCCATTCCTCAAAAGCCAATTTTATTGCAAGAAGTTCCTTATCCCCGATGCTGTAATTACATTCGGCTGCAGAAAACTTCTTCGAGAAGTAGGAACAGGGGAGCAGTCTTCCTGAACTGGAGGTTTGGCTAAGCACAGCCCCCACGGCTATATTGGAAGCGTCTACCTCGACTACAAATGGACGAAGAGGGTCTGGATGGCGCAAGCAAATATCCCGAAGGAAGGCCTTCTTTAGTTCCTCGAAAGCAGCACAGGCTGCTTCTGGCCACTGCACGGCGTCTGCTCCTTTTCGGGTGAGGGCGGTAAGAGGTGCCACTAACTGAGAGTAATGAGAGATGAAATGCCTGTAAAAGTTTGCAAAGCCGAGAAAGCGCTGTAAGGCTTTCAAGCCCTTGGGACGAGGCCAATCCCTAATTGCAGCCACTTTTTCGGGATCCATCTGGAATCCAGTTGCAGAGACAATAGACCCTAGGAATGGGAGACTCCTCTGTTCAAACATGCATTTCTCCAACTTTGCATACAGGTGATTATCTCTAAGGATTTGCAATACTCGTCTTACGTGCTGGCGATGTGACTCCAGATCTTTAGAGTAGATCAAGACGACATCCAAATACACGATGACAGAGGAGTGCAGCAATTCTCGAAGTACCACGTTCATAAGATGCTGAAAGACGGCAGGGGCATTGCACAACCCAAAGGGCATGACGAGGTACTCATATTGCCCATCCCTGGTGTTAAAGGCCGTCTTCCACTCATCACCGGGGCGAATCCGAACCAAGTTGTAAGCACCCCGCAGGTCCAATTTCGTGAATACTCGGGCTCCTTGCAACCTATCCAGTAACTCGGGAATCAACGGGAGAGGATAACGATCCCTCTTGGTGATAGCATTCAGACCTTTGTAGTCGATGCATGGCCTGAGAGACCTGTCCCTTTTCCCCACAAAGAAGAATCTCGCCCCTGCGGGCGATTTAGAGGGTCTGATAAACCCCCTGGCCAGATTCTCAGTAGGGATTTGAATCGTTTTTTGACTATTTAAAATATCGTCCGATATTTTTTAAATCGTCAAAAATCGTTAAAGAGTGCGATACAATAGAAATTCCCCCGATTTATCATGAAAAATCATTAATCGGGTTTGTGTCCACTAACGGGAGTTATTTGGGGGGGGGGGCGGGAAAACCGGCACACCAAAACAACCCCTAAACCCACCCCGACCCTTTAAAACTAATCCCTTTTCTTCCTCCACCCTCCCAAACCCCCCCAAAACGTTTTAAAATCACCTGATGGTCCAGTGGAAGCCCCGGGACCGATCGCCCGCTCTCGGGCCGTCGGCTACCACTAATAAAAATGGCGCCGATGGGCCGATAAAAAAAAACCCACCCTGACCCTTTAAAACTGACCCCTTAGCCTCCCCCACACTCCCCGACCCCCCCAAAAACGTTTTAAAATTACCTGGTGGTCCAGTGGGGGCACCAGGAGCGATCTCCCGCTCTCGGGCCGTCGGGTGCCACTAATAAAAATGGCGCCGATAGCCCTTTGCCCTTACCATGTGACAGGGTATCTGTGCCATTGACCGCCCCTGTCACATGGTAGGAGCACTGGATGGCACTAGCGGCTTGGCTTTTGAAAGGCGGAGATTGAGGAAGAAGGGGTATTCTTCGCCATTAACTAATGGAATATGACCTGCAACAGTTCAATTGCTTAGTGTTCTTAACTGGTTTCGTTATTCATTTATATTATGTTTCTGTTCTTAAATTGTTCTTATATGATTCTTATTATGTCCACCGTAATTGCATAATGTCTGTAAAGCCTGTTGCTAATTTATTGTTTATTGTAAACCGAGGTGATGTTTCTTATGTGCCACGGTATATAAAAAATCACTAAATAAATAAATAAAATAAATATTCTGAGGAGGTGATCACTACACTGCTACAAGCCAGGAAAACGTCTACCTCTTTCTCATACATTAGAGTATGGAGGGTTTTTGAGACGTGGCGTCGTGAGCGAGAGAGTGCTACGATTGTTCAGATGTTAAGCTTTTTGCAATACGATTTAGCCAAGGGCTTTGTCTTTTAATTCCCTCCGTGTACAGGTGGCGGCCTTAGGCACTCTGCTTGGTAGGTCGGTGGCGTCACATCCAGATGTGGTGCGTTTCCTCAGAGGAGTAAGTCATTTGAAGCCCCCTGTCCGTCCGGTTAGTCCGTCGTGGAGTCTTAATTTGGTTCTTTGCGCATTGTGTGATCCGCCGTTTGAACCCATTAAGTCGGTGACGTTGAAGGACCTCGCCTTGAAAACGGTGTTTTTGGTGGCTATATGCTCAGCTCACCGGATTTCTGAGTTGCAGGCTTTCTTCTGTAGGGAACCCGTTTTGAGAATCTCTGACTCGGGAGTTTCTCTCCGAACGGTTCAGTCCTTTTTGCCCAAAGTGGTCTCAACTTTTCATTTAAGCCAATCTTTTGAGCTTCCGGCTTTTCCTCATTTGTCGAACGATGTTCAACATGCAGGAGAGCTTCATCAGATCGAAGTTCGGCGTTCCTTGTTACATTACCTGGAAGTCACAAATTCTTTCAGACTCTCAGATCATTTGTTTGTCCTATGGAGCGGTTCCAGGAAGGGTCACAAGGCGTCTAAGATGACGATGGCACGATGGTTGAGAGAAGCCATTTCTTCTGCATACATTTGTAAATGACGACCGGTCCTGAGGACCTGAAGGCCTATTCTATTCGCTCTCAAGCAGCTTTGTGAGCCGAATGCCAGTTGGTATCACCTCAGGAGATCTGCAGAGCCGCTACTTTGAAGACGCTCCATACATTTGCTCGCCACTACCGTTTGGATGTTCAGGCGCCCGGAGATTTTGGCAGTGGCGTATTGCGCGCGAAACTCGCGAGGTCCCACCTGATTTAGGGAAGCTTTGGGACATCCCATGGTCTGGACTGATCCGGGTACGTACAGGGAAATCACAGCTCTCAAGGCTTTGCTTACCACACACGCAACCCGCATAGAGGATCTTAAAAATCGCTCACGAAGATCCAACCTCCGTTTCATCGGATTGCCTGAAAGCATCAGAGAGCAAGATCTATCCACCTTTTTGGAATCATGGCTCCGGGACGAACTCGGCCTTGCCGACGCTTTTGGGCCCCTGAGAATTGAGAGGGCGCACCGCTTGGGCCTGCGAAGGAAAAATGAGACTCGGCCCTGAGCTGTAATGGCAAAATTGCTCAACTACGCTCACAAGATGGAGATTCTGCGAGCGATCCGGGTGGGTCACCAGCTTAAGCATGAGAATCAGTGCGTGCTAGTTTTTCAAGACTTTTCAGCTGGTGTCTCGGCTGTGCGCAAGGCGATGGCTCCTCACTGCTCACAACTCATCGGCATAGGCGTAAAAGCTGCCCTGATATTTCCAGCTCGCCTAAGAGTGACCACAGATGCAGGCACTAAATAGCTAGAGATGGCGGAGGAAGCACGCGCTTATGTGCAGAAGCAGTGCGCTATGTCATCTGGTAAGCCAACCTGAAATTGAGCTGTTCTGAGCGGCACGACCAAGGCTAAACACCGGGGAGTCGTCGTTGAGTCCGGCAATGAACCTTTTTGCTTCCGCGCCGCTACCTGTCCCTTTCCCCCTCATAGACTACTTGACCATAGCGCCGAGGGCCATGGACATGGCCGGCGAAGGGACGAGGGCACCGCGGGAGATGTTGAAGGCCATTCTACTTCAACGCGCCCTTTCTCAGCCTGTTGAGCCTGACCTACCTTTCTTCTTAGGACTGGGTTTTTTTGGGGGGTTCCCTCTACTCTCCTTCGGATCTGGAATGTGAAGTCGCGTCTGTGGTGGCAGAAGCATCCTTTTTTTTCCCCCTTAGGAATTGCTTCTGGACTATCGGGCCCACTGGAAGTTTTTTTTCTTCTTTTCATCACCACTTCGAGTTCATCGCGAGGCCGGCGGTGGCGCTTTGCGGCAGGGACGGACACTCTGCTGCAGAGATTTCTCATCCCAGCTGCCTATGCACTCCAGACACGGGTTTTCCTTCTCTCTGCTGCTGTTTTTGGAGAGGGGGACTGGGCCATGATGCAGACCTTGAAGCAGAGTGGAGTACAGGCTGGTACCCTTGTTGGTAATACTACTTGGTCGGAGGCCTATTCCCCTTTATTCCTTCCTGTGTGGGGTTCGGGGCACCACCTTCCAGTCTGGCGAAGAGCGAGGGTTCACCTCTTGTCTAAATGACTGCGAGTGCTTTTGGGGCCTTTGACATCATCCCCGCGCCTTGGATCAGCAGCAGAGAATAAGGATCGAGGAGGGACTGGTTATCCCCCCTTCGGGAGGGACTGTTTGACCCCCTATATGCTGAGAATCATTGGGTTTTTTTTGGTTACTTGGGCTCACTCCTGAGGGGACTGGGTTGGGGTTTTTGTGGGGGAAAGCATCCTAAGAGCTGTAGTGTAAGATGTCTTAATCCTTTTCATTTAGAAGTTCCTGTTAGTTTTAAGTCCAGTTCCGCTGTTTATTACTGCTTTCCCAGTCTAAGTTGGGAGATTTCCATTGCATTTCAGGTTTGTGGCAGGGCCGGCACTAAGATGAATCTGTCTGTGGGGGTGGAAGGGTGGGGGGACGTGAAGGTACTTTGTGTTGCGGGAAGAAAGGGGGTTAGGGGTTGGGCACGGGGAGGGAAAGGACCGGGGGACAGTTAGAACAGGGGAGGGGGTAGAAGGGGAAAAGTGCAGGTGTGATATTTTTACTTCTTCATAATAGGTGATGCACCCCAAGCGAGTTCTCACACTTATGTCTCTAGGGGGGGGGGCCTCGGCTGAGAGGGCCTTTACCCAAACTACCAGGTTCTATCAGCAGAGTCATTATTTAAGGGGGAAGGATCTCTACCCTTCACACGCGCATAGTCTCCCGGATTGTGCGCGGGATCCGTACCCCGTTCAAAGGCACTGAGTACCCTCCAAAGGAAGTCGGCGGATATTGTCTCCCTACAAGAGACGCACCTTTCTGACTCTGAACATGTGAAACTGAGTAAGACATGGGTGGGGGGAGATGCGGTTTGTGTCAGCCACTACTTGGTCGGCTGGAGTGGCCATTTTCTTTAATAAACGTCTTCCCATTAAGATTTTGAAAGAAATTAAGGACCCAGAAGGCTGATTTCTTATATTGGTGACTGAGTTATATAATAAAACACTGGTGCTGTGCAATGTGTACGCCCCCAATCAATATCATCCCAGATTTTTCCAGGTAATTTACCAGGCATTTACTTCCCTATATTGCCGAGATAGTGATCCTTGGAGGAGACTTCAGTGCTATTCGGGACCCGCAGTTGGATTCCTCCCAAAACCGCCGCACTGAGGCAGAGATGGGGAAAGGCCCAACTTTATTAGAAAATACATCCGGGGAGAAGGAGTTTACCCACGCCACTTCCTCCCGGCTCAACTACTTCCTTGTAAGTAGCCACGTGTTTTCTCAAATGTTGGAGATATAATAATTTCGGATCGCTCTCCGGTGTGTATCGATGAAACTCTTCCTGCAGCTCGGATCTGGAAGTTCCCTTATTACTTAGCTCTTTCCAGCAGTACTTAGTGGGAAACTCTAAATCAAGAGCATCGCGACCAACCCATACTTTTTTTGGTATACAACTAAGGCGGTTCTTAGGGGGGATATAATTGCCTAATTGGCATGTGCTAAGAAGGTTTTAAATCAGCGAATCCTGTCACTTAGTGCAGAACTGCGTAAACTAAGGGCCACCTGCTTCAGTCCAACATGCCCAGGGCTCACAGCAGATGTATCTCTGTGCAGTGTGCGCCTAGCACCCTCTCCATCAGCGGGCCAAGAAAGGTTTGCTCTGTTATCAGTTCAAGCTGTATCAATACAGCAATAAAGCAGGCAAATTCATGTCCCATTTGATTAGATCCTCTCATGGTAAGCGGTATGTCTCCAGCCTACAGAATCATACTGGGCAGGTGGAAACCAACACACAGACTATCTTGCGGCGATTTCGTGATTATTATATGAAATTATACACACCTGAGGGATGGTCTTGAGGAAGCCTGTGCTCAATTTTGTGCTACCATCAACCTTCCCCGCCTTATTGGGCCTCAAAAGGAGGCGCTCAATTCTCCCATAACTACTGCCAAAATCAAATCAGCCATTCATCAGTCTAAATGACTTAAGGCCCCTGGACCCGACGGGTTTTCGGCCGAATTCTATAAATGCCTCATGGACAAAATAGCCGCTCCACTGTCGTTGGTATTCACTCAATTAATTGAGGTGGGTAGCTACCCACCAAATATGAATCAGGCCCACATAACTCTCATTCCAAACGCCGGTAAAGACCTTTCTTCCCCTGCATCTTATTGCCCGATCTCCCTGCTCAACTTCAATCAAAAACTGTTGGCCAAAATTATGGCTGACCATCTGGCGGTCTTTCTCCCCTCCTTGATAGGGAGTAGTCAAGTGGGTTTTATACGGAAGCGGTATGCCCTCTCTAATATTCGATGAGTATTAGTAGCCATGGAAATGTGTTACCATATGCAAACCCCGTATCTGGCTATCAGCTTTGATGCGGAAAAAGCATTTGACCGAGTGGAATGGAACTATTTGTTCTACATTTTGCGACAGATGGGCTTTTTTTATCGAGCAATCCACCTCTTGTACAACGACCCAAGGCAATACTTCTGGCTAACCGGTAGCAATCTCAAACATTGGACACTGGGAGGGGTACAAGACAGGGCTGTCCCCTCTCCCCCTTGCTGTTTCTTTTACAATTGGAGCCCCTCTTGCTAGTTCTCCAGGTGCACCGCATGTTTAAGGGCATACGCTTTCAATCTGAAATTTTTAAGTATGCTGCCTTCGCCGATGACCTTCTCATTTTCCTTACTGATCCCCAGGCTTTGCTCCCCCCTCTTCTTACGTTGCTCGAGACCTTTGGGGTGTTTTCTAGCCTTCGGCTGAAGGTGGACAAGTCCTCGGTGCTGGCGCACCCTGAGACCCTAAAGGAACAATGGACCGATACCTTTCCTCTTCAATGGGCAGGTGACCTCCTTCGATACTTGGGCATACAGTTGTCTAAGGATCCCAAATTGAGCTATCAGGTCAATGTCCCACCTTTATTGCACCATACAGTAGAGGCCCTATCTACCTGGAAAAATCTGCCCTTATCCCTGTGTGGCAGAGTTAATCTCTTTAAGATGGTCCTGCTGCCTAAATGGCTATATCTTTTTCAAAACTTGCCCCTCCACCTTAAGGCCACGGACCTGAATGTGATAAATCGCTCCCTCCGGAAATTTCTGTGGAGGGGTGGGAGGGCTCGCCTCCCCCTCTCCTGGATACAGGAGCAGTGGGGGATGGGCGGTTTGGGAGTGCCAAATTTGGCACTGTATAACTTGGCCAGTAACTTAAGGGTGGCCAGGGATTGGTTAAATGGCACTACTTCCCATTCTAATCTTATGGCGGATAGTGCTTTAACGGCCCCGCTGGATGTTAAATATGTTCTCCAGATGGCTTCCAACCCTTTTAACTCAGTCTGTTATTGTGAAGCCGATTCGACAAGCTTGGGTCCTATTTACTAAGCACCTGCGAGTGCCTTGAGTCAGCGCATGCTTACTACCTGTGATTGGCAATGAGGATTTTTCTCCGGGTTCCTAATCATCAGCATTTGGGGAATGGCTTATCAAAGGTATTTACACGGGAGGGGAGGCTGCTATCGTTCTCTGAACTCTGCGAATATTATGGCCTGGGTTTTGGACATACTTTCCCCTATTTACAAATTGTACATTACATTCGCTCTCTACCTTGCGGCCTTTCTACGCTCCTCCATCTTTCAAGCCTTATACTCCTTATTAATGTTGGAAAAACAGGAGCCCCCCTCGCTGCCTACTTATTATAAAGGATTGCGACGGAAGGGACGGGTGGATATTCCTGCGGTACTGGCTGATCGTTGGACTAGCGATGGGGACATCGTGGTTACACCCTCGATCATTCGGGCCTGTTATACCAAAGTGGCCAGGATCTCGTATAACATGTACTACCGTGAGCTGCAGTACACGTTTTGGGGGAGAGCGTACATCTCTGCCAGATAGCTTACCAACTGACTATCGCCCCCATTGCGCAATGCCAGCGATGTAAAACGGTGGTGGGCATGCTGACACATGCCTTTTGGTCCTACCCGGCTTTTAATTGTTTTGGAAACGGGTGGCGGGATACTTGGCCACAATTTTACACATATCAATTCCAGTAGCCCCACTGTGGCTTCTCTTTGGCTGTATTCTCCCCCCCCCCCCCCCACGTAAACGAGATCCTGGTACTCGATTACTGACACACAAGGCTTGTCGAGTGGGGAAGCGGGTAATACTGTCTGACTGGCGAGGTGAGGATCCCCTGTCTTTTTGGACTTGGAGAAACCAATTTCATGCTATGATGACTATAGACAGTCTGTTATCAGACAGTTCACCAATGCATCGGAGGAGGTTCCTCTCCATCTGGGACTCAAACATACAGGCTCTTCCCCCACTAAGCCAGAAGCCGCATACTCAATGTGTGAGGGTCTCACTTGATTCCCAGCGATGAGTGGGTTCGCCGTCTGCAACCACTGCTTGGGCTGCAACAGATATGCTGAAGGCTTGCTACCTGCACGATGGAAAAGGGGGGGAGGGGGGAGACATATAAAGGGGGGGGGGGATGCTGGGAGGGGGGGCCTGCACTTGTTGAACTACATTGTACATTAGGGGGGGGTGTATCAGACCACAACACCCCTCTTTCTGATTGACTGACTGCGGACATTTGTTTATTTGTAGTTTGTATTGTGTTGCATAAAAGCCAATAAAATCATTTATACATAAACCACCTCCTCCAGAAGGGCATTCCAGGCCTCCACCACCCTCTCCGTGAAGAAATATTTCCTGATGTTGGTTCTGAGTCTTCCCTCCCTAAGCTTAATGTCATGACCCCTAGTTCTGATTTCCTTCCAACGGAAAAGGTTTAAAGTTCATGCATCTTTAAAACCTTTCAGGTCTGTATCCTATCTCCCCTGCATCTCCTCTCTTCCAAGCTATACATATTCAGAACCTTCAGCCTCTTCTCATAGGTCTTCCAATACTGATCATGTCACGTGGAAGCTAATATATCCCCCAATCAATACCCCTGGGGTCCCTACGTTCAAAATCAAGTCCCTCATTTCCTGTTAAAAAGCGAATGGTCCTGCCTGCAAATTCAGCTCAGCATAAAGAAAAGCAATCAGGTAGTTCTCAGGGAACAGGACTGCAATCAGACTACTCTGTCCTTGGTATTGCACCCGGGCACATAAAAATGATTAGTCCCCAGGTAATGCAATTTCTTAACGAGACACTGCTGAGACGCTACCTTCCCGACATGTTATCTCTCTGGGAAACTTGGTGAATGTCCCAGAAAGCAGGGGAATTTCAGTTTTATGTCAGCCACTAAATGTTGTGATCTTTTTATAGATTGAAAGCCAATGCTTCATGCTAGGTGAATTAAAATATAGCTCATTTACCTCCAATCTAGCTTAGCAGGTAGAACAGATGTTATAAGGCATTAGATATAAATATATATCAGGTAGACTTTTATGTGTCTCTGTCTATACTTTGTTTTTACATTCCTAAGAAATAGACATTATGTGCTCTTTATCTGTGTATCTGATTTTTTTAAATTCTTTGATGTTATGTGCACTGTTTTCCAAATACCTGAATTTATTTTATAATTCCTTTTTTGTAAACAAAAGGTATAAATATGTTGTGAATTCTAAACTTGGGACTGCTCATCTAATCTATCATCAGATAGCAGTCCTCTCAGGACACAGCATCTAACCTATAGGTGATATATCCATCTTTTCTTATTCTGTATCCTTCTAAGAGAAGACTTGATCAATTGCCTTATATGTAATAAATAAGCATATATTTTTACTGAATACTTTGTCTGATTTACTGAGTTGCTCTGTCTTAATAAATAATTATCTTTCTCACCCTAATATGTTATCTCTAAGAGGTAATGATGGGTTACACTAATTTGACATGTGGCGCTGGGGAGAGAGCGTGAACTATAAGGGAACTTCTTATTAAAGATTTTCTCACCCAGTACTTCCAGACAGAATATGAACCCAAAACAACCCCACACCATTTTGGCTGCCTTTCTCTGGATCGCCTCCATCCTGTCTCTGTCCCTTTTTGAGATACAGGCTCCAGAACTGAACACAGTACTCCAGGTGAGGCCTCCGACTGTAGCTTGCCCCCAAATACGCCAAGTCTTCTCCTGTTCTGATCCCGTAATGCCAACAGATCTCTCCACCAGCAGAAGCCCCGGACCGGTACCAGAAGGCTGAACCCGAGGGGCACGTAGGCTGGTAGAGGCGAAGCTCCAATTGGGTCTGGGCCTCATCTGAATCTGCCTGCGGACGGTGGGAACCTGCAGGGCTCCTCCCAGCAGGTTGCATCTAGTCTGCCTTGGCTCAAGGTTCCACGCCTGCAACAATACTCCTCTCCGTTTCAGAGCTTAGTATAATTCGCCTAAAAACTCCTTTATTTATTTATTTTTAATTTTTTTATATACCGGTGTTCCTGTATAGAATACATATCGCACCGGTTTACAGAGAACTGAACTGTCACCTCAGGGGCGGATACATTGAAACAGTAATTGAAAAACTGAAAAACTTACAGAGAAACCAATGGGATGCACTTCAAAACATGATTAGCAAAAAGAAGTATAATTCAAAGCCTAAACAATTCAAAACATATTTACAGTGGGGTTGGTGGACCAGTGTCTGTAAAGCTCTATTCATCGGCTCTTAGCTATCAGGGAAACGCTTGGCTAAACAGCCATGTCTTTAGCTTCTTTTTGAATACCAAGAGGCAGGGTTCTTGGCGGAGGTCTGGAGGGAGCGTGTTCCAAAGTGAGGGGCCAGCTGTGGAAAGGGCGCGTTTCCTAAGTGAAGTTTTGGCAGGCTGGGTTTGTAGCATGTCCTTGTACGCTCTTTTGATGGGTCTCATGGTGGTGTGCTGCTGAAGTTGGAAAGTTAGGTTGAGGGGGGAGGTGTTGTGTAAGACCTTATGGATCATCATAAGGGCTTTGAAGAGTATCCTGAATTTAATTGGCAGCCAGTGAAGGTTCTGGAGGATAGGGGTGATGTGTTCCCTTATATTGGAGTTAGAGAAGATCCTGGCCATTGCGTTCTGGACCATCTGAAGAGGTTTGATTGTGCTGGCGGGTAGGCCCAGGAGAAGTGAGTTGCAGTAATCCAGTTTCGGGAGGATGATAGATTGTAATACCAGGCGGAAATCTCGGAAGTGCAGAAGAGGTTTTAATTTTTTTAATACTTGCAATTTAAAGAAGCATTCCTTGGTAGTGTTGTTTACGAATTTGCTTAGGTTGAGTTGGTTGTCTAAGAACATAAGAACATAAGAAATTGCCATGCTGGGACAGACCAAGGGTCCATCAAGCCCAGCATCCTGTTTCCAACAGAGGTCTAGTAGTACACCAAGGTCTCTTACATGCGTTGTGTGGTCGATAGATGTGATGGGGAGTTGGGAAGAGATAGGAGGGTTAAGCGTAGTTGTCTGGGGTTATTAGGAGGATTTCGGTTTTGTTGGAGTTAGGTACGAGGTTGAGGCTGGTGAGTAGGTTGTTGATTGCAGTGAGACAACTATTCCAGTAAGACCAAGTTTTGTGAAGTGATTCAGCTATTGGGATGAGAATCTGTATGTCATCCGTGTATATGAAGTGCGTTAGCTTGAGGTTGGTTAGTAGATGGCAGAGTGGGAGGAGGTAAATATTGAATAGGGTGGGTGATAGTGATGATCCTTGGGGTACCCCCAGATTTGATCTGATAGGGTGTGACTCTTTGTTATTTATCCTGACCTTGTAGAACCTGTTTTCAAGGAATGATTTGAACCAGTTGAACGCTGATCCTGTGATGCCGATGTCTGTTAGATGCTGTAGAAGGGAGGTGTGGTTCACGGTGTCGAACGCTGCGGAGAGATCCAGAAGAGCGAGTAGGAATGGTTGACCTTTTTCCAGTTTAAGGAGGATGGTGTCTGAAAGCGTGGCCAGCAGTGATTCGGTATTCAGAGCCTTTCAGAATCCAAATTGATTTGGGGTGAGGATGTCATTTTCTTCTAAGTATTCTGATAGTTGTCTGTTCACTATCTTCTCCATGAGTTTGGCGATCATTGGGAGGTTGGCTATGGGGCGGAAGTTGGCTGGGTCTGAGGAAGGCAGGTTGGGTTTTTTTAGGAGGGGTTTGAGCACAGCCAGCTTGAGTTGTTCTGGGACGTATCCTTGGGACAGTGAGCAATTTATGATGTCTGCTACTGGTTTGGCGATGATGTTTGGAATAGAGAAAAGCAGGTTGGACGGTATGTGATCTGAAGGATGAGACAAAGGTTTTAACTTCTTGAGGATGTTTTCTATTTCTAAAGAGGATGTCAGCTCAAAGGAGGCAAGGGTGGCTGAGGTTGCATTTTGTTGCTGTAAGGTTGAGTGCGCGAATTGGGACCCGGAGGGGGATACAAAATTAGGCTGAGGAGCGGGCCCCATGATGGGGGCGACGAGGGTGGCGATTTTTCTCTCGAAGTAGTCTGCCAGGGGAGTAGCTGGTTTTGTGAGGGCTGACACGTAGGTGTCAGCCCTCACAAAACCAGGGGGCGACGAGGGTGGCGATTTTTCTCTCGAAGTAGTCTGCCAGGGGAGTAGCTGGTTTTGTGAGGGTTGACACGTAGGAAAACAAAGCTCTGGAGTCAAAGATAAAGTGGTGTGGGGAGCTGTTGGAGAGGAGAGAGCCCCAAGCCCGCTACAACAATCTGTGAAAACGCTTTGAAATCTTACCCCCTGGGACATCTAAAGGCTCTGGAGAGCCAGCGTGAAGGGAGGCGTATCCGGTGACGTATGCGGAAGTCCCAGCTGGTATAAAACACGCAGCTGGTGAGGAATATCCTGGGAGCTGTTGGAGAGGAGAGAGCCCCAAGCCCGCTACAACAATCTGTGAAAACAACAATCTGTGAAAACGCTTTTGAAAACGCTTTGAAAACGCACCAAGGGGCGCGCGGCTTGGTCCGGCTTAGGCCGGCGAAGGCGGTAAGGCGGGGAATCTCTTCCTTCTGCAAATTAATCTTCGCAGAAATCTCCAAAATCGGTGTATGTTTTCTACAGAACAGTGAGTAGCTCTGTTTGATAATCTGCTGACATTATTTTATGATGCCTCACACTAAACGAAAAGGAAAGGTTAGGCCGGATGCCTCAACCCCCGCAAAACCTTCTCCCATTCAAAGCAGAGTAACAGAGTTTTACACTCCTACAGGAATAAAACCTCCGGAGAGTCCTGTTGCAGTATTAGGAGATGAGCAAGCTCCTATACAGCTAGGAGATGTCAGTCTTAGTCCCGGAGCTCCCAATACTCCATCTCCTCCAAAACGTTTCCCAAGCACTGGACTAACAGGTACATTAGGCGAACGGATGGCGTCGTCCCAAATGAACCCGATTGAGGGGGGTCCAGATGCAGAGAGGTCACTGTTAGAAGATCGTGGGAGGTCAGATCCTCCAAGTCTTTTGGAGGAGCAGAAAGATGGAATGCAGCCCGAAGGGCTTGGAATAATATCAATGAAGCCTAAAGGACTGGATCCTGTGACAACCATGAGAAATGAATCCAATCAGGAACTTTTAGGAATTAATGATTTTCCAAATAACCTCAAGGACATTTCTGAGAGCCCAAAGCAGATATCATTAGAGACTTTATGGTATACCATGACGTCTCTACAAAAGAATATTGTCAATTTAAATAATAGTATCAAAGATATGCAAGTAGCATTGTTAAATATAAACCCCTTAGTCTCCAATAACGGAGCAACTTTGAAAAAAGTTGAACAAGACATCAATGAGATTAAAAATGTGCAAAGTAGCATTATAAAAGGAGAAGAGATTCTATCTAGGAAGGTGGAAAATTTAGAAAATACAGCAAGGTATCTGAATCTTAGAGCAGTTCATTTTCCCAGGTGTAAGTTAATCTCATCCAAGGAGCAAGTAAAGAATTACTTTGCTGAAATTTTACATTTACCTGTGGATAAACAACCTGTAATAGCCAATGCCTTTTTTCTAGGGACAGAAAATTTAGAAGTTAAAGATAAACAGGAAAGTCAGGATACCTTGAATGTCACAGATTTAATTGAATCATCATTTAGTGCCCAAATAGTTAGTAGGGGAACCCTTATGATCAAATTTATACTATCTTCTGATAGAGATAAAATTATGAAACTATATATGACAAATAGGTCTACTTCCTATTTAGGGCAAAAAATATGGATATATCCGGATGTCTCAAGGGAAACCCAGTCAAGGAGAAGGAGGTTTATTAATCTGGCTAATCAAGCCAGAACTTTTGGTATTAAGATTATAATAAGGTTCCCGTGTAAATGTATCATGTGGGTTAAGGGAAATAAATACGTATATTATGAACCAGACCATTTAGAAAAGTATCTAGAGGAATTCAAGTCTCAGGGAGACACAGGAGACAATGTCCTATAGGAATACTGGGTTATATGTTTGAATTTAAACCTGTAATGTCTGTAGTTATGTTAGTAAAATTTAAGTATTTGTTCTAATGACTTGCTTGATCAGCTCCCAATTTTGTTTGGTGAAAAGATTTCAGATGATATATTTATGTGAAAGTCTAAATTTAGGATTTATTACTGTTCTATTCTGTTATCTGTAAAGAATTCTTAAGTTTTTCTTAAGAATTATATACATGTATCTTTTACTATGAATTTAAAGATATAAATAAAGAATTTAAAAAAAAAAAAGATAAAGTGGTGTATCTTTTTAGAGAAGAATTCTTTCTTGGTTCTGTTAATGGCATTTCTGTAGGCGTTTAGGCTGGATTTGAAGGCGGAGATGGTCGTTGTGGAGGGGTTTTTACGCCACCTATGTTCTTTGCATCTGAGCTCCTGTTTGAGCACCTTCAGCTCGGGGGTGAACCAGGGTTTCCTGTTGTCCTTTTCCGGGTGGAGTGTTTTCGTGGTCATGGGGCACACTCGATCTGCGACTTTGTTGGTGATGTTAATCCAAGATGTGGTGGCAGTGTTGACGTTAGAGAGGTCGAGGTGAACTAGTTCCTTGGAAAGATGCGAGGTAAGCAGTTCCCCGGAGCAGGGTTTCCTGACGGAAACTGAAGTTAAGTGGGTTGCTTGGGGAGGGTGCTCCTTGATCTCTAAAACCGTGGAAATGATTTGGTGGTCCGTCCAAGGGACTGGTGAGCATGTTGGGTTGGTGTAGGGGGATATTCCATCGTTTATGAAGATAAGGTCTAACGTGTGACCTGCTTTGTGAGTGGGATTGTTAACTATTTGTCTGAAACCCATGTGGCTGAAAGTGGTGAGTAGAGTTTCGCAATTTGTGGAGCGTGGTTGAGCGTCAACATGAAGGTTAAAGTCTCCCATCAAGATGGCTGGTTTTTCAGAATTAAGGTGTTTTGCGGTGAGTTCGATGATGGGGGAAGGGTCTGCTTCCAGAATTCCAGGAGGGGCATAAATTAGACCAATTTGGAGGTATTTTGATTTAAAGAGGGCAAATTCCAGGTTGGCTGAAGCATTTGTGTACTGTAGGGTAAGGCCTAGCCCTTTTTTGGCTGCCAAGAGTAGCCCTCCTCCTCTTTTTTTGAGCCTGGGAACAGAGAGGAGGTCGTAGGCCTGAATGGGGAGCTGGTTTAGTAATACTGTGTCCGTAGATTTTAACCAGGTTTCTGTGATAGCACAGATGTCTGGTTTAGATTCTGAGAGAAGGTCGTTGAGTATGTGCGTTTTTTTGGTGATGGATTGCGCATTGAATAAGGTCAAAGAGAATAATGCCAGGCCAAGAATTTGAGTGGCTGGGGATAGCATGATGGGAATGAGCCTCTGTTGGCGGTTGAGTGAGTGAGTATAGGGCTTCGGGAGTCTCGTCAAGTGGTTGCAGATTCTGGGAATGGTGAAGGAGCGCATCCTGGCTAGAAACGTCAGCGGGAAGAGTCAGGCAGATCGAGTAGGGCTAGTTAGGGAGGAGCCCGTGGCTGTGATAGGCGTCTGGGCGCAGTTGCTTATTTGATTGTTGGCTTGCGATGGGATACCGGGGTGTGAGGTTGGTGCCGCTGAAATTTGTTGTTGGGAGATAGAGGTGGAAAATTGTTGAAAAGGATGTGTGGAAAGGCTTCTCTCAGGGCTGCACGAAGGGGTGCACAAAGGGGCCTGCCCCTTTGTCGTGCTCCTTTGGCGCGTGGCGCCTAGGAGCCGCGAAGAATTTAAAGTCCAATCGGGGCTGTCCCCCGATTGGCTGGTCGGCGTGAGCGTTCAGGCGCCGGGTTGGCTGCCGAAGAAGACAGCGCTGGATTGGCTGCCAGCGACGGGAGGAAGCAGCAGACCGACTGGGGAGCGTCAGCGGAAGGAGGCAGGGGCTGCCTCGTGGTCGGCGCTGGAGGCGGTCGCGGGTAAGTGGAAATTAATAGGCCTTACCCCGGTGGGTCTCCGGCGCCGATCGCGCAGGCCCTGTCCAGCTCTGAAGGCTCCTTCTCCTGCAGCGTCTGCCAGCGAAAGGGCTCTGTCCGGGAGCCGCAAAGAACCCTACAAGAATCCTTGTAGGGTTTTGGTTTGTTGATAGTCAATGGTTTTCAAGTGAACATAAAACTAGATGCAATAACCAATAAAAATCATTATAAACAAAAGTCAAAACATAGTGCATGTACAGTAAAATCTAAAAATGTACTTCAAACCGTTGGCAGTGGCAAACTCTCTAGAACCGTCACATGTATGAAAATATGCAACTAGTGTTTTAGGCTTTATAATTGAAAGAAAACAAGAATTATTTACAATACAAATTAAAATATCTTTCACTGTCAGCTTGTGGTATCTCATGGCTTAGAGCCTCTGCTACATATACAGATTACTTGTTTTATGGTCATTGTGTTTCTGAGTCATTCTGAGCCAGCTATTAAGTCCTGCTTGCAGGTTTTCCTGTACATTAGCTTGTACTGTACTATTTATTATTAGGTTGTCAGCTTGTGGTATCTCATGGCTTAGAACGTCTGCTACATATACAGATCACTTTTTTTTTTTTATTGTCATTGTGTTTGAGTCACTTATCAAGCACCACATGCAGGTTTTCATGTGAACTTGTACTGTACTATTTATTTTATTTATTTAGTCAGTTTTATATTCCGATGTTTGGTTTTTTGAACCTTCACAAAGGTTTACAATTGTATAAAAACTAAAAAAAACATGCACTACAAAATACAAACTACATGATTTAAATAAAATTCACTTATAAACTACAAGTTACAATTAAATTCTTAATAAAATACTAATGAAAGCAAAACTAACTCATTCATAAACTTAAATCAATCAAAACACTTAAAATAAATAAAATCGAAACAAAAAATATAAATCACTGGCTTGAGTAATATGGGCACACGTGACCACACTCGCTCGTCTCCCTTCACTCACTTCTCAATAACTTACCAACAGACAGAGTCGGGTTAAATAAGGCCGCAGCTTTATTAAATACACAGGCCCGAGCCATCAATTAACTATAACATTAACATTGCCTCCGGGTTTCAGCATCCGAGTACCCCGACCATCCGCCGCTCCCCCGGCAGGATGGTTGCTACCTGCCGTCCGGCTCACTGATCCGGCCTCACACCCCGGTTCTTACTCCCGCCACTTATTTGCAAGGAGCCGAACCCAGGTGGGCTCCCGCCGCCAGTCTTGCAAGGAGCCAGGCCCCCCAGGGTCTCCCGCCACCATTACTAGCAAGGAGCCCCCAACGTTGACAACGGCCCCCTGTTGTCAACCTCCGTCCTGTACCAGCTGAAACCCCATAGTCTAACAACAACAACAGTCTGGCTCGGGCCAACCGCCTCCCCCACTGCGACAACCAAACCATGGTCCCACCCTTCTAACACAGAGGGCGGGAGGGAGGGAACGAAATTCCCCAGCCGCTCTCCGCCGCGCCGACGCACGAGTCCGTTCGCGCGCACGCCCCCTCGTTCCCCTAACTTATCCCCCCGTATGACTCCCCCCCCCCCCCCCTTGCCGACCCAGCCCCTCATCCCCCTGGCAACCCTCCAATGTCCAATCCCCTGCCCTTCTCCTGCGTCCTTCCTAACGCCCCCCCCCCCCCCCCTCTGCCCGCATGCTGACCCTAACCTTATCGGGCCCCCGCTTCCCCCCCCCCCCTCCTTTCCTCGCCGTGGGCACGGGCCCACATTACCTCGCTCAACCGGAAACAAGTTCCGGTCGAGCTTCCATAATATGGGCACACGTGACCACACTCGCTCGTCTCCCTTCACTCACTTCTCAATAACTTACCAACAGACAGAGTCGGGTTAAATAAGGCCGCAGCTTTATTAAATACACAGGCCCGAGCCATCAATTAACTATAACATTAACATTGCCTCCGGGTTTCAGCATCCGAGTACCCCGACCATCCGCCGCTCCCCCGGCAGGATGGTTGCTACCTGCCGTCCGGCTCACTGATCCGGCCTCACACCCCGG
Source organism: Rhinatrema bivittatum (assembly GCF_901001135.1). Lineage (NCBI taxonomy): Eukaryota > Metazoa > Chordata > Amphibia > Gymnophiona > Rhinatrematidae > Rhinatrema > Rhinatrema bivittatum. Next base: position 16,752,542 of record NC_042633.1, on the reverse strand, counting down.
TTCTTACTCCCGCCACTTATTTGCAAGGAGCCGAACCCAGGTGGGCTCCCGCCGCCAGTCTTGCAAGGAGCCAGGCCCCCCAGGGTCTCCCGCCACCATTACTAGCAAGGAGCCCCCAACGTTGACAACGGCCCCCTGTTGTCAACCTCCGTCCTGTACCAGCTGAAACCCCATAGTCTAACAACAACAACAGTCTGGCTCGGGCCAACCGCCATAGACACGGACATCCCATGCCCGTGCCCCCCAAAGATGCGGCCCTAACACGGGAACAAGTCTTCAAGGACCTCCTGAATGGTTATCAGAAAGAGGTCAGTCCCCAGAAAGGACAGATGAACACCGTCCTCCCGGAACAACCCCGAGGCCTGCCCCCACGACCACGCATGCCGGATATGCCGGCCCCCCAGACGGGCCAACCAGGCCCCTATCTGCTGGTTGGCCTTCGACCGGCTCCTGCGCCACCGGACCTGGTCCCCCAACGCCGGTCGCACAATAATGTCCGACCAACACAACACCGTAGTTGGCAGCAGGAGGGACACCGCCATCAAGTCCTTCCTGACTATACGAATGAATTGTCTCCCCGACATCGTACCCCAATCGTTGCCCCCCAAATGCACCACCAGGGCCCGCGGCGACCCCAGTCGCGCGCGCTCCCTGCGAACACAGGGGAGCAACTCCTCCCAACCCATGCCCCGCCGCCCCAGCCAGTACACCCGCACCCCTCTGCTGGTCAAGTCCAAGTGTGGCCCGTAAGGTCGTCCGCAGGCATGTCTGTAGGCCCAGTGCACATACGAGTGCCCCAAGATCCATACGGACGTTCCTTCGGCCGCCGCACCTGCAAGGAAACAAGTGTTAGACTACTGCCAGGAGAGCCCGGGCCCCGGGCGAATATACCCCTGGAACGCCTGCGACCTCCACCGCCCAATCCGCTGTATGACCCCCTCCTCCAACCCCGCTTGCGCAGCCGCAGTGGCCGCTCCAATCCGGAAGGAATGCGTCCCAAACCTGCTCGCATCCAGCCCCACAACTCCCAAAGCCCGACGCATTAACGCCTCGAACTGATAACGCGTCAACGGGCGCCGATCCTGGTGCACCAAAAATCCTGCCGGAGCAAACGGTCGCACCTGGCAATAACGCCCCGCGTTAGCTACCGGACACGTCCGCAATCCGGGAACCGCCGAAAGCACCACCGCCATCCCCCTGCCCTGCTGGTCCGTTTTAGACCGCGGAATCCGGATCACCACCGAGCCACTGGTCACCACCACGTGACAGGCCAGCAATCCCAAGCTGTCCGCCCTCCCCGCCGCCCTAGCCACCAACTCACTAACCCGAAAGGCGCCGAAAAAAGCGAACACAAACGCCACTCGAAACAGCAAGGTCTCGTACTCCGACGCACACAACCCCGCCAGCACGTCCCAGAGCTGCACTAAAATGTCATGCGTAATGGGTAATCTATCATCACAAGGGCGTCCCGCCATGCGCAACCAGCCCGCCAACATCCGCCGCACCACAAAGCGCCCAGAAGGGAACCCCCACCCATGAGCCCTCATAAAAAAGGAGAATCCCGCCAACTGTCTCCCCACGGCCGCCCGTGTGCGACCCCCCCTCCTAGCCCATACCACATAATGCGCCAAAGCCACATCCGAGACTGGTCCCCCCTTCCACCCCAGTGCAGAAAAGAACCCCGCCACCCTTCTGGCGCCGCCTACATAACCTGACCATGTCGATGGGGCGAGCGAGGCCCGCAGCAAGTCCCATGCCTCAGGGCACCAAACCTCCAGAGGGAAGGCGGCACTGGAGCTCCACACAGGTCCGCCTCTGGCGCCAGTTCTCGGAACAACTCCCACTTGAAACGAGAAAGGGAGTCAGCTACACTGTTGTCCACCCCCGGCACATGCCGGGCCCAAACAGTCACGTTGATCATCATGCAGCGTAATACCAGCTCCCGTAACAATTCGGACACCAACAAACACCGCGCCGCTCTCTTATTGATGACCTCAACAACTCCCTGATTATCGCACCAGAACACTACCCTCATGCCCCTCAGCCGCTCCCCCCAGACATGCAGGGCCACCACAATAGGAAACAATTCCAGAAACGTTATATTGCCCGTGACCCCCGCGATCGCCCAGTCCTCCGGCCAGCGGGCCGCACACCAAGCCCCTTGAAAGTACGCCCCGAACCCCACCGATCCCGCTGCGTCCGTCCACAACTCCAGCGTGTGATTGGACAGGGGGCTCGACTGCCAAATAGCCTCCCCATTGAACCCTTGGAGAAACGTATCCCACAGCCGCAAGTCCACGCGCATCGGCGCCGTTATACGAATCCGATAGTGTCTCCGCCGAACCCCGGACATTGCGCGCGTAAGCCGCCGCAAAAACGCCCGACCCATCGGGATCACCCTACACGCGAAATTTAGACTGCCCACCAAAGACTGAAGGTCCACCAGCGACGTCTTAGGCCGGTCCAGCACCGCTCGCACTGACCCGCGCAACCTCTCCACCTTATCCCGCGGCAGCCGCGACACCATCGCCTCTGAGTCTAGTTCTATCCCGAGGAACACCAGCCGGGTCCGAGGCCCCTCGGTCTTGTCCGCGGACAGCGGAATCCCGAACTCCCTCGCCACCGACTGAAAGCATCCCAGGCTCTCCTGACACACACCCGACGACGCCCGCCCCACAAAAAGGAAGTCATCCAAATAGTGCACGATGTCCTCAGAACCCGACCGCTGCGCCACCACCCAATGGAGGAAGGTACTGAACGCCTCGAAATACGCGCAGGCAATCGAACAGCCCATCGGCATGCACTTATCAAAGTAAAACTCACTTTGAAAGCGAAAGCCCAGCAGATGAAAACTCCCCGGATGCACCGGCAGCAAACGAAACGCTGCTTCCACGTCAGCCTTCGCCATCATAGCCCCACGGCCACAACGCCGCACCACCTGCACCGCCGAATCGAAGGAAGCGTACCGCACCGCGCAGAACTCCCGCGGAATCCCGTCGTTCACCGAACGCCCTTCGGGGAACGAAAGGTTGTGGATAAGCCGAAACTTCCCCACCTCCTTCTTGGGGATTATTGCCAACGGGGACAGCACCAGGTTAGGAAACGGCGCCTCCGCAAACGGCCCCGCGATCCGACCCAAATCGATCTCCCCCTGCAACTTCTCCCGTACCACCCGCACCAACCCCCGGACCGACGGACAATTCGCCCCCCCGCCCTCCACACCCCCCTCTGGACACGGAATTCGGAAACCCGCAGTGAACCCATCCCGCAACAATTCAGCCACCCGCCCCTCCGGATACAATCGAAGCCAGGGGAGCATGGCCGCCACCCTCACAGGCGTGACGGCCAGCCGCGACAGACTACTTTCCAGAACCCTTGGCTGCGGGAGTGGCTCCCGCGCCCTCCGCTGGCCGCTTCCCACAGCGGACAGCGGGGTGACTCGCTCCGCAGATGGAACACGCATGCCGGAACTTGCAGTCCGGGAAGATGCAAGTGGTCCGGTTGTATCGCCAGCAAACATCGCTGCGTCCCGTACTCGGCCTGCCCCCCCCCCCCCGCGGGCGTCCCGCTCCGAAAGGGCCGCGCCCCCCCTCCCCCCCCCGCCGACACCCCCAGACCGGAAGCCCCCGGCGACACCTTGGCCGCCATCTGTGTGAGCCACAGGCCCACGTCCTGGGAACCCCAGGACATGAACCGGTTCTCTTCCATGCGATCGCGGAAGCGCTCGTCGTAGTTTAACCACGACCAGCCCTCGTACGTCTTACTCGCCGCCAAGATCCCATCCGCGTACGCCAGCAGCGGCCCGTACTGCGTAGGATCCCAATGCCCCACTACGCTGGCCAAACGGAGGAACGAGCGCATCCAATTATGGATGTTGCGCGCCACTGCCGGCGCACCGCCCCCCGCCTGGGCACTCTTCTTGCGCCGCTTCTTCCCCTTTCGGCGCCCCCTGCGCCCCTCCATCAATTGAAAAATATCTATGAATTGGCGCCGCCGGATTCGCCGCCGCAACGACCGAGGCACCTCCTCCCACAGTTCCGTAAGGGCCACAAGCGCAGGGGCGCCAGGCACCGCCGGCCCCTTGTCCGGAACAACCCCAGTCGCCCGCTCCCGCGAGGAGGACGAAGAGGACGACGATGCGGAACTGGACGTCGACGAGTCCGAAGAACTCCCCCGGTCCCGCCTCCGACGCTTCCGACCCCTCCCCCTCCTGCCCCCTTTTCCAGCTACCCCCCCATCCACCGCAACCGACCCCTGCACCTCCCCCTGCGCCCCCTCCATCCCCCCCGTGTCGGGAGCCACCCCTCCCCGCACACCCCCAGGCAAACGCGGGAAAATAACGGACTCACCTGCCGCTCCGAGGTCCCCTAGGCTCGCTCCTGGCTCCGGGGGTCTCACCGCCAGTCCTGGCCGCCCGGCCCCAGGCGCCACGTTCCGCCCGGCCCCAGGCGCCACGTTCCGCCAAGCCTCCCGACTGGACGACCCCGCTTCCGCAAGATCCTCCTCCGGAGCCACCCCCTGCAACGACAGTACAGCCAGCGAGGGGGAGGGCGCCCAACCCGCCCCGTCACTCCAGCCCTCTGCCGGATCGCAACCTGTCCCCCCCGGCCCCCTGCCAGTACAGCTACCCCCCCCAAGGCCCCCCCACTCTTCCCAACCAGCCCCCCTCAGCACCCCCGACCACCCCAAAACCCCAGTGTCATCCCCTGCACCCCTCGACCGGCTCCGGCCACCCCTCGCCCCCCCGCCCCCCTTTACACCCCCCGCCGGGCTGCCGCCCTCCTGTCCAGGCCCCCACCCGCGGCCACCGCAACACGCTCTGCTGAGGCGGCCGCCCCACTTGCACCGCCCCGGGTACCACGCCCCCGGCCTGCCCCCGGCCGACCTACCCGCCGTCCGGGCCCTGTCCCCGCTCCCGTACACACACGCCCCAACCCCCGGCCACGCGGCTCCCCACTCTCAAGCGCCCCCCTCGCCCACGCAGCTCCGACTCCACTCGGCCCGGCCAGGCCCCCCCGCTGCGCCTCCTTGGCCCGGCCCCGCCCCCGCGATCGCGAGACCCGCACACTGGGCCCACGGCCATGCCATTCATCCTCCGCCGCACCTACCGGCCCCACGCCCCCTCCGCAAGCAACGGCACCGCCCCCTTGCGCCTCCACGGTCCCAGCCGACTCCCCCACAGCACCCCGGGCCTCCGCAGCGGCGTCCCAGAAGCTCACCCGATCTAGCACCGCCAGGCCGTGCCTGTAAAGCGCCCGACCGACGGACTCCGCCTCCGACTCCGCGCCGGCCTCCTCTCCAGGTACCCACGCCGCCTCCTCGGACTCCGCGCCGCTCGGGTCGTCGTCCGCTCGCTCCCGGGCCGCCATGGCACGCCGCTCCGCCGTAGCTCACCGCCGCGCCCCCAACACCGCCGATTAGCGTCCCGGCCTACCCCCACGGAACCAACGAAATTCCCCAGCCGCTCTCCGCCGCGCCGACGCACGAGTCCGTTCGCGCGCACGCCCCCTCGTTCCCCTAACTTATCCCCCCGTATGACTCCACCCCCCCCCCCTTGCCGACCCAGCCCCTCATCCCCCTGGCAACCCTCCAATGTCCAATCCCCTGCCCTTCTCCTGCGTCCTTCCTAACGCCCCCCCCCCCCCCTCTGCCCGCATGCTGACCCTAACCTTATCGGGCCCCCGCTTCCCCCCCCCCCCTCCTTTCCTCGCCGTGGGCACGGGCCCACATTACCTCGCTCAACCGGAAACAAGTTCCGGTCGAGCTTCCATCTATACAATATGCTTGGTTAAAAAGCCATGTTTTTAACGCCTTCTTAAACAGCTTCAGGTCTTTTTGTAGTCTCAATTCAGGAGGCTTGGTGTTCCAAAATCTTGGGCCTGCTAACGAGACAGCTCTTTCCCTAACAGATGTCAGTTTGTGTTGATATCCAGTCTCAGTCCAATTATTTCCCTCCTCATTTTCACCCTTCTTCAATTGCCCCCATCTCTTAGCCTTCTCTGTCCTCTCTCTCTCTCCTGCCCACATTCCTGGTCCTCTTCCCTCTCCTCAGTCTCTGGTTCTCTCCCCCCTATCCATCCCCATGATCCTGTGCTGACACACAGGATCCCCTGCTCTCACCCAATAAAAACAAAACAAATGATACAGATGCCAGCAAGGAAAATAAAACCTGGAACTGTTTGTCAGTGCGCTTCAGATATTTCTAATTCTTGTTGCAGAATAGAAACTGATCTGCAGCAGGGAAATGAGGCTGTGTCTCAGGCCATCTCCTCCGTCTTGTCTGACCTTCCAGGGTGGGGGGCGATAGCACCAGCTCTGCCTGGAATGGCAAAATCCTAAATCTACAGGGGGCCAAGCAGGAAGCGGAGAGTCCTACGTGGACCGGGCATGAGACTGGCTCTGGCCTGCAATCTGAAGGGGCCAGGAGAAATGCCAGGGGGGAGAGAGAGAAGGGGAAATAATGTGGTGGGGATGAGGTGAGTGTGGGGAGAAGAAAGATTTCCCAAGCAGAAAATCACAGGTTCATAGATACACAAGGAATAAAGCAGTTCCCTGACTTGCTGCTCCTGTCTCCCACTCCCCCCTCTGCAGCTGATTCTCTCCCCGGATCCACCTTAAGGAGTGAGCATCCCCCCTCCCTCCTGCCTGACCTCTGCCGGGGAGCTCTGCGCATGCTCCGGCTCCTGCTTTCTTTCTCTGCCTGCAGAGAGCAGGAAAGGCTCCGAGTAAAAGCAGAAACTTTCTGCCTCCCCAGGACCGGAAATCCCTGCAGAGGGGGAGAGCAGGGGCTTTATCTGAGCCCCCAGGAATCAGCCCTGCCCCCTCTGAATCCCTCCCAGCACCTGCAGGACTGAGGGAAAAGAGGAGGGCAATGTGTGCCCTGGTGTCTGATCCGGTAAGAAATCCTTCTCTGTCCTCTTGTGCATTTAAAGGAAACCTTTTCCCTGTGCAGCTCTTCCAGCCTTCCCTCCTCCCGGCACAGGGCAGAGATCTTTACAGCCCCGGGAAGGTTTGAGCTCTGCTCACCCCGAGATCAGCAGGGGGGGGGGGGTGTGCAGACTCTCTCTGTGTCCCTGCAAGACTCTCTCCCATGCACACACATGAACTCACTCTCATGCATGCACGCACGCACATGCTCTCGCACACACCCACACTGATTCTCTCTTCCCCCTTCCACAGGTCTGATCCCTGCACTCTCCACTTTCAGGCGCCAGCCCCTCCCACCACACCTCTATTCCTTCCCTCCTCTGTCACCATCATCCCCTCCTCTCTCTGGTCCACATTTCTCCTTAATTGTACTCAGCACTTTTCCTTCATCTTCCATGCCTGGTGAGCCCTTCAAGGTGGGTTACTCAGATCAGAGCGTTATAGTAGGGGTTAGGAAGCACTGGGGGGTGTTGCTAAGGGTGTGCATGCAATAGATGGGGGTTATGACTCACAAAGAGCAACGTATTCAGTTAATTCAGTAATGGTTTGCGTTCTGCGTGCACGGTCAGAGCTACAGTCAGTTAATTCAGTAATTTATGTACATCCAGCAAGCATGGGGACCGGTTAGGTCTGATTTAGAGCATTGCTGGTTTGTATGCCCTCGCGTGTGTGGACACGTGTGGGGTTTATGTTTGATGGGGGTGATGCACCACTCTCAGGGTGTTGGCCCGCTGCGTGGACTGTCTTGCTTTTGGTTGGCGTCAGAAATGTGTGCAGCCAGCGATTCCTTGCAGGTAGCGGGTGGGATTTGGGTTTCATGGTTCTGGTGCTGCTCCTGAGAAGGTTCTGGTTATTTTTGTGCTCTGAGAGTGTTAGGGTGAGGAGCAGTTGTTTTTGGCATGAGAGGGTATTTATTGTGTGGGTGATTGTTCTTTTACCTTCTCAGGTACGTGGGGGTCAGCGTTCTCCTCCTGACCCTGACGGAGAGGCTCAGAAGCTGGAATCTGATGCCTAGGGAGCTGAAGACCTGTTCCCCTTTCCTACCTCTTGTGATAGTTCTGGCGGGCCCCGTTTTGGACTGTCTGCAGTTTATCTTTTTAGGAAGGCCACTGCAGAGGGCCATGCAATAGTCTGGGTGTATGAGTGCCGCTGCCTGCAGGTCCGGTTTGAGGTCGCCTGGTTGTAGAGAGGGGCGCAGTTGTTTCACCCTGCGGAGTCAGTGTTGCTATTTGGCTTTCCCATGGTCAGCGTGGAGTCTGGCCTGGCTCTTAGGCTCTTTACCCTGTGATAACTCCTGGGATGAGTGTGGTGAGGTGTGTCATCAAGTCTCGCTGAGTTGCTGACCCCCGTAGGATTTCCATTCTATCCCTGTTTCTAGGATGGAGACTTTGAGTCCTTGTCAGCTTGTGATGGCTGTGAGGAGCGTGAGATTATATATTGAAGAGGATGAGTGATAGCGGAGAGCCTTGGGGTTTGCTCCATTTCAGGGGCCGAGCTCGTGAGGTATTTGTGCCCTGGGTTATTACTTGGGCTCTGCCAGAACTGGCCCAGCTCTTCTGCTAACCAAGCCAAGGACGGGAGGGAGTGACAGCCTTCAAGCCCGGGACTCCAGGATTCAGGAGAGGGAAGGAGAGAGGGCACTGAGGGAGGAAGCTGTGCGAGGGGAGGGATAGTGGGGATGAGGAGATGAGGTCAGGATGTCCTTGGGAAGGGAGGAGGAGTCAGTGCAACGGCCACCAACATTACCTCAAGAAATACCCATGAAACGCGGGTATGGAGAGAGCCCCCCACCCCTGTCAGCCTCTGGATGGGACTCCCTCCCCTTGCTCTTCAACCTCTGGGGGTCCTGCTCTGGCCGTTGTACTCTAAGCCCCATGTCCCCAAGCTCTGGTCCTCCATCCAGCCTTCCAGATTTCCAGTGTTTGTCTGGGGGTCAGGCAGGCTGTGCAACACAAGGAATATTTAAGGGCCGGATTTTAAAAACCATTTATACCCTTAATATAGGGTTTTCCACCTGTAAATGTACTTGGCAGGTGGCTTTTAAAAATTGCTACTATTTATGCCATTGCATTGCCCGTAGGATCTTCACCTGTAAGGGCACTTTATGCACATAAATGGCTTTTTAAAATACCTGAGGGGGTCCTGTTTGCTGTTCCAGGCATTGGTCACGTTCAGGGACGTGGCTGCTTATTTCTGGGAAGTGGAGTGGGACATTCTGGGAGAATGGCAGAAGGAGCTGTACAAGAAGGTCATCAAGGAGATTCACGGCGTCCTCGTGTCACGGGGTAAGTCTGCCTTTTCTATCATCTACCTCCCATACACACACTGCAGGATGGCTGCTGCCACTTTATCAGGGATGGAATAATCCCAGGTGCCAGGTCCCTTGGGCACATACAATATACAGTCTGGCTTCTGATCTCATGCCAAGTCCAACAGGAGCTGCTGTGGCTCCCCAGGGCCCAGTGAGAGACACCTCTGCTGCAGGCCCGGCACGAGATGCTGCTCTGTGCTGGAAGATAAATCTTTTATAGGTTAAAGTAGACCAGCTGGAGTCTGTCTCTTCTTTCTCTACAACTAAAGCTGGCACAGAGGAACAGGAGGGAGGATTTACTCTTCTGATTCCAGCTTCTGTGCAAGGAGCTCATACGTTAGCTCTGCACTAGTGTAAGGATGCTATAAGGGGTTCTCTGTGGAGACGGAACAGTTGGAGGTCGTGAAGAAGCAGAAAGGTAATAGCAGCACAAGTAGGTGGAGCTGCTCAGACATCTGGAAATAGCCAAGGCTGTTAGGATATTGAAATATGTCAAACCTCACATTAAATTTTGCTCCTATCTTCTGGGCTCAGCTTACAAGAATGCGGTATTATCGGCATATGTGAGATAAGAGAATAGTACTAACCATATTATGCAAATATAGAAACTAACCCATTGGTGTGCAGGTCTGGAGGAGGTAATGTAAATGACCTGTTGCCCAGCTTCAGATGAGCGAGCTCCACCTTTACCTTACCATGCTATGATGTTCTGCATTGCTCCATAAGATATCTTACTAATAAAGCGTGAGGAGCTGGAACCTCTCATTCCTTTTGTACTCCAGGAATTAGGAATTGATGCCCTGCCGGATGATTCTGTGGCGGCGGCGATGACTCCAAATGCGGACCCGGTGCTGGTGGGACTTAGGGCACTACCGCTTACATTCCCGTTCCATCCTAGGCACAGACTGCTCCTCCTGCGGGAATGGGAAACCCCTGAGACGGGTCTTCGGGTTGGAAGGGCTGTGGACAAGCTCTACCCGCTTCCCGAGGACTGTCTGGACATGTTGAAAATTCTGAAGGTGGACTCTTCGGTCACCGCGGTAACGAAGCACACCACCATCCCGGTGGTGGGTGCCACAACATTGCGGGATGTTCAGGACCACAAGCTTGAATTTTATTTGAAGCAGATTTTTGAGGTCCTGGCTCTCGGAGTCCGGGCGACAATCTGCAGCAGTCTCATGCAGCGGGCAAGTCTTAGGTGGATGCAACAATTACTCAGCACCCAGGGCCTCCCGTCTGCAGAGGCGGAACGTTTGGAGGGCGCCATCGCTTATGGGGCGGATGCCCTTTATGACTTGCTTCGCGTCCAGGCAAAGGCTATGGTTTCTGCAGTTTCGGCCAGACGCCTCCTCTGGCTACGCAATTGGTCCGCGGATGCTTCATCGAAGGCTCAACTGGGCACTCTTCCCTTTAAGGGCAAGTTGCTGTTTGGTGAGGACCTGGAACAGCTTATTAAATCCTTGGGCGAGAACAAGGTTCATAAGCTGCCAGAGGACCACCCTAAACAGTCGAAGTCTTTCTTCCCAACTCGTACTCGCTTTTGGAGACAACGCCGGTACGGCAGCAGGGTGTGGGGTTCTTTCCCTAAAGGCCCAGGTCCCAGTCGTGGTCTCATTCCTTTCGGGGCCGTTGGGGCTTCCGGGATGGCCACCAGCAACACCCGGCCACCAAGTCCGCTACCCAATGAGATCCGGCTGGTCCATTCCTCCGCACGAAACTAAGGTGGGCGTCTTTCTCTGTTTCGCGAGGAGTGGGCCAAAATCACATCCGATCACTGGGTCTTCGAGGTGATAGAACACGGTTACGCGTTAGAGTTTGCCCGGCACCTCTCGGATCTATATCTCGTTTCCCCTTGCGGTCAGTCCAAGAGGCCTGCGGTCTGTTAAACCCTGGTCAGGCTCCAGGAACTGGGGGCGATCATTCCGGTGCCAGTACGAGAACAAGGCACCGGCCAGTATTCCATTTACTTCGTTGTTCCCAAGAAAGACAATTCCTTTTGTCCAATCCTGGATATCAAAAGGGTCAACCGGGCCCTCAGGGTTCCCCGTTTCAAAATGGAGACCCTGCGGGCAGTGATCGCGGCAGTCCGCCCCGGCGAATTTCTAGCATCCCTCGACCTGATGGAGGCTTATCTCCACATCCCAATTCTGCAAGAACATCAAAAGTTTCTTCGTTTTCAGATCCTGGGCCAGCATTTTTAGTTCCTGGCTCTTCCCTTCGGTCTTGCCACCGCTCCCCGCACCTTTACCAAGATCATGGTAGTCGTGGCGGCGGCACTCCGCCGGGACGGAATCTTAGTCCATCCTTATCTGGACAACTGGCTGGTAAGGGCCAAGTCCTCCGCCCTATGCGCGCGCGCAGTCGACAGAGTGCTAGTCCTCCTCACTTCTCTCGGCTGGATAATCAACTACTCCAAAAGCAATCTTCAGCCCTCTCAGGTTCTGGAATTTCTGGGCGCTCGCTTCGACACTTGGGTCGGAAAAGTTTTTCTCCTGGATTCACAGGCACTCAAGCTGATCGATCAAGTGGACAGTTTTGTTTCCTTACCGCTTCCCACGGCTTGGGATTACCTGCAGGTCCTGGGGACCATGGCTTCCACGATCGACCTGGTCCCCTAGGCATTTGAGCATATGCATCCCTTACAGAAAGTGTTGTTATCCCGCTGGCAACCGGTCTCCGAGCAGTACCAGGAGGTCCTACCTCTTTCAGACTCTACCATTGCCGACATACAGTGCTGGCTCTCACCGGCGCACCTCCTCAAGAGGATGCCTCTCCTGACTCCCTCGTGGGTCATAGTCACGACGGACGCCAGCCTCTCCGGTTGGGAGGCCGTCTGCCAATCTCAAGCGACTCGGGGTTACTGGTCCCCGCTCCAGTCCCTTTGGCACATCAATCGTCTGGAGGTCCGTGCAGTGCGCCTGGCCCTCAAGTTTTGTCTTCCCCTGATCCGCCACAAGGCGGTTTGAGTCCTGTCGGACAACTCCACCACCGTGGCCTACATCAATCGACAGGGGGTACTCGGAGTCGTCTGATGGCGCTAGAAGCCTGCAAGCTCTTTCTCTGGGCGGAGAGGCACTTGGATCGTCTGGCTGCCTCCCACTTAACGGGCAAGGAGAATGTCCGAGCCGACTTCCTCAGTCGTCAACATCTCGATCCCGGCGAGTGGGAGTTGTCCGACGTGGTGCTGGATCTAATTATTCGCAGGTGGGGTCCCCCTCACCTGGATCTCATGGCGACGTTGGACAACGCCAAGGCTCCCCGGTTCTTCAGCCGGTGGAGGGAGCATTGCTCGGAGGGAGTGGACGCGCTGGCTCTTCCTTGGCCTCCCGATGTCCTCCTCTGTGTTTCCACTGTGGCCGTTAGTAGGGAAGATTCTCTGGAGAATAGAGCTCCATCGCGGTCCGGTCATTCTCGTGGCCCTGCAGGCCGTGGTTCGCGGATCCGGTGAATCTCGCTACGGACAGTCCTCTTCGCCTCGGTCACCTGCTGCATCTTCTTTGGCAGGATCCCGTATTTTTCGACCAGGTGGCTCACTTCTGTCTAGCAGCATGGCTTTTGAACGGCGACATTTGAGGCGCAAAGGTTACAAGGAAGAGGTTATTGCCACCCTGCTCAGGGCTCGCAAGCAGTCTACATCTCTGGCCTATGTCCAGGTCTGGAAGGTTTTTGAAAACGCCGGCGAGGAGTTGGGTGTTTTGGTGTGTTCGCCTTCGGTCGCTGTAGTTCTCACCTTCCTGCAACGGGGACTCTCCAAGGGTCAGCTCTTTGCGGGTACAGGTTTCAGCTCTCTGTTCCCTTCTGGGCACCATCGAGGGGCGGGCGGTGGCCTCTCATCCGGATGTCATCCGTTTCCTCAGGGGTGCTAAGCACCTGAAATTGCCTGGCTGGCCTACTTGTCCCTCGTGGAGTTTAAATTTGGTGCTTCGGGCTCTTTGTGCGGCCCCTTTCGAACCTCTCCATCGGGCTACTCTCAAGGACTTGACGCTCAAGACTGTCTTCTTGGTTGCTATTTGCTCCGCCAGGAGGGTGTCAGAGTTTCAAGCTCTTTCCTGCAGGGACCCTTTTCTGCAGTTCTCTGACTCGGGCGGCTCTCTCAAGACCAAAACTTCTTTCTTGCCGAAGGTCGTTTCTTCCTTTCATGTAAACCAGTCCGTGGAGCTCCCTGCGTTTTCTGCCGAGGATATCGCGGCGTCCAGTGGCGGTGAACTTTGCTGTCTCGATGTTAAACGCGTCTTGTTGCGTTATCTTGAGGTTACCAATGACTTCCGGGTCTCGGATCACCTCTTTGTCCTGTGGAGTGGTCCAAATAGAGGTAAACAAGCTTCTAAGACTACGGTCACTCGCTGGTTGAAGGAGGCGATTTCTTCAGCCTATATCTGCAAGGGCCGGGTGGTCCTGGAAGATTTGAAAGCTCATTCCTTGCGTTCTCAAGCTGCCTCTTGAGCGGAGAGTCAACCGGTCTCTCCGCAGGAAATATGCAGGGCGGCTACATGGAAGTCTCTGCACACCTTTGCTCGTCACTACCGCCTCGATGTTCAGGCACCAGTCTTTGGTTCCTTTGGTCGGCAGGTGCTTCGAGTGGGACTGTCTAGATCCCACCCATTGTAGGGAAGCTTTGGGACATCCCATGGTCTGGACTGATCCGGGTACATATAGGGAAAGGAAAATTAGTTCTTACCTGTTAATTTTCGTTCCTGTAGTACCATGGATCAGTCCAGACGCCTTCCCGTCTTGTCTGTCCGCTCAAATTTCTCCTGTTTCTTCTTCTTATAGGAGTCATTAGTGTCTCTGCATGGCTCTCTTGGAATTTCATTACAGGCACCAGAAGCATCTTTACGATGATCAGGGGTAGTCATGCAAGAGCATTCTTAGTAACACAGTTCATTCTTTTGTTCTATTGTTCGGATAGTTACACTAAATTACTAATTATTCTGCTACTTGCTTGATCTTATGCCTTTTTTCTGCTTTGACAATGGTTATACTGAAGGGCTGCAGGGTAGGCTCTGTCTTCATATAGGATACCCTTTCAGTTTTGGTCTGTCTCCATCTGCTGGACTGATCCGTGGTACTACAGGAAGGAAAATTAACAGGTAAGAACTAATTTTCCTTTATTCTAGCCCTTCCCCACTGTGGTAACCAGATGTCACAGATCAAATATCACCACCGTATTGTTACATTGAAGGCACCAATGCAAATGCATGAAATATACTAAATATTTATATTTTATTTATTCATTGTTAATGGTTTTCTATTAGAATATATTTTGTAAATACAATACAAAATATATAATCATCCCCCAAAGCATGAGTGCTACCCAATCCACCCCCCACCCCCCAACTAAAAACTTTCTAATCCCAACTAGGAGTCTACTTTTGTGCAAAGGAAAAGTTTCTTTTTATTTGAAGATACAATGAGGGTCCTCTATGGCCCCTTCGGTTGCCCTTCTGTACATTGACCGATACAAATGTCAACATATTTATGGGTCTGAGTTTTGGAAATATATAATCACTTGGAAAAGGTGAATCGATGATGCCCTGTGCATTTGGCTTGGTGTAGCGGCGCATGGAAAGAAGAGTCACGTCAGACAGGAGTTCTTAGGCAAGCCCGCATCCTCTGATGATTCTCTGATCCCAGACTGAGGATGTGTTTTTATTATATCGAGTAACAGAATTCCACAGCAACTACTATACAGTATATGATTGGCTAATACGTCCTACGTGCAGATACAACATGTTGCCTGCGTGCATGCCTACGTAGCTATGGCTACAATCATGCTGTAACTAGGGCAGAGGTTTATTTATACTAAGAGCTTAATTGTGGAAAGACAACAGCTAAAGAAATGCAGACTTTGTGTCTGTTCAGTACGAGATAGGCAAAATGCTGAGAATGTTTATGCAAACTCAGCGAACAGTGTTAATGTGGGCCTTTCAGTGAGGAGTGCTAATGCAGGCCCTTCAGCTTCTGTGGTTTGCCAATAGAAGAGAAAAAGTTTGCATAGCAACAGCTTGGTCCATGGGATTCATTACAAGAGTTTGTACAGTGGATTAATACTCTAGATCCAGATCTTCAGTTTAGCTAACAGTGCCATCAGGAGCATAGAGCATTTTTGGTTTTGCGGGTTTACAAAAGTCGGGGTTCTTTGTATGCTCTGATGTTTAGATCTCCTGCAGAGGTTTCAGATTGGAGGTTACGTGAGGTCTTGCATTAAGGAACGTATAAAAGGGGCGCTTTACGTGAATCTTGCTAATCTATTCATACCATCCGTTAAGTCGCAGGTTTCTAGGTTTGTTCACGCTACTCCTTCAAGCAAAGTCCAGGCGGTTGCTCACCACCATTGGTCTTTTTGAAGCCATGAGCCTTATGTTTAAGGAATTACCGGTGTTTGCGATGAGAGAGAATCGTTCGTTGTGAGACCGTGTAACTTCTTCACATCTTCCAGTATCAGATTTAAGTACCATAGAGACAAACTGGACAAGTTCGGTGTGGGTCCCGTTCAGTATGCTCTTGTGTTTTTGAACTCAACGCACTTTTTTTGTGGAAACTCAACGGCGAGAATGTAGACTTCCGGCAGGGTAGGATTGTCGGTCATCCCAAGCGATGTATGCGATCTTTGTGCCCTTGCAGTAGTCGGGTATATATTGGGTCAGAACCAGGACTGTACTGGGAAGGAGGGGGCTCTGCTGGGAGGTCATTGGAGGTTAAAAGGAGCACAGGGTAGAAGATCGAAGGTTCTTTGTGATTTCTCGGGTGACTTTTAGGAGAGCTGGCAGCATCTCTAAAGTACTGACACAGGAGGGACAGAGGTTCATCTCATGGGAACCAGTGGGCTCAAACCAAGACATCGAGCGGAGCATATTAAATATTGTCAATTATACTGTGAAATAATACATTTAAATGCATCTTATGTGAGTTTGGGCACTGATTACTAAATGGTGATGAACTTGTACTTTGGGCAGAGTGCATCGTGTTTTTAATGGCTTGGACTTATCCCCTGCAGAAGACTAACTGCAGTCATCAAAACTCGGGACCTCGTTGAGATTAGTGACGTTTTCAGTGGGCGCTGTCTGTGTGTGTGGCTGGGGTAGCACTCGTGCTTGTGGGGATGTTTATATATCAGAGATTGTATTAACAATGGCTTTCTATTAAAATAAGTTTTGTAAACAATGAAGAAAAGAAAATTCAAATATTCTATATATTTTTTGCGGCACCATTTAATATATTTCACAGATTAAATATCCTCCCTCTCTCTCTCACTGGCATCTAGATAGGAAAACCCAAGTCCTGGGATACAAAGACAACTCTTTCTCAGATGCTCCTGATATGAAGCTGGGCAGCCCTTCTCCAGGAGGGGACAGACTGGCAGAGAGCACTGGCACCTGCAATGCCTCCAGCTAGGAGGGTCAGGAATAGAAATGACTGCACCAGAAACCCTCCAAGGTTTAACCTTAATCAAGTGCTCGCCTGCAAGTGTCTCTTCTCACCAAGCTCTGCCACACAAATACCCAAAGATGCGCACGAGTTCACAGACACACTGACAGACATAGACACAGAAACACACACACAGACAGAGACACAGAGACACACGCACACACAGAGACACACACAAATACACACGGAGACACAACACAGACACAGACAGACACACGTCTGCATCAGAACAGTGAACAGATAAAAGCTCCAAGGCCTGCACAAGTACAATTTATAAGTAATTTTGCTATCTTTATTGGCAGGTTATTCAATTCTTAATCCCGATGTTGTATTCAGGATTAAGAAGGAAGATGAGAAATATTTCCCTCAGCACTGGGAGCTGGAGGGGAAAGAAACCATGAAGGACCCCAGCATCAGTAAGTAAATGTTCTGGATTTAAAGGGCTCTGCATTTTCAGATCACAGGAGATGGGGCATTAACATCAAACATTTGGGGACTTTAAATCCATTTCCTAACATATTAGGGATGTGCATTCGTTCAGTTTCAACAAAATTGCCTAATTCGTCCTGGTTTGGGAACCTTGAAACCCGAACAAATGTTTCCCGAAATTTCGGAAAAATTCGTTTTCGGGTTAGTGCGCACTAACTGGGATATTTTCTGCGGTGGGCCGAAAACGAAGCCTGAACCAAAAGGTTTGGGCTTTGCACATCCCTATAATATAATATTAGCAGGTCCTGGGTGACTCCTCCTAGACTCGTTTGTTTTTTCATCCCAGGCCTTCCGATTGTAACGTCCGTGTTCTCACTGAGCGTTAAACAAGAGGAAGATCTGCCCTTCCTGGATCCTTCTGAATCAGAGACGACTGAAGGGATTCACCCTCCTCTAACAGGCAAGTATCACTCCCTGCCCTCGTCTTGTATTCTCCCCTCCTCTTCCCTCTGAATTTCCATACGACTGAGCTAACACACAGGTCCCTCCCTCATTTCTTGTACCCGTTGCTCCCCACCTGCCTTTACCACCGCCCTCTGTGTCCGTCCTAAATCTGTGTAAATTTGCTGATTGGTTGGATGCTGCTGCTGCCTCTGTCAGGAGGGGACTCCAGGCATCCACCACCCTGTCAGTAAAGAAATATTCTCTCACGTTTCCTCTGCACATTCCTCCGTCATCTTCATATCCTGTCCTCTTCTCCAGGAGTCTCCTTTCCACCTTCCCTCGCCCTCCTGTCGAAGAATTCCTTGGCTTTGGTGCCTTCTAGTGATATCTCCCGCCCTGCCTCATATAATTATAATGAAGCAGAGGAGCCAGGTAGAATCAGATTCTGAAATCTGGCAGCTGGATGAAAAAACATCTGGTTTTATCAAAAATACTCTTTGAGGTAGAAATGTTCAGCATGTTTTTGCAATAGCAGTATCCACACCAGATTATTTTGTAGATCCTGAGGAATGAACTCGCCCACCTCGGTGTTAAAATGAACAGGATACTGTTAGAATGGATTTCTGATGATGATCAGCACAGCAGCACCCTCCTTTATTTATTTATTTATTTATTTATTTAAAAACTTTTCTATACCGTCGCTAAGTCATGTACCATCGCAACAGTTTACAAAATAGGCACAAAATAAGGTATATATAGGTAGTTTATCGTACATTCTAACAAGTGCCAATTAAGAACGGTTACAATAGCATTAATAAAATCAAATTTTTGGGTAGTGGTGGATTAGTCCAGGAAAGTTATTGAGATACTTTTATTTCGATTTACTTCTTAACTGTGTTATGTATTTATCATATCGTGATGTCATTTATTCTTAGCTGCGCTTTCCTGTATTTTTCATTCTCCCTCTCCCTCTCTACCCCACTGTTTCTTTTGGAAAGGCTTGTTTATAGAGCCATGTTTTTAAGGCTTTCTTAAAGGATTTGATATCACTCTGTAGTCTGAGTTCAGAGGGCATTGTGTTCCATAGAAAGGGCCCAGCCAGTGATAAGGCCCTTTCTCTTACTTGGGTTAGTTTTGCCGATTTTACTGTAGGGATTGTTAGTAGTGCCTTGTTAGCAGAACGAAGGTTCCTTTGTGGGACATGGACTCGTAGGGCTGTATTTAGCCAGTCGGCTTCTTTATCATATATTAATTTGTGTATGGTGCATAAGGCTTTGTACTTTAGCCTGTATTCGATTGGTAACCAATGTAGTTCTGCTAAGGTTTCTGTTATATGGTCCCTTCTTTTTTTTCCTGTTAGTATTCTGGCTGCAGTATTTTGCAGTATTTGAAGTGGTCTTATTGATGAGCTGGGGAGTCCTAGTAAGAGTGCATTGCAGTAATCAGTACTGGAGAAAACCAGTGTTTGTAGAATTGTTCTGAAGTGGGCAGGTGTGAGTAATGGTTTCAATCTTTTCTTAGCGCTGCACTGCTGGCAGTGTCTATGAACACAGCATAATCCTGAGCTCACTTGCACTGATAATACAGGCTCTGGGGTAACTTTTCTACATATTGTAACCATCTTTTCCCATCACAGGCTCCCTCAGTGTCACCCCTGACATTTTAATCCGATTTAAGCAAGAAGGACGTGGGACTGAGCCCCCGAGATCTGAGGACAGAGGGAACCTGAGCATCCCAGGCGCCTGTGAGGAGCTGCATGAAGCAGGCGATGGAGCTTGGATTAAAGGTACTGCTGGGCCAATCCAAACATTGCTGAGTCACGAGGCCTCCTCTGGACCAGACACAGCGAGGAGGAGGCGTTAAATCATGTCCCTGACCTCTGACCTTTCTTGTGTGGAGGGCTCACAGTGGCAGCAGGAAAAGCCCCACTGGGAACAGTAAGAGGGAGGAAGGCAGAGGGAGCAGCAGCAGGAGGGAGGGAGGGGGGATTGCAGAGCAAACGGTTTCCATCCTCGTGGGATTGTGGGACCCCAGCAGGAGAATTAGGAAAGGAGTTACACGTGCAAATGTAACAGACCCTCCTAGCAATTTTCAAAAGCCATTTACCCACGTAAGTGCACTTAATGCTGAGAAAACCGATTGGCAGTTCAAGTTTTGCCTTTCTTAGGTCAATATCCCAGACTGTTTAAAAGCTGAAGGCACAATCTCATTCTCTAACAGGCAGCCAAGGTCCCAGTCCTGACCCTACAGCAGAGATCCTGAGAATGGGCGGGGAGGAGACTGAGACCAAGAGCGGTGAGGAAAATATTCCTTCCTAACACAGCCCTTCCTGTGTGCTGTGGAGTATTTCACACCGACTTAAGTAAAAAGGTGAATAAAGATTCAATCGCAAATCTTACACCATTTACTGCAGTTTTTAACGATCATTTCCTAAAGGAGACTGAGATAGATACTGAGGGGCCGAGGTCACTGCAGGGGTGTATGCAGGGTGACGTCTCCCACCTGCTGGCAGGGGAGCACACATTTGTAACTCACTGTGTTTGCAATAAGTTAAAAAATTGTCACCGAGAGTTTAAAATTCCGACAGAGCCAATGCATCTGAATGTAAGGAGGAATGAGGACGTGGATCTCCGCTTATGAGACTTCCTGTGTGATGCAGAATCTGCTTCGAAACACAGCCCATGTCGGGATTTTATTTTTGTGATGTTTAAGAAGAAAAGAGAGCTGCAGATGCGTCTTATTTGCAACTTTTAAGATCAAAATATAAAAAGTTTGCGTTGCCAGGGCGACCGCCGATTTAAATATAAGGCAGGTGAAGGTCTGCTGACGGGCAGAGCCTGTTATGATGGTCGTTGGAAACTGCAGTAGGAGGATGTGACATAACCCGCAGTGTTGGTCGCTTGAGCGCTGCTCTCCTGTCCCTGATGGGTTCTTTCTTCTTTTTTTTTTTGGAAACCTCACCCTCAGTAGTAATCCAGCAGATTAAAAAGCAGCAAAGGTTGCAGAGCAGGGCAGAGATAGTGAGCGGTATATCTACCCCAAAGCATCTCGAAGTCTGCTGTGAGCGCCTCGGCGAGAGCCTCATGAAGATAGCGAGCTAGGGCAGCGACGGAAACTCGTGCCCAGGCCGGAAGATCTCTTCGCTCTGAATTTTGAGGGCTCGTGCAGAAGGATAGCCTCCGATTTTTGTTTTTCCCCCCAGAGACGGGATGGAGGGAGTTTAACACCGGCGAGGCGGTTCTCCTCGGGGTACGTCACTTGGTTTCAGACTGTGCGCCCCCTGCGCCCGTTACTGAGTTGCGCGAAGGAAAACCTTTCCGTTTCGTGGGGGGTGCGGAGACTAAGACCGCCGAGGGCTAGCAGGGGCCGCGGCACAGGCGCACTCCCTGTTTACGGTGGTATTATGCGGCTGCACTATTTTCAATGGGAGGGGGAAGGGCTGTAAACCTTGGGCTTGCATCGAGCAGGAGGTGTTAAATGATGTCCCCACCCGGTGAGGTGGCAAGAGGGCTGCCCACTGCGGACTGACCGGGGATCTGTGGGATAACTGGGAAGCCTACCTGAGGAGATGAGATGTGGGTTTGTGCTTTCCTTCCCCGAGGAGAAGCTCCCTTACGTAATGTACTTTCACTGCGGTCTGACCCCTGCTCGTTTGCACGAGTTGGTACCTGGAGAGGGGGCATTGATGTAGGGAGACTCTGCGGGGTTGCGAGGTACTTCCGTGCCCGTACGGCAGGAGTGCCCCGAGTTTGGTGGGATTTTCGGATAAGATCCATCAATCGATTTGTATAGGACGGCGGGGGTAAAAGGTATCAAAAGACCCCATTAATTCTGTTCCAGAGGACGCCTGTGTTGGAACGTGATAAATGGGAATTATTTGGAGTCGTTCTAGCAGCTGGATGTGAGGCGGCAAACTATTGGAGGGGGGCATTCAGAGGAAGAGAGGATATCAGTGGTTGGAAAAAGGGGGAATGTGTGAGAACATTTTATGGAGATAAGAAACAAATGGACGATGGTTTTTGAAACATTTTGGTGGCCGTAAAAAGCTTGGAAATCAAGAGGGTAAGCTTCAAGGTCCTCTTTTAGTTCAAAACGTTAAAAGGTTTTGTTTTGCCTACCTACCGGATAGACGTTAACCATTATTAGTGGATTAATGGTGAACAATCAACGACAAACCTTCTCCGCTGGAAAGAAATCAGTTGAACTAGGGGTCACGTAGTGAAACTCCAGGGAGGACGACTCGGAGCCAACGTCAGGAAATATTTCTTCAGGGAGAGGGTGGTGGAGGCCTGGACTGCCCTTCCGGAGGAGGTGGTGAAGGCAGAAACGGTGAAAGATTTCAGAGGGGCAAGGGATAAGCACTGTGGGTCCCTAAAGGCTCCAGGATGGGAATGAAGGAGAGAGTGCATGGGGGTAACTTGCTGGTGCGGCAGTCACTACCCGTAACCAATAAGCCTTCATCCTATTGAGGCAACTCCAGCATTGCTCTCTGCTTCCGTGGCAAGGGGTAACGGGGAATTGGACTCAGACAGCAACCAACAAGGACCCAGACTTTGATGGTCTGGGAAACTGATAAGTATGGGGGTGACCAGCACGGTGCAGCAGGGACTCCCATGGGAGGCTTGCTGAGCAGACTGGATGGACCGTTTGGTCCTTTTCTGCCGTCATTTCTACGTTTCTATGGATACTGGAAGGGGGAAGGGGTATAAAACTCACTGGTATTGATCTTATCTTGGTACTGGATGGATCTGTCATTTCTGTGAGATATATAAAATGGGGATTGGAGCTCCATTTCTGGTGCTACTGTAATTGACCTGTTTATTGATGGCCTTAAATTGCTTTAGTTATTACCTAAGCTTCCAATAAAATTAATAATTACAAAAAAAAATTATTACAGTAAATTGTGTAAGGTTTATGATTGAATCTTTATTCACCTTTTTAGTGTGGTCATTCTATGGGAATTGACACTCAGTCTTTGGCTTATGAGAATTTCAAACGTTCCACATAGAAGGTGAATTTTAATCCTGGCACTCAGTTAAATATTCATTACTAAGACATTAAAGTTCAATTACTTTAAGCTGACAGGTCTGAGTTTCAGGGACCCGGATTCAGCAGGGTGTTGCAGTGTTTTTGGTGAGTGACTGCAATCAAAGTGAAGGGAATTAGTGCAGAGACTGGAGGTGAGGAGAGGCACAGAACCAGCAGGGTGAGGTCAGACGTGGTCTGTTCCCCTCTGTTCATGTGCTGTTGCCCACCTGTACCTGTCTACAAGCAGCACCAGGCTCTATTATATATGATAGGGATCCATAGCCACCCTAATGACGTTCAGTGATTAGATGGAGCTATCTCCCTATATACATCTCCCTCCATTGTTGTAAATTTAGTAATCATTCTCTCGCTTTTATCCACCAGAAGATGGATTCAGGAATAATAGTGAGAGGCAGAGAATGTGTGATGGGCAGCAGATGGAGGAATGGAAAGAGAGAGACCCCGCCAGAGACAGCCCAGGGCCTTCAGCTGAGTATCCAGGAGGTATCAGTAGAATAACATCACCCAGGGGGAAAGAAGTAGTCCAGAAAGGAGAGAGTCCATATGCATGTTCTGAACGAGGAAGAAATTTCAACCTCTGCCCCAGTCTTGTGCAAACTCAGAGACTGAGTAAAGGAGAGACTCCATTTCAAAGTGCTGACACTTCAAAAAACTTCACCACAAACTCACAATCTGTTGAGCAAGAATTGATTGAACGTGGGAACAAGTTCCCTGAGAGGACAAGTCAAACATCTATTCAACAATATCACAGAAAGGAAAAAATATTTACAAGTACTGAAGAGGAGAAAAGAACCCCTACAGATACAAAACTTTCAGCACATGGAAAAATTCACCTAAAAAATAAACCAGTAAAGTGCACTCAGTGTGAAAAATACTTTTTCTTCCGAGCTGAGCTGGAGCAACATGTAAAAATTCACTCTGGGGAAAGACCATTTCAGTGCCCTGAATGGCAGGAGAGGTTTACTAAGAAATCAGACTCAAGAGAGAATGAAAATATTCACAGCCAAGACAAACATTTAAAGTGTTCTGAATGTGAAAAACATTTCAGATATAGATCCTGGCTTAAAGTTCATCAAAGAAGTCACAAAGGAGAGAAGTCATTTACATGTTCTGAACAGGATAAATGTTTCCCTCAGCAATCTAATCTTAAAAACCACAAAAACGTTCAAACAGGGGAGAAACAATTTAAATGTTCTGAATGTGACAAATGTTTCACACGGCGTAACAATCTTAAGATTCATACAAGATTTCACACTGGTGAGAAACCATTTAAATGTTCTGAATGTGACAAATGTTTCATTCAGAAATCTTATCTTAAAAAGCACAACAGAATGCACACTGGTGAGAAACCATTTAAATGTTCCATTTGTAATAAATGTTTTAGTTTTAAAAAATCTTTGAGACAACATACAAGAATCCACACTGGTGAGAAACCATTTAAATGTTCTGAATGTGATAAATGTTTTAGTTTAAAGACCTCTTTAAAACAACACAAAAGAATTCACACTGGAGAGAAACCATTTAAGTGTTCTGAATGTGAGAAATGTTTTGCTCAAATAGCTAGTCTTGATTGCCACAAAAGAGTTCATACAGGCGAGAAACTTTTTAAATGTTCTGATTGTGATAAATGTTTTAGTTTTAAAAAATCGTGGAGACAACATACAAGAATCCACACTGGCGAGAAACCATTTAAATGTTCTGAATGTGATAAATGTTTTAGTTTAAAAATCTCTTTGAAACAACACAGAAGAATTCACACTGGTGAGAAACCATTTAAGTGTTCTGACTGTGGCAAATGTTTCACTCAACAATGTACTCTTGAAAACCACAAACGAGTTCATACAGGTGAGAAGCCATTTCAGTGTTCTGAATGTGGTAAATGTTTCAGTCTGAAATGTGTTCTAAGTAGACATGAGAGAATTCATGCGCGAGAAACCAATTAAATGTTCTGGGGGGCAAGATGGCCGCTGAGGAATGAATGGTTAATGCTGAGCTCCGGGGCTGTTCTGAATTTCTTTTCTATTTGCTTGAATTTCCTTGGAACTTTTACTTTGTAAATTATCATGCCACACACAAAAAGAAAAGCAAAAATCAGAGAGCGTACCTCTACTCCAATTATTGCCTCGAGACAGCTTCGTATTGAAGACGTTTTTCCCGGACCAGTGCTGCAACCACCTGAGGGAGGGGCCGCTGGGGGAGTTGGTGCAGAGCAGACGCTGAGCCCTCTGGCCGCAGAGTCATCATTAAGCCCAGGCGCACCAACCACTCCGGATCCACCGCTCAGAAGTTTGAACCCCGAGCTGTTAGCAACTGCTCTCCTGGAAAGGAGAACTGCTCTTGAGACGGTGAATGCCCAGAGAGGGAGTGTAAATGGAGCACAACCCTCGGTGAGCCCAGGTTTAGAGGGCTCCAGGAGCTTCACCGAAGAAGCACAGGATCGAGCTCGAGAAGGAAAGAAACCTTCAGAGGACGGAGTTTACAAGTCAGATATTCATGTGGTTTGTGAAGTTCAAAAAATTAATTCCTCTAAAGTGACTTTAGAAGAAATATTAAAAGCCATTTCATCTATGGAAAGAGCGATTGTTTCTTTGACTTCTATGGTTAAAGAAAGTATCATGAAAAATCAAAATATGGAGAATAAAATTGTGAAAATAGAAATGGAAGGCTTTGGTAAGAAGCCTTCTTACCTCCGTCTTGTCCACCGGCCTCCCACGCGGCGATACCCCAGAAGGAGGACCCTCAAAGAGAACTGGGAGGGAGAGCCTCGCAGCCGGCGCTAGGCCCATCGGGGTAAGGCTCTTTTACACTCGCCCCTACCTCCGACGGGCCCGCTCCGACCACGTGACCGCCGACGTCCATCGAGACCGGCCTAACCCACACCCCGAACCTCAGCAGCCAATCGGGGACCAGGCGCCCCGGTGACCACCTTCCCCAGCGACAAACAGGCCTCTTAAGGCTGAGATCGGAACTCCGGCGCCCTCTTACCTCCGTCTCGTCCACCGGCCTCCCACGCGGCGATACCCCAGAAGGAGGACCCTCAAAGAGAACTGGGAGGGAGAGCCTCGCAGCCGGCGCTAGGCCCATCGGGGTAAGGCTCTTTTACACTCGCCCCTACCTCCGACGGGCCCGCTCCGACCACGTGACCGCCGACGTCCATCGAGACCGACCTAACCCATGCCCCGAACCGCAGCAGCCAATCGGGGACCAGGCGCCCTGGTGACCACCTTCCCCAGCGACAAACAGGCCTCTTAAGGCCGAGATCGGAACTCCGGCGCCACGCGCCGAAGGAGCGCCCCAGAAGTGCGCCCGCTCAAACAACCGACGACTCAGACGATTCCAGACTCACGGGACTCCAGCAACCACTCAAACATCTCCAGTCTCAGACAAATCAGACCACTTAGATGAATCCTGACTCAGACAACCCCAGCACCCGCTCAGACGACTCCAACATCTAAAATAGATCAAGCATCTAAAATGTATCCAACCTTCCCAATCCCAATTCTACATCACTGCTTATCACAGAAAAGAATCCCAACCAGCACACTACCGCAACCTAAAAACACTTACACCAATCCTAGTTGCTCTGATAACCCAACTCCTAGGCCTCACCCTATTTACCCTATCACTATTCAATGCGCAATCTCTGACCAAAAAATCCCCAATCCTCAATGACTACCTCACCGATGTTAATCCGGATATTTGCGCAATAACTGAAACCTGGCTGAAACCCTCAGATTCTGCAATAATAAACCAGTTACGGACGCTTACTTACGACATCTTCTCCCTTCCTAGACTGAAAAAGAGGGGAGGGGGAATTCTCCTTGCAACTAAAAAAGACCTCAAGTTCTCGCACCACCCGGTCCACTCCGATACCAAACTTGAAATCGGCTTCTTCACATCACACCAACTTCAAATCCTACTCGTATATGCCCCCCCCCCGGGCCTCTTAGAATCTGATGTCTCACCCATCATAGAACTAACCACAACATTCCTCAACCTGGACACCCCAGCAATAATTTTAGGAGACTTCAATCTACACATAGACAACCCTTCTCTCTCCCCCAGCTGCCAAACACTTCTCCTAGCCTTCTCAGCGATGGGCTTTACCCAAATAGTCAATAATCCTACACATAAAGCAGGTCATACGCTGGACCTGATCTTTATCAACAAAGGCATAAAATCGTCCTCCCCTCCAAAAAATATGAAGGTTCCTTGGTCGGATCACTCCTTGATCTCTACCTCATTCTTGCTGGAAAAATCTAGTGCCCTTCATACACCTTCACCTTCCTTTCCCTACAGGAAATCTTGCCCCCCTGATGACCTCAACAATCATTTGGCCCAACACCTTCCCACTATAGATCTCACCGACCCCAACACTGCTCTCCGCTCCTGGAATAAAATCACAGAAACTATAGCCAACAAGCTCTGTCCTCTAACAATAAAAAAATCCCACCCTAATGCCTCCAAAAGACAACCCTGGTTCACCAACGAACTTAGAAGGCTCAAACAAAATTTAAGACAAAAGGAGGCTAACTGGCGGAAAACTCCAAGCGCCAGTACACTCTCTGCCTACAAACTCACGCTACACCTGTACAAGGCCTCCACCTCTAAGTCAAAAAGGGATTTTTATGCATCCAAAATCCACAACATGGTCTTTGACGCTAAAGCTCTATTCGCCTATGTTTCCTCCCTCACTCAAGTACCCTCCCCAGAATGCCCCAGTAATCAAGCTCAATCTAAAGCAGAAGAACTCGCTCTCTTTTTTCAAAACAAAACCACAAATCTTCTCACTCAACTACCCTCTAAGATCCCCCCCCCACCCCCCCACCATCGGCTCTGCTGCCTCCCATCAGAAACACTCACCTCGAAACCTTTGAACCCACCTCCTCCTCAATTCAAACCATCCTTAGAAGAATGAAACCATGTTCCCACCCAGCGGACTATATTCCCACCAAACTTCTCCTCTCAATCCCAGACACCATCTCCAAAACACTGGCGGACATCATCAACTGCTCGCTCTCCCACGGTTCCTTCCCAGAAGACCTCAAACAAGCCTCACTCAAACCTCTACTAAAAAAACCCAATTTAGAACCAAAAGACCCCAACAATTACCGCCCAATAGCTAATCTCCCCTTCATCGCTAAGATTATGGAAAGGCTTGTGAACTCTCAACTATCAGACTACATTGAAGATAACAAACTTCTCTCCACCTCGCAACATGGATTCCGCAAAAATCTAGGCACAGAATCCCTCCTTACTTCCCTTACAGACCTCCTTATCCTAGGTCTCGACAAAGGCCAATCCTTTTTATTGGTCCTTCTGGATCTTTCGGCAGCCTTTGATACCGTCAATCACTCCATCCTCATCAACCAGTTAGCTGCGATAGGAATCTCTGGATCGGCTCTCTCCTGGTTCAAATCGTTTCTCACCAACAGAGGTTATAAAGTCAAAATCCAGAACAAAGAATCATCACGCCACGACTCAACTATTGGAGTCCCACAAGGCTCCTCTTTATCCCCTACACTCTTTAATATTTACCTTCTACCACTTTGCCAACTCCTCACCAACCTCAACTTAAAACACTTTCTCTATGCAGACGATATCCAGATCCTGATCCCCATCAAAGATTCATACTCAAAAACCCTCGACTACTGGGAGTCCTGTCACCTAGAAATCAAACGCCTCCTCAACAGCCTAAATCTTGTACTAAACTCCTCCAAAACCGAAATATTACTCATAACTCCTGACAACAACAATCTCACCGCCTGTCACCCAACCAACCCACAAACCACTCAAGTGAGGGATCTAGGGGTGCTAATCGACAATAAGCTGAACTTCAAAGCCTCCATCAACAGAACTGCCAAAGACTGCTTCTACAAACTGCAAGTTTTAAAGAGGATAAGACCCCTCTTCCATGCCAAAGACTTCAGAACCATCCTCCAAGCTCTCATTTTCTCTAAGTTAGACTACTGCAACTCTACTTTGCTTGGTCTCCCCTCCTCATACACCAAACCACTCCAAATGGTTCAAAACGCTGCAGCCCGCCTACTAACAAACACCAGGAAAAGAGACCACATCTCACCAGTCCTAAGGGACCTTCACTGGTTACCAGTTCATTTCAGAGTCATCTACAAATCCATCACCCTGATATATAAAATTATCCACCAACATACCACAAGCGACCTACAAGTTCCCCTCTGCGTACACAAATCCACAAGACCGACCAGAGAAGCTTACAGAGGATGCCTCCATGTTCCACCTACCAAAACCACTAATCACAGTACCTTAAGAGACCGAGCCTTTTCCACAGCTAGCCCACCTTTATGGAACACCATCCCCCCAGATCTCAGAAATGAGCCATGCCTCCTAACCTTTAGGAAAAGACTCAAGACATGGCTTTTCAGGCAAGCCTTCCCGAACCCCAACTAATACGCCTCACCAGCAAACACTCGACACAGTAGCTGTATATATTGTACACTGTATATATTGTATATTTGTATATAATTAACTTCTTCTATCTCTCTTTAATTCCTCCCCCCCAGTTCAACAGCCCTTGTTAATTGTAACTGCATCTCTTCATCACGTTTATTTATGTTCGTTGTTGTATTCATCGCACCCCTGTTTTTTATGTAAACCGACATGATGTGAATTTTTCATGAATGCCGGTATAAAAAAACCTTAAATAAATAAGGTGGAAGAAATACAAAAAGTTCAAGTACATCTGATTAAGTCAGAAAATATCCAGATGGTGAAAATGGAAAATTTGGAAAATCATTTGAGGACGAATAACTTAATTAATTAATTTATTTATTTATTTCATGATTTTTTTATATACCGTGGCACATTAATAACATCACTTAATATTTAATATTCTTAAGTGATGTTAATAACATCACTTAAGAATATTAAATTTTCCAAAGATGAGACTTTTAGCCCATCGTGAACTTTTTTCGAAGCTATGTGCTTAATATTCTAAAAATACCCGAGCGAGATATTCCTGCAATTGAAAAAATGTATTATTTGCCCTCAGCCCAACGGGTGGAAAATTCAAGTCCAGAGGAAAAAGAAAATTACTCTTTTGATTTAACATCTATTTTGGAGAAATCACACGAGTTGGTGGTTGAGGAAAGAGCAACGTTGTTTATACAGTTTACTTCTGCTCAGGGTAGAGACTTAGTTCTGAGAAATTTCTTTCGAAACCAATCCCAAAAGTTTTTTACGGATATGCAATAAAGATATTTCCTGATATCACAAAAACATCTCAAATTAAGAGGAAAAAAGTTTTTAATAATGCGGGACGAAGTTCAGACGAGGGGAGCTAGATTTATACTTAGATTCCCTTGTTATTGTATCATTATATACCAAAATTCTCGTTATATATTTAGAGAACCTGAGCAACTCCGTGCATATCTAGACTCACACTCCAATTAGCCTATGAAGGGGGTTGGTATAAGGGAAAATCACTGGTTAATTCCTAAAGCAATTTTATTTTGATCATAATTTCCTATGTTTTCTGTTCAATAATACATCTTGCCCCTAGTTTCTTATAAAGTTATGACGTATACATGGGGAAGTATTTGTTTGTTTCACTGTTTTATTTCTTTGTCTATGTAAGAATTGATTAATGCTGACATGTATACTGTCATTATCTGAACTAGTGTTCTGTAAAATATTTGAAAAATTCAATAAATAAATAATTATAAATGTTCTGAATGTGACAAATGTTTCTTACTGATATTTGATCTTAAAAAAACACACAAAAATCCACATTGGCAAGACACCATTTAAATGTTTTCACTGTGGTGAATATTTTTCTTATAAATCTAAACTTAATAACCACAAACAATTTCATACAGGTAAGAAACGATTTAACTGTTCTGATGAGAGAAATGTTTCATTCAAAGATTTTCTTTACTACTACACAAAAGAATCCACATAGATGAGAAACTAGTTAAATGTTCTGAATGTGACTAATGTTTCACTCATCCGTCTAGTCTTAAAAGCCATAAAAAAGGTTCAGGCTGTTGAGAAACTATTTATCTGTTTTGACTGTGGTAAATGTTTCAGTCGTATATGTGCTGTAAGGAAGCTTGAAAGTATCCACAGTGGCCTGATTTAGAGGAATTTCCAAGCACATCTGTGAAAATGACACCCAATGAACTTTAGAAGCAGTCTCTTTGGCACAATGGCAACATAAGAAAATGCCATACTGGGTCAGACCAAGGGTCCATCAAGCCCAGCATCCTGTTTCCAACAGTGGCCAATCCAGGCCATAAGAACCTGGCAAGTACCCAAAAACTAAGTCTATTCCATGTTACCATTGCTAATGTCAGTGGCTATTCTCTTAAGTGAACTTAATATCAGGTAATGGAATTCTCCTCCAAGAACGTATCCAATCCTTTTTTAAACACAGCTATACTAACTGCACTGACCACATCCTCTGGTAACAAATTCCAGAGTTTAATTGTGCGTTTGAGTAAAAAAGAACTTTCTCCGATTAGTTTTAAATGTGCCCCATGCTAACTTCATGGAGTGCCCCCTAGTCTTTCTACTATCCGAAAGAGTAAATAACCGATTCACATCTACCCGTTCTAGACCTCTCATGATTTTAAACACCTCTATCATATCCCCCCTCAGTCGTCTCTTCTCCAAGTTGAAAAGTCCTAACCTCTTTAGTCTTTCCTCGTAGGGAAGTTGTTCCATTCCCCTTATCATTTTGGTAGCCCTTCTCTGTACCTTCTCCATCGCAATTATATCTTTTTTGAGATGCGGCGACCAGAATTCTACACAGTATTCAAGGTGCGGTCTCACCATGGAGCGATATAGAGGCATTATGACATTTTCCGTTTTATTCACCATTCCCTTTCTAATAATTCCCAACGTTCTGTTTGCTTTTTTGACTGCCGCAGCACACTGAACCGACGATTTCAATGTGTTATCCACTATGACACCTAGATCTCTTTCTTGGGTTGTAGCACCTAATATGGAACCCAACATTTGTGTAATTATAGCATGGGTTATTTTTCCCTATATGCATCACCTTGCACTTATCCACATTAAATTTCATCTGCCATTTGGATGCCCAATTTTCCAGTCTCACAAGGTCTTCCATTTGAGAGACTGAGATCATGCCTAACCTAACCTGCTTTATGAATGCCTAACCTAACCTAACCTGCTTTATGAATGATGTTGAGTCTTGTGAAGGTATGCACAAAATAAACCCATTTAGAGAAACTGCCCAATGCAACAGCTTGAAATGAGCCACATGAAATGGAAAACATATAAATGCTCTTTCCCTGTACGTACCCGGATCAGTCCACATAGAAGGTGAATTTTAATGCTGGCTCTCAGTTAAATATTCATTACTAAGTCGTTAGAGTTCAGTTACTTTAAGCTGACAGGACTGAGTTTCAGAGACCCGGGTTCTGAATGAATCCCAGGTCTCCAGCAGGGCGTGGCAGAGTTTTTGGTGAGTGACTGCAGTCAGAGTGAAGGGAATCAGAGCAGAGACTGGAGGTGAGGATGAGAGGCACAGAACCAGCAGGGTGAGGTCAGACATGGTCTGTTCCCCTCTGTTCATGTGCTGTTGCCCACCTGTACCTGTCTACAAGCAGCACCAGGCTCTATTATATATGATAGGGATCCATAGTCACCCTAATGCCGTTCAGTGATTAGTTGGAGCTATCTCCCTACATACGTCCCCCTCCATTATTGCAAATTTAGTATTCATACTCTCGCTTTTATCCACCAGAAGATGGATTCAGGAATAATAGTGAGAGGCAGAGTGTGCGATGGGCAGCAGATGGAGGAATGGAAAGAGAGAGACCCCGCCAGAGACAGCCCAGGGCCTTCAGCTGAGTATGCAGGAGGAATCAGTAGAATAACATCACCCAGGGGGAAAGAAGTAGTCCAGAAAGGAGAAGGTCCATATGCATGTCTGAAGGAGGAAGAAATTTCATCCTCTGCCCAAATCATGAGGAAACTCAGAGACTGAGTGAAGAAGAGAGACCATTTCAAAGTGCTGACACTTCAGAAAACTTCACCACAAACTCACAATCTGTTGAACAGCAAGAAATTACTGAATGTGAGAACAAGTTCCCTGAGAGGACAAGTCACCCATCTATCCAACAATATCACAGAAAGGAAAAAACAACATTTACAGGTTCTGAAGAAGAGGTAAAGACCCCTATGAATACAAAACTTACAGCACATGCAAAAGATAACCTAAAAAAGAAACCATTAAAATGCACTCAGTGTGAGCAATGCTTTTTCTTCCAAGCTGACATGGAAAGACATGTAAGAATTCACTCTGGAGAAAGACCATTTCAGTGCCCTAAATGTGAGGAGAGGTTTACTGAGAAATCAAACCTGAGAGAACAGAAAAAAATTCAGACAAGACCAACCTTTTACGTGTTCTCAATGTGAAAAATGTTTCAGATATAGATCTTGGCTTAAAGTTCATCAGAGAAGTCACAAAGGAGAGAAGTCATTTATATGGTCTGAATGTGATAAAGATTTATGCCAGAAATTTAGTTTAAGAAAACACACACATGCACACTGGAGAGAAACCATTTAAATGTTCTGAATGCGATAAATGTTTCTCACATATGTCAGATCTTAAACACAAAAGAACGCACACTGGTGAGAAACAGTTTGCATGTTCAGAATGTGATAAATGTTTTGCTAAAAAATCCACTCTTAAATACCACAAAATTGTCCATACAGGTGAGAAACCGATTAAATGTTCTGAATGTGATAAACGCTTCACGAAGTAATCTAAGCTTAAAATCCACAACAGAGTTCATACGCGCGACAAACTATTTAAATGTTCTGAATGTGATAAATGTTTCGCTCGACTGTCCACTCTTAAATACCACAAAATCATCCATAGATGTGAGAAACCATTTAAATGTTCTGAATGTGATAAATGTTTCAGTTATACATTTTCTCTGCAACAACACAAAATATTGCACACTGGTGAGAAACCATTTACATGTTTTGAAGGAGATGCTTCGTTCAAAATTCCCATCTTAAATTCCACAAAACCATCCATACAAGTGAGAAAACATTTAAATGAATTAAACTTTAAAAAGCATATTTCCACGAAACTAAAGAGATGGATATTATAAGCTATTAGTCCTTAGATGTCTAAAGCCACTATTAGACTTTAATGATTTCCGATCAGTATTCCAGGCCCTCATATTATCCCCACTAGATTACTGCAGCTCTCTCTTATTAGGACTCCCACAGTCAACACTTCGTCCATTGCAGTTGTTGCAGAATGCTGCTGCAAGGGTATTAATGAACTGCAATAGACGAGAACACATAACTCCAATAGTGATTAGCCTGCATTGGCTTCCCATTACCCAAAGGATTCTGTACAAAACTTGCTGTATTCTTCATAAAGCTATTTACGCTCATGAGACAGAATGGTTAATTTTTTCCATACGTATGCATACCCCACATTGATCTCTAAGATATGTTAATAAAGGACTGCTGTCCGTTCCTTCAATAAATACTGCATACGTGGCATTAGTCTGAGATAGAGTAATCTCCACAGCAGGCCCAAGCACCTGGAACACCTTACCAGCTGAGTTACGGCTTGAAACAGAGTTCAAAAAATTTAAGAAAGGGTTGAAAACTTGGCTCTTTGAGCAAGCTTATGAAGTTACCCCCTAGATTAATGTTTTTAGTATGAATTAAATCTGCATATCAGTTGATTTGTATATTTAAATGCTTTAATGTTTTATTTGATTCTGTTTTTTAGATGATTATTCTGTTTTAAGATCTGAAGACATTGTACACCGTTGTGATGTAACCACGAATGACGGTATATAAAATATTTTAAATAAATAAAATAAATAACAATGTGATAAACGTTTCTTGCTGAAGTTTGACATTAAAAAACACAAAAGAATATTTTGACTGTGGTATTTTTATTTATTTATAACTTTTATATACCGAAGTTCAATTAACAGAATTAATTATCACTTCGGTTTACATTACAACCAGCAAACGACAACAATGACATAATCTTGTCTTACATTGAACAAGGTGGAGAAACCTGGATAAACATAACTTGGGAGAAAACAGTGAAAGTATTTTGAATTACATTGAACAGAGTGGAAATAAAACTTGTAAAAACAACATATGGGAGAAGGCGAAGTGAAAGCTTGGTGAGATGTACTCGAAGGGTGAAAAAACCGGTATGGCGGGGTTGGTTAAAGGGGTGAGAAGGGGATGAAAATGGCGGCTTTGTTACAAATACTTAGGATACTCGAGGGAATGCTTAGGTCAGGACAGACAGGTGGGGCTGAGGAGGAAAAGAGTGGTTATGGGAAAGCTTGGCCAAACAGCAGTGTCTTAAGTCTCTTCTTGAAGGTGATTGGACATTGTTCAAGCCTTAGGTCAGGTGGGAGCAGGTTCCATTGCTTGGGGCCGGAAGCGGACAAAGCTCTTTTGCTTAAGGACGTTTTGATAGTAGATGCTTGAAGAGTACCTCTCTGGGCTAGTCTTAGAGGACGGGAGGAGGAGTGGAGTTGCAAAGGAATTGTGAGGTCCAGTGGAGTGATGTTGTGAATGGCCTTGTGAGTAACTGTTAATAGTTTATAAAGGATTCTGAACTTTATTGGGAGCCAATGTAACTTCTTTAAAATCGGGGTTATATGGTCCCTTTTATTGGATTTTGTGAGAATCCTTGCGGTTGCGTTCTGTAACAACTGGAGCGGCTTAAGTGAGATATCTGGCAGGCCGTGAAGAAGTGCATTGCAATAGTCAATTTTTGAGAAAATGATAGATTGTAAGACTGACCTGAAATCCTGGAAATGGAGGAAGGGTCTTAGTCTTTTTAGAACTTGTAGTTTAAAGTAACACTCCTTTACCGTGTTGTTGATGAAGCCTGTGTAGCTCATTTGGCTGTCCATGATTACCCCGAGGTTTCTGACTTTGGGGGAAAAGGAAGGAAACACTTACGGTTGTAGGTTGTTTAGCGGTATGCTGCCATCTTGTGTGATTAGTAGGAACTCTGTCTTGTCGGCGTTGAGTATCAAATTGAGGTTCGAGAGGAGGTTATTAATGGAGAGTAGACAGGCGTTCCAACGGAGAATGTTTTTTTGCAGAGAGTCGGTAATCAGTATCAGGATTTGGCCGTCGTCTGCATATAGGTAATGGGTTAGCTTAAGCTCAGAAAGAAGTTTGCAAAGCGGGAGAAGATAGATGTTGAATAATGTGGGGGATAACGATGATCCTTGTGGAACTCCAAGGGTGGAGATGAAAGGGGGGGGATTCTTTGCTGTTGATCTTGACTTTATATTGCCTATTCTGAAGGAAGGATTTGAACCAATTTAGGACAGTGTTTTTGATGCCGATCTCCGTTAGTCTTTCAATGAGACACTGATGGTTCACTGTGTCGAATGCGGCCGATAAGTCTAAGAGAATGAGCAGGCAGGGCTGTTTCCTTTCTAGGTTCATGAGGATGTTGTCTGAAAGAGATATAAGGAGGGATTCCGTATTTCTAGCTTTACGAAACCCAAGTTGTGCTGGAGAAAGGATGTTGTTATTGTCCAGGAATTCGGAGAGTTGTTTATTGACTATTCTTTCCAGGATCTTAGCGATGATTGGAAGGTTTGCAATCAGGCGAAAGTTTGCTGGGTTGTCTGTGGAGAGGTTTGGTTTTTTTAGTAGGGGTTTTAAGATGGCAAGTTTGAGTGGGTCAGGGACATGACCCTGGGCTAAGGAGGCATTAATGATTTGCGAGAGAGGCTTGGAGACTTCACTGGCAATCGCTATGAGAAGATTGGTTGGAATCGCATCCAATGGGTGGGAGGTTGGCTTTAGTTTCCTTAGTAGAGTTTCTATTTCTAGAGAGGAAGTAGATTCGAATTCCTCAAGGCATGCCGTATGAGGCGATGAGGCAGTGGGTAATTGCTTAGACTTGGAGATGAGAGGCGGAGCTACGAGGAGAGGATGTGGTTGGCCAGGAGATGTTTTCACTATGCGGGAGGCAAGTAAGTTAGCTATTTTATCCTTGAAATAGTTGGCAAGTTCAATGGATTTGAGTGCTGCTTTGTCATCTGGAATTGCTGGAACTGGTGGTTTGGTGAGCGAAGAAACCAGGGAGAAAAGGGCTTTTGGATCAAAGAAGAAGTGGATTTTCTGGGAGTAGAAATCTCTTTTTGTCAGAAGAATGGCGATCCTGTATTGGTGCATGAGAGATTTAAAAGACGATAGGTTTGAGGACGAAGGATTCCTGCGCCAGTTCTGTTCCCTTTTTCTGAGTTCATGCTTCATGGATTTTAATTCTGGAGTGAACCAAGGTTTTTTCTTGTCCTTGTTAGAGAGGATAACTTTGGTTTTTAGAGGGCAGGTCGAGTCTGCCACTTTGTTTGTGCTTTTGGTCCAAGAGGA
Source organism: Rhinatrema bivittatum (assembly GCF_901001135.1). NCBI lineage: Eukaryota > Metazoa > Chordata > Amphibia > Gymnophiona > Rhinatrematidae > Rhinatrema > Rhinatrema bivittatum. Next base: position 16,715,548 of record NC_042633.1, on the reverse strand, counting down.
TAAGGCCGTGTCTGCATCAGTGAGGTCAATTAGGTTTAACTCCGGGGAGAGGTGAGAGATTAGGGTTTCCTGGTTGCATAATTTTCTGAATTGTATTGTAGCTTTCTTTGTGGCTGAAGGAGTAGGATGTTGGTTAATGAAGGAAGTATGTGTTTCACTCAAATATTTAACCTTAATAAACACAAAAGAGTCCATACCATTGCGAAAAGGTTTAAATGTTCTGATTTTGGTAAATGTTGCAGACCTATATCTGCTCTAAGGAAGCACAAAAGAATCCATACTAGTCTGATTCAGAGCAATTTCCAAACACTCCCTGATATGTTACCTGTGAAAATTACACATGATGACCTTCAGAAGGAGGCTCTCTTTGGCACAATGCTAGTACTAACAAGGGTATTATTCGTAAATTTGAGATACAGATAATTTCTAACCTAACCTGGCTACGAATTAGGTTGATTCCTGTCCAGGTCATTGCAAAATAAACTGATTTAGAGAAACTGCTCCAATCCACAGCATGAAATGAGCCATGTGAAACAGAGACCATATAAATGCTCTGAATGTGACAATATACATAGTCACACAGTAAGGAGGGTAGAAATGGACCAAATGGTCCATCCAGTCTGCCCAGCAAGCTTCTTACGGTACTATTTGCTGCCCCATGCAGCTTACCCCCAGTTTCTTTTAAGGGTAGCAACTGCCGCTCCCTGCAGTTACCCCCATGCTTCTCAGTTCCCCAGAATGTAAACGTCTGGGCCCTTGTTGGTTGCAGTCTGAATCCACTTTCTCTTTTCCCCTGCTGATGAAGTGGAGAGCAGTGTTTTATTTCCATGAAAAGCATCAAGGTTATTGGTTAAGGGTAGTAACTGCCGCACTGAGAAGGTAATGGACTTCTCCTCCAAGAACTTATCCAATCCTTTTTTAAACACAGCTATACTAACTGCACTAACCACATCCTCTGGCAACAAATTCCACAGTTTAATTGTGCGTTGAGTGAAAAAGAACTTTCTCCGATTAGTTTTAAATGTGCCCCATGCTAACTTCATGAAGTGCCCCCTAGTCTTTCTTTTATCCGAAAGAGTAAATAACCGATTCACATCTACCCGTTCTAGACCTCTCATGATTTTAAACACCTCTATCCTATCCCCCCTCAGTCGTCTCTTCTCCAAGCTGAAAAGTCCTAACCTCTTTAGTCTTTCCTCATAGGGGAGCCGTTCCATTCCCTTTATCATTTTGGTTGCCCTTCTCTGTACCTTCTCCATCGCAATTATATCTTTTTTGAGATGCGGCGACCAGAATTGTACACAGTATTCAAGGTGCGGTCTCACCATGGAGCGATACAAAGGCATTATGACATTTTCCGTTTTATTCACCATTCCCTTTCTAATAATTCCCAACATTCTGTTTGTTTTTTTGACTGCCGCAGCACACTGCACCGACGATTTCAATGTGTTATCCACTATGACACCTAGATCTCTTTCTTGGGTTGTAGCACCTAATATGGAACCTAGCATTGTGTAACTATAGCATGGGTTATTTTTCCCTATGTGCATCACCTTGCACTTAACCACATTAAATTTCATCTGCCATTTTGATGCCCAGTTTTCCAGTCTCACAAAGTCTTACTGCAATTTATCACAATCTGCTTGTGATTTAACTACTCGGAACAATTTTGTATCATTTGCAAATTTGATTACCTCACTACTCGTATTTCTTTCCAGATCATTTATAAATAAATTGAAAAGTAAGGGTCCCAATACAGATCCCTGAGGCACTCCACTGTCCACTCCCTTCCACTGAGAAAATTGTCCATTTAATCCTACTCTCTGTTTTCTGTCTTTTAGCCAGTTTCCAATCCATGAAAGGACATCGCCACCTATCCCATGACTTTTTACTTTTCCTAGAAGCCGCTCATGAGGAACTTTGTCAAACGCCTTCTGAAAATCCAAGTATACTACATCTACCGGTTCACCTTTATCCACATGTTTATTAACTCCTTCAAAAAAGTGAAGCAGATTTGTGAGGCAAGACTTGCCCTGGGTAAAGCCATGCTGACTTTGTTCCATTAAACCATGTCTTTCTATATGTTCTGTGATTTTGATGTTTAGATCACTTTCCACTATTTTTCCTGGTGCTGACGTCAGGCTAACCGGTCTGTAGTTTCTCAGATCGCCCCTGGAGCCCTTTTTAAATATTGGGGTTACATTAGCCTCCCTCCAGTCTTCAGGTACAATGGATGATTTTGATGATAGGTTACAAATTTTTACTAATAGGTCTGAAATTTCATTTTTTAGTTCCTTCAGAACTTTGGGGTGTATACTTCAGTAAACACCGAAGCAAAGAAATCATTTAATCTTTCTGCGATGGCCTTATCTTCTCTAAGTGCCCCTTTAACCCCCTCGATCATCTAACAGTCCAACTGACTCCCTCACAGGCTTTCTGCTTTGGATATATTTAAAAACGTTTTACTTTGAGTTTATGCCTCTACGGCCAACTTCTTTTCAAATTCTCTCTTAGCCTGTCTTATCAATGTCTTACATTTAACTTGCCAATGTTTATGCTTTATCCTATTTTCTTCTGTTGGATCCAATTTTTGAATGAAGATCTTTTGGCTAAAATAGCTTCTTTCACCTCCCCTTTTAACCAAGCCAGTAATTATTTTGACTTCTTTCCACCTTTCCTAATGTGTGGAATACATCTGGACTGTGCTTCTAGGATAGTATTTTTTAACAATGACCTTGCCTCTTGCACACTTTTTACTTTTGTAGCTGCTCCTTTCAGTTTTTTTCTAACTATTTTTCTCATTTTATCAAAGTTTCCCTTTTGAAAGCTTAGCACGAGAGCCATGGATTTGTTTACTGTCCCCTTTCCAGTCCTTCAAATCAACCTAATAAATGAAGCTTGACCGACGTGCTGCAAATGCGAGGTAGAGAGCAGCTCTACTGCGCATGTGCGGGCGAGCACGTCGGTCACAGCAGAGCATCAGCTGTTTGAAAACATGGCGGCGGCATCGGCGAGGGGCAGTGGTGGCGGCGGCATCGGCGAGGAGCAGTAGCAGCGCCGGTGAGAAGCAGCGAACCCGGTGGTGAGTGAGGGGAGGTGGGAGAGAGGGTGAGAGAGTGAGGCGGGAGGGGTGGGAGAGTGAGGGGGAGGGTGAGGGTGAGAGTGAGAGGGGAGATGGAGGGGTGAGGGAGGGGAGGAAGGGTGAGGAGAGGATAGGAGGGGGGGAAGGGGAGTGAGGGGGTAATTGAGAGGGGGCGAATTCGAGGGGCGGTTTTTGGACTTTTGGGGGGGGTGAGAGTGGGGAGGGGTGGGGGAGGTGCTCTTGGCATTAATGTATGTACTAATACAAGGGTCATTACGCTGTTGAATGGAGATGAGATGACAGAGATCCTTCCTAACCTTAACCCTGGTTTATGAAATGAGTTTGATTTCCCATCAAGGTCCTGCACAAAATAAACCATTTAGAGAAACTACCCCCTACAACAGAATCATTTGCTATAATCCCTCCTGAATCTATCCACTCAGTGTAACACTGTGGGAGTCAAAACTGCTTGTTATGATTATTTAATAAAGTTTTTTAATAAAATAAGGACCAATCTATCTCTTTATTCAGTCCTCTAGTTATGATGGTATCTCAGTTGTAAATGAACTGTTGTTCCACTCTAAAAGTTGTGCATCAAAGTCTCCACCTCTTGGTAATGGATGTAGCTGAATGAGCCCTGCCTTTTTGATTTCCTCTGCTATATGTGATGCCGTTATCCAATGAGCTACCATTGGTGCCTCTGTTCTTTGGCGGTGAATACAGCTCATTTGTTCCTGAATTCGTGTACAATACATCCTAATAGGAAAAACGATGTATATTAATCCACAAAGGCACCATAGGGCATATATGACACCTTCAGATGTACAGGATAAGTGCTGTCGATACTTAAAAGGTTTACGCTGAGGTAACCTCAGTTGGGGTCCTTGGGTGATCTTATCACACTCATTATAGTGGCCACATGTATTGTCCCGGTGATTGGTTATCGGGGGTGGTTTGACCTTGCTCTTGATAAGATGAATGTACAACTATGGCACGGAGGTTTTTGGCTGTAGTCATTGCAAAAATAGGAGACTGTTGAAAAATCAAATGTGTACTTGAAACATGACTTTCTTAATGTTTTTCCTGAGCCGTTGAATAGGCCAAGTGAATCCCAGCTGCCAAATCTTTGACCACTCTTCAAGCCTCCTTAAATCACGTCTCATTCTCTCTACTACTTCTGGCGTGTCCATGCTGTTGCAGATCTTAGTATCATCCGCAAATAGACAAACTTTACCTTCCATCCCTTCCACAATGTCGCTAACAAAGATATTGAACAGGACGGGTCCCAACACCGATCCCTGTGGCACTCCACTTATTGCCATTCTCTCTTCAGAGCAGGTTTCATTTAACATCACACGCTGTCTTCTATCCGTCAGCCAGTTTGTAATCCACATCACTACTTTGGCACTCACTCCCAAGCTTCTCATTTTATTCACAAGCCTTCTCTGTGGGACTGTATCAAAAGCATTGCTGAAATCCAAGCAAATCATATTGAGTGCTCTTACTTCTCCAGTTCTCTAGTCACTCAAAAAAAATCAATAAAATTAGTCAGCAGGACCTTCTCCTGGTGAATCCATGCTGCCTCGGATCCCGCAACCGACCCCATTGTAGATAGTTCATTATCCTTTCCTGCAGCAGAGTCTCCATTAATTTTCCTACCATGGAGGTGAGGCTAACCAGTCTTTAGTCTCCAGCCTCCTCTCTGCTACATTTCTTTCATAAATCTGCTATAACACCCACAAAATAATCATTTATATGTTGTGAATGCAACAAATGTTTCAGTTGGAAATCTGTTCAGACACGAGACAAAATAATCCAATATACTGCAGAACAACAAATCAAAAAACACTCTAAAGAATCAGATCAGCAAACAAGGAAGGATGATTTTCAGAAACACAAATTCACTGGGAAGTACAGAGAATTACTTCAGCAGCCCCATGTGGATCAAGATTTGACACAGCAGTGGTTGAGGAGAGGTGAATCCAGACCGATGGATGAGAGATTGGTAATTGCAGCACAGGATAATGGAGTACAGACAAGATGATTTATAGTCGGCATAGAAAACTCAGGTAAACTGGAGAAATGCAGATTCTGTAGAACAGAACTGGAAGCGGTCAGACATCTCTACTCGGGATGTGATATCAGCCTGTACACAGAGAGGCACAATAAGGTGCCAGGGCTTATTCATTGGAAGCTGTGTAAACATTATAACATCAACGTACAAAGAAACACTGGGAAACAACCCTAATAGAATAGAAGAGCAAAGAAGTGATCATGTGGGATGTTCCTATTCCCACAGACAGGAAGTTCGATGCACTATGATGGGGCTTTTAGTTACACAGTCAGATTATGGGACAGCTCTAGTTTTCAGTTTTTATGACATTTTATTATTGCTGTTTGTATGCTTTATTTATGTGTTTGTGTTGTTTTTTTTTTTGATTACTGCGAATGTTTTATTATGTGACCCATTGGAGAAATTACTTACCTCATAATTTCATTTTCCTTTAGTATATTTATTTATTTTTTTAACATTTTTATATACCAAATTTCATGTAGTAATATTACATATCATCTCGGTTTACATTGTAACAGTAACAAGCATGTAAGAATGCGATTACATTAAACAAGGGAGTAAAACTTGGATCAAAAGGAAACTGGGGAATAAAGAAAAGTATAGACAGATGGACCCAGGACCAATGCGTTATGCTCCACTGCCAGCAGATGGAAACAGACCAAGCTGATATCTGCGCAGATACTTACGCGATCCAGCGCGCGCTGAAACCCCACGCTGCTAATTTTGCTTCTGTTATGGATGCCGTGTACATTTAAAAAACGAGGCATATCTGCAGGGTTTGAAGGGTTGGGAATAACTGGGGGGGAGGGGAAATGAAGCATTTAAACTAGGGGGGGTTTGGTGAAGTTAGTTGCTAACTGGGCGAACTGGGGATGAACTGGTTTTACTGGCAATGCCATTGGCAAGCGTCCCATTTAAAATCCCCCCCCCCCCCCCACGTACGCGGTAGAAGTTTTTGGATTTGCACGCACGCGTGCACGTGTACGCACAGCGAGACTATTTTATAACACGCGCACATATGCACGTGTGCGTGTTATAAAATGGCCGGGTCCCTGGGCGTGGGCCGACGAATGGGCGCACGTGCGCCGGTAGGAAAGTTACCGTCCCAACGTTTAATGTTTGCTGTGCATCTTGCAGCATGAAAATTATAAAAAAAAAATGTGGATAGAAAACCTGAATTACAGAGCGGAAATAGCATGCATTGAATGACCAAAGGACATACATATATATTGAAGTACTTAAAATAAAATGTATTTATGTATTTATTTAAAGCTTTTTTTATACCGAAGTTTGCAGAGCATCACCTCGGTTTGCATGTAACATGTGAGGCAGCAGAATATCAGAATACTAACTGTGCAGTACATAAAACAGGAAACAAGAAACATCTTGAAACAATGAAAAATAAAACAACATGGTGGAGTTGGAAAAGATAAATATAGTGGGCCAGATTTTCAAAAGCATTTACTCGAGCAAAACTGGTTTTTGCTCGAGTAAATACACTTTACTCAAGTAAGTGGGCTTTTCAAAATTGCTACAATATATGCCATTGAATTGTCCATAGGATTTACTCAAGTAAGTGCACTTTACTCGAGTAAATAGCTTTTGAAAATTGCTACGATAGTATGTCACATTTACATGCGTAACTCCTTTGAAAATTACCCCCATTATATGGAATAACAAATAATATTTATTGTTTAATATTAATATTAAATAAAATATTTATTGTTTAATATTAACATTTATAGCTGTTATGGACCAGACAACCCAAGCAATGCCTGACAGTTTATGATAATATACTATATCTATACATACTGTATACAGTATATAAGGTTAGAGACAGTTGATATAAATATCTCTATATGAACCCAGTACTATAGATAGATATGCATATATATAGACAGAGATTATATAGTGATTGTTATAGAAGAAGATTAAAAAGCATTGGTTCCAATACAGATCCTTGGGGCACTGAATTATTTACCTTTCTTCATTGAGAGAATTGACCAATTAGTCTTACTCTCTGTTTCCTGTCTTTGAACCAGTTCATACTCCACAATAGTGGTGTAACCACAGGTGGATCGGGGTGGTCCGTGGCCCACCCCTGTAGGGCTCAGGCTTACACAATTAGGACTGCCGACACATGGAGAAGAGACCTGCAGGATGGTCTGGGAATAGGCTGGGAGTCACAGCCCAGCTCCAGCATCAGGCCTAGGTCCTGGGCCTCCTAGATGAGGAAATGAAATGCTGAAATTTGTAAATAAACATTTATTTTTCTTTAAAAATTGGGAACACAACCATTTTCCCCTATCAGTGAGAGAGCTCCTGGGTAAAGCACAGATCAATCAGCCTAGGGACGGCCTAACTGCTGCAAGTAATGTTTAAAATTGTCCTTGGCTTGCGCAAATATTAATCGTCCCAGTTTTTTGTTAAGAATGCCCTGTGGTTCCTGTCAGGCCTGGCTATAATAACGTAGCACTTGGGGATAAAGATGCAGCCCAGCAGTCCGGCGCTGGAGGCCAGGATAGCAAATATCTCCACCGCCACCGTGTACTTGCCCCTGGTGCTCAGGTAGGTTGGGATGAAGGACACCCACACGCTGCAGAACACCAGCATGCTGAAGGTGATGTGCTTGGCCTCGTTGAAACCTCCGGGTAGGTTTCTTGCCAGAAAAGCCACCATGAAGCTGACGCCAGCCAGAAATCCCAGGTAGCCCAGAACCCAGTAAAATGCCATGGTTGACCCTTCGTTGCATTCGATTAGTATTGTTCCAGCTTCTGAATGCATGTTCAGGTACAGAAATGGGGGAGCAGTACTCAACCATACAGAGCATATCAGGGCTTGAAGAAGGGAACAGGAAAGGACAACAGAGTTTGAGACCCTGGAACCCATCCATTCCCGGAGCTTGCTTCCCGGCTTGGTGGCATGGAAGGCCATGACCACGGTGATGGTTTTCGCCAGAATGGAGGAGAGAGAGATGGAAAAAGTGATCCCAAAGACAGTCTGTCGGAGGATGCAGGTCATGTCCTCAGGACGGCCGATGAATATCAAGGAACAGAGGAAGCAGAGCATGAGGGAAACAAGGAGAATGTAGCTGAGTTCCCGGTTGTTGGCTCTCACTATGGGAGTGTCTTGGTAATTAATGAAGATTCCGAGAATGACAGCAGTGACGAGAAAAAAGCAAACGCTGATTACACTCAAAGCTATCGCCAAAGGGTCTTCATAGGACAGAAAGGTTATCACTTTCGGGATGCAGGCGTCTCTCCTCTGATTGGACCATTTGTCATCTGGGCACTGTGTACAGGCGTCCATATCTGGAAAAGGGAAAATATTGTCTCGGTATCTAACAAACAGTGTCAGTTATAGGACAGAAATGTGCACACTTCCCTTATATTTAGCGATGCTTCTGCACTGTAGCTTGGAATATCAATTTCCGCAAGTTTTTAAAATCTGGCTTTTTTTCCCCTAAAACATTTGTTCCATTTCTATATCTTTAGTTAATTATCATTTGTTTTACAAGGTCTGAATGCATTTTTGCCGATCTGTAGCAGAGCCGGAGGCACCAGGGGCGACCCGAGGATGGAGCCGGTGGCCCTACCGCTGCCAGGGACGAGGGACCAGGCACTGGATTATTCAGAAAGAGGTGAGGGGGCCGAGCTGCGGGTCTGCTGTGGCCGATGCACGTAACATTATGCTGCAAATATAAGATCTCTCTTTACAGAAATTCAATATTAGCTACAAGGCTGGGTGGATCTACCACTTACCTTGCTTGGTAGATGTGCTTTATATAAAATGGTAATATTCTCTAAGCTACTATACAAAATTAAAATAGTGCCATGTTGGATCCCAAATAAAGATATAGCGTGCCCAAAATACATAATTGTCCACTTCCTATGGTGGGGTAAGAGAGCTAGAATTAGCTATACTAAATTGATGTGTCCAAAATCTTATGGGGATCTGAACTTACCTGACAGAATTTATAATGTCGCTTGTCAATTACGTTTTTATTTTTTTGTGGGAGTGGATCACTGCTATTTGTATGTCTTTTGTGTCCCTAATATAGTAGCTGCTAAATCGGCGTTCTCTCTCCTTGGTTGGCTGCATACTCCTGACGGTGAACTACCGGATGAGCTGCGACAACCTTGTTTGTTTCGACCTGTTCAGCTTGTGTGACATTATTTATTGCAAGCTTTGGAGAGATCTCACTGAAGCATCGGACTTGTTACCACTAGTTGGTAACCCGCAATTTTCTCTGGGTTTGTGAGGTGGGATATTTCAAATATGGCAGGGCAGGGAATGTGTATTGTTTAGATGATCAATGTCTTTTTGTTTGTTTGTTTAAACAACTGTATGATATATAAATAACAGATTTCCAGATCTCATTTCTATGGGTTTTTACAGGCCAGACGTTATATTTGTCATCTGCCATGGTCTTATCCAGGGTTATTTCATTCGGACTCTTTGGTAGTGATCATGCGATCAATGGGGAAAAGGTCAGATAGGTTTTCATGGTGCTATAAACTTCGCTTATATAAGGTGAATCCTGATTTACTGACTGATCTTGCACACTCCTGGTCTTGAATGACTGGTCTTAATATTTCTGCCAAGGATATTTAGTCTTTGCTTTGAATATTGTTTAAAACTTTGCCTGGATGCTAAATTTCAGGAGTTATATTATAAATAATTGCATTGATAAATTTGGCATAACTCATTGTGATTCTCGTCCCCAATGCAGAATCGATTCTTTAATTCATAAATTTCTCCTGTGTCCTAAGATATTTTTTCCCCTTTCTGCGAGGAAGTTTTCTCTCTGGTTCATAGTTACTGGGGCTCGTCTTTCCTTTGATGGCCGTTTTTTTTTGTTCCTGCGGTCTCCTCTATTTCATATATCCACCTCCTTGTGTATGTGGGCGTATTAGTGGCTTTTTGCTGTATATTGAACGTTTGGATCCTCCTCCTCTTGCATCGTGGTTTAATGTCATGGCTGCCTGGATGCATATAGAAAGATTAGATGTGTTATGCACGCACGGGGAATTGCCTAATGACTATAAGCTAGCTTGGATGTCTCTTTACAATCTTTTGACTGTATCGCTTAGAGACCATTTAAAACGATTGGGTTTCCACACTCGGTGGTGTCGGTGATGTTTGTAGGAGAACTTGCTGATTTTGTGTGGCATGCGTGTGGGATGTGCGAGTGTCCTGCTGTTTGTGGACGCTCAGCGCCTTACATACATTCATGCTAAACTAGTCCTGAGGCTTGCAGCTTCTTTGTTATCCCGCAGATGTCGACTTGCTGCTATCGTTTCTGGTTACTCTGTTCCTGGTTTATATTCTCGCTTGTTATCGTGGCAGAAGTGGCATTCGCAGGCATGCACCCACTTAAAATTAAGTGCACATAGACGCGTGCATGTTATAAAACAGCCGTGGCCCTGGGTACGGGCAGACAAGCGCGCACACATGTGCGCCGGCGCACCGGTTTGAAAGTTACCTTCCCTGGGAGCTGCCACTGCTTATTACCGGCACCAGTAGCTTGGGATCTATTTATTTAATGTTTGGGATCCTGCCGGGTACTTGTAGCCTGGATTGGCCACTGTTGGAAACAGGATGCTGGGCTCGATGGACCCCTTGGTCTGACCCAGTATGGCAGCTTCTTATGTTCTTATGATTCAGAACCGATGATGAGCTTTTTAGTGGCGTAACAAAAATGTGGCGCAGAACGAGTTACATACTTGACGCTCCTCGACACTCTTTGAGTGTCCCGCAGACTATTAAAAGCCCCCAGTTGAATGTAGCCGGCGTGGCGGCAGCTTGAGAATGATATTAGAATCACTTGTAGCCATGCCGCATGATAATCACCCACCTGTTTGGTTGGCGACCTCGCTGTCTGGGCAGGGAATGCAGTCGTAGCAGCAGACGGGCTCTCCCCTTCTAGGTAACTTCCTGTAGCCAGGAGAGCAGCTCTCGCTGCATTTGGATCGTGGAGGAATCTAAATATGGAGAAAAATATCTGTGTAAAGGATTTAACACCAGGGTTTAGATTTTTAAACTCTGTATTACATTTCTTTTTAGACAGGAGTCATCTCGGGCCGTTTGCTTTTATGAGATCATTGCCAAGCTATTCGCTGGCATTTGAAGGCGAGGAATGAGCCCTATTTGGTTCTTTTAAAGAAAATATACAAGCTTTGACCTGGAATCATACATTCGGGTTTATTTGGGGATGTCTTGTGCCATCAGTGCTCCTTGTTACCCATAAAACTGAATCAATTTCTCCGAGCTCTCCATTGACTTGAAACATTTTCCCCTGCTGTCTTCTCTCATGTCCTGGTCTTACTTAGTTCTGACCTGGGTGAATGTGCTGTCCCACACGATTGCCTTCTCGTTGATGGTGAACTCTTGCCCAGAGGGGGCGTTAGGATTGTAATTTCCAACAATTTCTGAAGTCATTGTCTTATTGGGTAAACAGACTATATTTAGGATATCGTAGCCAATGATGAGGTTGCCATTTTGATCAGAAACCATCTCTTCTCCCAGGACGTTCTTAAAGTGCATGTTCTTCAGATAAGGATGCAGCTGTAGAGGGAGAGGCAACATTTTCAGTAGTGACCCTACGTGCAAGCCTAGAAGTCTGATGTAAGGCACACTCATTTGAAAAGGACATGTAGAAAATATCAGTCAAATAAACACGTGATTAGCCTATAGTCGTGTAACTGCAATTTCCTAAACATCAAAAGTACATAAGTATTTTAGGGTTCCTGCACACATAGAGAGAGTTAAAAATAAAAGGTGGGCGTGCTGAGGCAAGGCCAACAGTTTCATGTGTAAGTTGTTATTGTAGAAGAATTGATCTGCATAGATTAACAACTTGTGCAATCGTACACCTGCTAATTATCTTGCGCAAGTGATAGCAAACATGTTTATTGTGTAGTATTGGCTGGGTGAAGAACTTGTTGGCTTAGAGGAGGGCTGCGTGAATTGCTGGAGTAACTGGTGAACTGGTAATTTCAATTACACACGTCTTAAAAAGAATTCTGACTTATGCGCATAAATTGGATTTTATGCAAGGAAATGCTCCGTTATTTTTGCCTGTAAGATACACAGTCGTATATTTAAAAAAAATAGATAGGAAAATGGGAAACGTATGCGGGCTCAGTGCATGGAAATAGCTGCTTTCATTGCATTACCTGTACAGTATTCATGCACAAGCATTCATACCTGCTTACGCTGCGGGGCACAGGTACAAGTATCCCATAATATGTGCAGATTTGATTTGTCCAGGTACGGGCTCAGTGCATGGAAATAGCTGTTTTCATTGCATTACATGTACAGTATTCATGCACAAGCCTTCATACCTGCTTACGCTGCGGGGCACAGATACAAGTATCCCATAATATGTGCAGATTTGATTTGTCCAGGTACGGGCTCAGTGCATGGAAATAGTTGTTTTCATTGCATTACGTGTACAGTATTCATGCACAAGCCTTCATACCTGCTTACGCTGCGGGGTACAGGTACAAGTATCCCATAATATGTGCAGATTTGATTTGTCCAGGTACGGGCTCAGTGCATGGAAATAGCTGTTTTCATTGCATTACCTGTACAATATTCATGCACAAGCCTTCATACCTGCTTACGCTGCGGGGTACAGGTACAAGTATCCCATAATATGTGCAGATTTGATTTGCCCAGGTACGGGCTCAGTGCATGGAAATAGCTGTTTTCATTGCATTACGTGTACAGTATTCATGCACAAGCCTTCATACCTGCTTACGCTGCGGGATACAGGTACAAGTATCCCATAATATGTGCAGATTTGATTTGCCCAGGTACGGGCTCAGTGCATGGAAATAGCTGTTTTCATTGCATTACCTGTACAGTATTCATGCACAAGCCTTCATACCTGCTTACGCTGCGGGGCACAGGTACAAGTATCCCATAATATGTGCATATTTGATTTGTCCAGGTACGGGCTCAGTGCATGGAAATAGCTGTTTTCATTACATTACCTGTACAGTATTCATGCACAAGCCTTCATACCTGCTTACGCTGCGGGGTACAGGTACAAGTATCCCATAATATGTGCAGATTTGATTTGTCCAGGTACGGGCTCAGTGCATGGAAATAGCTGTTTTCATTGCATTACCTGTACAGTATTCATGCACAAGCCTTCATACCTGCTTACGCTGCGGGATACAGGTACAAGTATCCCATAATATGTGTAGATTTGATTTGTCCAGGTATGGGCTCAGTGCATGGAAATAGCTGATTTCATTGCATTACCTGTACAGTATTCATGCACAAGCTTTCATGCCTGCTTACGCTGCGGGGTACAGGTACAAGTATCCCATAATATGTGCAGATTTGATTTGTCCAGGTACGGGCTCAGTGCATGGAAATAGTTGTTTTCATTGCATTACGTGTACAGTATTCATGCACAAGCCTTCATACCTGCTTACGCTGCGGGGTACAGGTACAAGTATCCCATAATATGTGCAGATTTGATTTGCCCAGGTACGGGCTCAGTGCATGGAAATAGGTGTTTTCATTGCATTACGTGTACAGTATTCATGCACAAGCCTTCATACCTGCTTACGCTGCGGGATAGAGGTACAAGTATCCCATAATATGTGCAGATTTGATTTGCCCAGGTACGGGCTCAGTGCATGGAAATAGCTGTTTTCATTGCATTACCTGTACAGTATTCATGCACAAGCTTTCATGCCTGCTTACGCTGCGGGATACAGGTACAAGTATCCCATAATATGTGCAGATTTGATTTGCCCAGGTACGGGCTCAGTGCATGGAAATAGCTGTTTTCATTGCATTACGTGTACAGTATTCATGCACAAGCCTTCATACCTGCTTACGCTGCGGGGCACAGGTACAAGTGTCCCATAATATGTGCAGATTTGATTTGTCCAGGTACGGGCTCAGTGCATGGAAATAGCTGTTTTCATTGCATTACGTGTACAGTATTCATGCACAAGCCTTCATACCTGCTTACGCTGCGGGATAGAGGTACAAGTATCCCATAATATGTGCAGATTTGATTTGCCCAGGTACGGGCTCAGTGCATGGAAATAGCTGTTTTCATTGCATTACGTGTACAGTATTCATGCACAAGCCTTCATACCTGCTTACGCTGCGGGGCACAGGTACAAGTATCCCATAATATGTGCATATTTGATTTGCCCAGGTACGGGCTCAGTGCATGGAAATTGCTGTTTTCATTGCATTACCTGTACAGTATTCATGCACAAGCCTTCATACCTGCTTACGCTGCGGGGTACAGGTACAAGTATCTCATAATATGTGCATATTTGATTTGCCCAGGTACGGGCTCAGTGCATGGAAATAGCTGTTTTCATTGCATTACGTGTACAGTATTCATGCACAAGCCTTCATACCTGCTTACACTGCGGGGCACAGGTAAAAGTATCCCATAATATGTGCAGATTTGATTTGTCCAGGTACGGGCTCAGTGCATGGAAATAGCTGTTTTCATTGCATTACCTGTACAGTATTCATGCACAAGCCTTCATACCTGCTTACGCTGCGGGGTACAGGTACAAGTATCCCATAATATGTGCAGATTTGATTTGTCCAGGTACGGGCTCAGTGCATGGAAATAGCTGTTTTCATTGCATTACCTGTACAGTATTCATGCACAAGCTTTCATGCCTGCTTACGCTGCGGGATACAGGTACAAGTATCCCATAATATGTGCAGATTTGATTTGCCCAGGTACGGGCTCAGTGCATGGAAATAGCTGTTTTCATTGCATTACCTGTACAGTATTCATGCACAAGCCTTCATACCTGCTTACGCTGCGGGGTACAGGTACAAGTATCCCATAATATGTGCAGATTTGATTTGTCCAGGTACGGGCTCAGTGCATGGAAATAGCTGTTTTCATTGCATTACGTGTACAGTATTCATGCACAAGCCTTCATACCTGCTTACGCTGCGGGGTACAGGTACAAGTATCCCATAATATGTGCAGATTTGATTTGTCCAGGTACGGGCTCAGTGCATGGAAATAGCTGTTTTCATTGCATTACGTGTACAGTATTCATGCACAAGCCTTCATACCTGCTTACGCTGCGGGGTACAGGTACAAGTATCCCATAATATGTGCAGATTTGATTTGTCCACGTACGGGCTCAGTGCATGGAAATAGCTGTTTTCATTGCATTACGTGTACAGTATTCATGCACAAGCCTTCATCCCTGCTTACGCTGCGGGATAGAGGTACAAGTATCCCATAATATGTGCAGATTTGATTTGTCCAGGTACGGGCTCAGTGCATGGAAATAGCTGTTTTCATTGCATTACCTGTACAGTATTCATGCACAAGCCTTCATACCTGCTTACGCTGCGGGATAGAGGTACAAGTATCCCATAATATGTGCAGATTTGATTTGCCCAGGTACGGGCTCAGTGCATGGAAATAGCTGTTTTCATTGCATTACGTGTACAGTATTCATGCACAAGCCTTCATACCTGCTTACGCTGCGGGGCACAGGTACAAGTGTCCCATAATATGTGCAGATTTGATTTGTCCAGGTACGGGCTCAGTGCATGGAAATAGCTGTTTTCATTGCATTACGTGTACAGTATTCATGCACAAGCCTTCATACCTGCTTACGCTGCGGGATAGAGGTACAAGTATCCCATAATATGTGCAGATTTGATTTGCCCAGGTACGGGCTCAGTGCATGGAAATAGCTGTTTTCATTGCATTACGTGTACAGTATTCATGCACAAGCCTTCATACCTGCTTACGCTGCGGGGCACAGGTACAAGTATCCCATAATATGTGCATATTTGATTTGCCCAGGTACGGGCTCAGTGCATGGAAATTGCTGTTTTCATTGCATTACCTGTACAGTATTCATGCACAAGCCTTCATACCTGCTTACGCTGCGGGGTACAGGTACAAGTATCTCATAATATGTGCAGATTTGATTTGTCCAGGTACGGGCTCAGTGCATGGAAATAGCTGTTTTCATTGCATTACCTGTACAGTATTCATGCACAAGCCTTCATACCTGCTTATGCTGCGGGATACAAGTACAAGTATCCCATAATATGTGCAGAATTGATTTGTCCCGGTACGGGCTCAGTGCATGGAAATAGCTGTTTTCATTGCATTACCTGTACAGTATTCATGCACAAGCTTTCATGCCTGCTTACGCTGCGGGGTACAGGTACAAGTATCCCATAATATGTGCAGATTTGATTTGTCCAGGTATGGGATCAGTGCATGGAAATAGTTGTTTTCATTGCATTACGTGTACAGTATTCATGCACAAGCCTTCATACCTTCTTACGCTGCGGGGTACAGGTACAAGTATCCCATAATATGTGCAGATTTGATTTGTCCAGGTACGGGCTCAGTGCATGGAAATAGCTGTTTTCATTGCATTACGTGTACAGTATTCATGCACAAGCCTTCATACCTGCTTACGCTGCGGGGCAAAGGTACAAGTATCCCATAATATGTGCAGATTTGATTTGTCCAGGTACGGGCTCAGTGCATGGAAATAGCTGTTTTCATTGCATTACATGTACAGTATTCATGCACAAGCCTTCATACCTGCTTACGCTGCGGGGTACAGGTACAAGTATCCCATAATATGTGCAGATTTGATTTGCCCAGGTACGGGCTCAGTGCATGGAAATATCTGTTTTCATTGCATTACGTGTACAGTATTCATGCACAAGCCTTCATACCTGCTTACGCTGCGGGATAGAGGTACAAGTATCCCATAATATGTGCAGTTTTGATTTGCCCAGGTACGGGCTCAGTGCATGGAAATAGCTGTTTTCATTGCATTACCTGTACAGTATTCATGCACAAGCTTTCATGCCTGCTTACGCTGCGGGATACAGGTACAACTATCCCATAATATGTGCATATTTGATTTGCCCAGGTACGGGCTCAGTGCATGGAAATAGCTGTTTTCATTGCATTACGTGTACAGTATTCATGCACAAGCCTTCATACCTGCTTACACTGCGGGGCACAGGTAAAAGTATCCCATAATATGTGCAGATTTGATTTGTCCAGGTACGGGCTCAGTGCATGGAAATAGCTGTTTTCATTGCATTACCTGTACAGTATTCATGCACAAGCCTTCATACCTGCTTACGCTGCGGGGTACAGGTACAAGTATCCCATAATATGTGCAGATTTGATTTGTCCAGGTACGGGCTCAGTGCATGGAAATAGCTGTTTTCATTGCATTACCTGTACAGTATTCATGCACAAGCTTTCATGCCTGCTTACGCTGCGGGATACAGGTACAAGTATCCCATAATATGTGCAGATTTGATTTGCCCAGGTACGGGCTCAGTGCATGGAAATAGCTGTTTTCATTGCATTACCTGTACAGTATTCATGCACAAGCCTTCATACCTGCTTACGCTGCGGGGTACAGGTACAAGTATCCCATAATATGTGCAGATTTGATTTGTCCAGGTACGGGCTCAGTGCATGGAAATAGCTGTTTTCATTGCATTACGTGTACAGTATTCATGCACAAGCCTTCATACCTGCTTACGCTGCGGGGTACAGGTACAAGTATCCCATAATATGTGCAGATTTGATTTGTCCAGGTACGGGCTCAGTGCATGGAAATAGCTGTTTTCATTGCATTACGTGTACAGTATTCATGCACAAGCCTTCATACCTGCTTACGCTGCGGGGTACAGGTACAAGTATCCCATAATATGTGCAGATTTGATTTGTCCACGTACGGGCTCAGTGCATGGAAATAGCTGTTTTCATTGCATTACGTGTACAGTATTCATGCACAAGCCTTCATCCCTGCTTACGCTGCGGGATAGAGGTACAAGTATCCCATAATATGTGCAGATTTGATTTGTCCAGGTACGGGCTCAGTGCATGGAAATAGCTGTTTTCATTGCATTACCTGTACAGTATTCATGCACAAGCCTTCATACCTGCTTACGCTGCGGGATACAGGTACAAGTATCCCATAATATGTGCAGATTTGATTTGTCCAGGTACGGGGTCAGTGCATGGAAATAGCTGTTTTCATTGCATTACGTGTACAGTATTCCTGCACAAGCCTTCATACCTGCTTACGCTGCGGGGCAAAGGTACAAGTATCCCATAATATGTGCAGATTTGATTTGTCCAGGTACGGGCTCAGTGCATGAAAATAGCTGTTTTCATTGCATTACGTGTACAGTATTCATGCATATGCCTTCATACCTGCTTACGCTGCGGGGTACAGGTACAAGTATCCCATAATATGTGCAGATTTGATTTGTCCAGGTACGGGCTCAGTGCATGGAAATAGCTGTTTTCATTGCATTACCTGTACAGTATTCATGCACAAGCCTTCATACCTGCTTACGCTGCAGGGTACAGATACAAGTATCCCATAATATGTGCAGATTTGATTTGCCCAGGTACGGGCTCAGTGCATGGAAATAGCTGTTTTCATTGCATTACCTGTACAGTATTCATGCACAAGCCTTCATACCTGCTTACGCTGCGGGGTACAGATACAAGTATCCCATAATATGTGCAGATTTGATTTGTCCAGGTACGGGCTCAGTGCATGGAAATAGCTGTTTTCATTGCATTACGTGTACAGTATTCATGCACAAGCCTTCATACCTGCTTACGCTGCGGGGTACAGATACAAGTATCCCATAATATGTGCAGATTTGATTTGTCCAGGTACGGGCTCAGTGCATGGAAATAGCTGTTTTCATTGCATTACATGTACAGTATTCATGCACAAGCCTTCATACCTGCTTACGCTGTAGGGTACAGGTACAAGTATCCCATAATATGTGCAGATTTGATTTGTCCAGGTACGGGCTCAGTGCATGGAAATAGCTGTTTTCATTGCATTACCTGTACAGTATTCATGCACAAGCCTTCATACCTGCTTACGCTGCGGGATAGAGGTACAAGTATCCCATAATATGTGCAGTTTTGATTTGCCCAGGTACGGGCTCAGTGCATGGAAATAGCTGTTTTCATTGCATTACCTGTACAGTATTCATGCACAAGCTTTCATGCCTGCTTACGCTGCGGGATACAGGTACAACTATCCCATAATATGTGCATATTTGATTTGCCCAGGTACGGGCTCAGTGCATGGAAATAGCTGTTTTCATTGCATTACGTGTACAGTATTCATGCACAAGCCTTCATACCTGCTTACACTGCGGGGCACAGGTAAAAGTATCCCATAATATGTGCAGATTTGATTTGTCCAGGTACGGGCTCAGTGCATGGAAATAGCTGTTTTCATTGCATTACCTGTACAGTATTCATGCACAAGCCTTCATACCTGCTTACGCTGCGGGGTACAGGTACAAGTATCCCATAATATGTGCAGATTTGATTTGTCCAGGTACGGGCTCAGTGCATGGAAATAGCTGTTTTCATTGCATTACCTGTACAGTATTCATGCACAAGCTTTCATGCCTGCTTACGCTGCGGGATACAGGTACAAGTATCCCATAATATGTGCAGATTTGATTTGCCCAGGTACGGGCTCAGTGCATGGAAATAGCTGTTTTCATTGCATTACCTGTACAGTATTCATGCACAAGCCTTCATACCTGCTTACGCTGCGGGGTACAGGTACAAGTATCCCATAATATGTGCAGATTTGATTTGTCCAGGTACGGGCTCAGTGCATGGAAATAGCTGTTTTCATTGC